>NC_056750.1:616844023-617191543 GCF_019279795.1 Protopterus annectens | reverse complement strand
TGATGTCTGTCTGTCATCTCTTACCTTACATTGCCCTCCAATCTGTTACATTTCTTTCTATCCTTCCCCATGATGTCACCTACCTCTTACTCTGTTCCTCCCCTTCTCTAACTCTTACACTACTCAGAAAGTGCTCATTACTTATGTGGCAGTGTGATTCAGTATTGTAACCCTCATTTACATAGGATTGCCTAGTAATGCTTAGTTACATATCTTACACGGAGCTTCCCTTGACAACCACTAAACGGAGGCCATATTGTTTTTGCTCTGCAAGTCCCTCCATTGACATTTCATGTAATATATAAATCCCACAATTGTGGGCTTATAAGCTTCGGTTTTCAGTTTTAGGTAGCGCACCCGTTATGCTGGTGTGCTACAGTTAAACACATAAATCCGTGAAAAAAAAAAAGTTATATAACTTTTTTTTGCAACACTTTTTCATGCCAATGGCCACATATTTGGCCATTGGCATGCTTAATGTAACAAATGCACCCTTTATTTGGAGCTGACATAGCTCCGTTTTAATTTTGCAGAAATGTACTCAGTTGTCAGCTGAGTACATTTCTGAAGTTAACACGCTCGTTACACGGACTGGTTTGGGCTTCGTGGATCGCTCACATACCTCATTTGCATATCTTGGAGCTGCAAATGAGGTATTGAGCATTTCCACGCCCACTCCGTGTAAGAGACGTGTTAGCTGTCTCTTACATGGAGATTTGGGCTGTTGCTGAATCAGGAGGCTTACACGGAGGCTTACACTACTCTTAAACTCCGTGTAAGCCTTCCTGAATCTGGCCCATTATTTTATTTATTATTTATTTATTGACATTTGTTTACCAGGAAAGTCCACTGGGTTAAAGAACCCATTTTCAGTGGAGGCCTGAGGAGAAAAGCTCTGTAGTAAAAACATTACAAATACATGTGTAAAATAGATATTTTAAACAATGCTAGGTACAAAAATGAAAGATATAAAAACAGTATTCTATAACTTTTAGTTATGTACTTACCATAACTTTAGATGTTTGGGATCCATCTCGCCTACATTCTGTACTGATGGGTATGGAGCCGATCCCTCGGCTCCGACTCGGCACACTATGCTATAGAGCGAGGCCTCTTATTGGCTGAGCTATTTCTTATCCCAGGATGCACCACCACTAATCCCCCAGATCTTGTTTGTCCGCATTCATGCACACAAGCACAACTTGTTTATATAACATTGTTAGATGTTTCAAGATGAAACAACAGGATTCGGACCTTCTGATATCCTCTGATCTCCAAGGAAGGGGGAAGGAGGGTGGGTTATTGGGAATGTGGAGATGGATCCCAAACATCTAAAGTTATGGTAAGTACATAACTAAAAGATGTTATGTGATCCTATCTCGCCTACATTCTGTACTGATGGGACAGCGTCCCTAGCACCTAAATCCTGGGTGGCTCATTGGAAAACACTCCTGAGCACTGTGGAACCAAATGAAGCTCGTCCTCTAGATGCCACATCCAATTTGTAATGGGAAATAAAAGTGTGCGGGGAAGACCATGTAGCCACAGCACAAATGTCACTAATGGCAAGCTTAGAATGAAATGCTATTGAAGTAGCCATAGCCCTTGTAGAATGAGCTTTGACAGAGGTGGTAAGCTCTTTGTTACAATAAGAATATGCTTGAGTAATACATTCCCTGATCCATTTGGCAATAGTGACCTTTGTGACAGCTTTGCCCAATTTATTGTCTGCAAAGGATACCAACAATTGATCTGTTTTCCTTGTTTGTTTGGTCCTATCTAAATAAAAACGCAACTGTCTGTGGACATCTAATGTGTGGAATATGAACTCCGCTTTGTTAGAATATTTCGGAAAGAAGACTGGAAGTTCTAATGATTGTTGTAGGCAGAAACTGGAACAAACTTTAGGGACAAAGGAAGGATTTGGCCTGAGTGATACTCTGTCTTTGTGAAAAACCAAGTAAGGGGGTTTTATAGACAAAGCTTGAAGCTCTGAAACCCTTCTGGCAGAAGTAATTGCCACCAGAAAAGCAGTCTTCCACGATAGAAATTTTAGATCACATGTCGCTGCCGGTTCGAAGGGGAAGGAAGTTAAGGCGCGTAACACTACATCGAGATCCCATGGAGGAGCAGGATGAGAAATCGGAGGTCTTAAAAGTGTAGCAGCTTTCAAGAAGGTCTTACACAATCTGTTGCTCATTAAAGGTGGGTTCATAGATTCGTGAAAATTGGAAATCGCTGCCAATTGAACCTTTATGGTAGAGACTGAAGAGCCTTGATTGAAAAGAGAAGTTAAAAATTTTAGTACTTCTGATACGGGAATAGTGATGGGATCCAGGCCCCGGAGTTGAGCCCAAATAGCAAATCTTTTCCATTTGCTAGAATACAATTTCTTTGTAGCAGACTTGTGGCAAGATAAGATGTGTACAACTTCTGGATCCAATGTATGACTCCTGACTATAGTTGGAAGAGGAGGAGCCAAGCCGTCAATTTTAAGGTGTGTAGGGACTGGTGTAATAGTCCCGACTGATGAACCAAAAGGTCTGGGATCTGATCCAGGAACCATGGACCTTCCAGAGCATATTTCCGAAGATAGGGAAACCATACTTGACGAGGCCAGTAAGGAGCAACTAGGATCATTTTGCTCCCCAAGAGAGATGCCTTTTGGATCACTCTGGGAAGGAGAGGAACTGGGGGGAAGGCATAAAGTAAGCCGGTGGGCCAAGGACGGGCTAGTGCGTCCATGGGGCTCTTCCCCGGAGCCGGGGTTAGGGAGAAGAATTTTTTGCACTTCGCATTCAGTGGAGACGCGAAGAGGTCGCAACACGGAACTCCCCATTTGCTGAAAATCTGATTTGCAACTGTCATGTTCAGAGACCATTCGTGAGGAGAGGATGGTTCTGCTCAGTCTGTCGGCTATCACATTGGACTTGCCCGGGATATGAGTAGCTACTAGAAAGCGTTTGGTCGACACTGCCCATTCCCAGACTCTCATGGCCTCTCTGCAAAGAGGATAGGATCTGGTCCCTCCCTGTTTGTTCAGGTACCAGACAACCGACATGTTGTCTGAGTGAACGGCAATTACGCCCTGAGGGAGGTAATCATGAAGGGCTTGAAGGGACAGAAGCACCGCCCTCATTTCTAGGATGTTGATATGAAGTAGGGTCTCTTCTGGGTGCCATTTGCCTTGGACTGACCTGCCCAGGGAATGCCCCCCCCACCCCATCTGGGAGGCGTCCGAGGTCAAAGTGGCCGCAGGAGGTGGTGGAACAAAGGGTTGTCCCTGATCCAAATTGGAGGGCACTAGCCACCAGCGAAGGTCCCGTTTGCAGGTTTCTGTGATCCATATGAGGTGACTGAGAGGGAGTTCCTGAAAGGACCATTGAACTGAAAGAAGCCACTGGAGAATTCTCATGTGCAATGTTGCCAGGGGGACTAGAAGAACCGTGGCGGACATGGATCCCAATAGCTGCAGGACCATTCTGGCTGGGGCTTTGGATCTGGGAAGTAAGGCTCGAACTTGAGCCTGAATGGTTTGTATTCTGTCTGTAGGTAGATAGACCCGCATTTGGTTTGAGTCTATCTCTACCCCTATGAATCTTATGTGTTGAGATGGCAGCAACACAGACTTTGGCCAATTGAAGGTGATTCCAAGGGATTTGCCCAGTGATATAGTGGCTTGTAGGCTCCGCAATAGTAGATGCTTGGAGGTGGCAGTTAGGAGCCAGTCGTCTAGATACGGAAACACCTGGAATCCTAGACTTCTCAGGTGAGCAGTCACGACCGCCAAACATTTGGTGAACACCCTGGGGGCTGTGATGAGACCAAAGGGCAGCGCGCAGAACTGAAAATGACTGCCTCCTAGGCTGAAGCGCAGATGTCTCCTGGACGCTTGATGTACCATGATATGGTAATAAGCATCCTTGAGATCTATGGAGCACATCCAAACACCTTTCTCCAGCAATGGGAGAATGGTTTGTAGGGTGACCATTCGGAACTTGGACTTTTTGACTGAACGGTTTAGAATGCTGAGATCTAAAATGGGTCTCAAGTCCCCGGTCTTTTTTGGCACCAAAAAGAATCTTGAGTAAGTCCCTAATCCGATCTGGTCTGCGGGGACCGGTTGGATGACTCCTTTTTGCAGCAGCTTTGAAACTTCTAAGGCTGCAGTTTCCCGTTGACTGGGTGGCGGGTCCGGGATTTTTTTGGACTGAGGTGGAGGGTGAGAGAAAGGGATGGAGTAACCTCCGGCGATAATTCGAAGCACCCATCGGTCCTGAGTGATACCTTCCCAGGCTTTTAGGTGCCTCGAAAAATGACCCCCGACTGGCTCCGGAGCTGCACAGTCGGGCAATCCCTCAGGGACTGTGAAAGGCTGAAGAGCCACAAAAGGACTCGCGGTCTCCAGTGTTGCGAGGGCCTCTGCCGCCTCTGGGACGGTGTCTTCCGGAAGAATTTCCCCCTCCCCTGCCTCTGGAAGGGGGATCATCCTGCTGAGAGGGGTAAGGCTTCTGCGATCTATGGAACCACATTTTCCCTCCTATTTTAGCCTTGGGATAAGGCCGAAAGGGAGTGGAAAATTGTGCCCCTACGGCAGTCAGAGTCTTACCCTCCTGTTCGCAGCAGGTCAGTGTGTCCTTTACCTTGGGTCCAAACAGGGAGGACCCATCAAAGGGGGCGTCGGCAAAGGAAGACTTAAAGGCCTCCGCGAAATGACACAGGCGGAGCCAGGCTTGTCTCCGTAGAGCAATGCCTGTACCCGCCGCTCTACTCGGCCCTTCGGCCGCATAAGAAATGAGCCTCATGGACGAGTTTGAAATGGACGATAATGTAGCCAGCTGAGAGCCAACCATCTGGGCCAGCTCCTCAGGCAGGTTACCCAAGAGGGTATCGGAAAGTTCTTTAATCAGATCCCACTGAAACCTAGTAAAGTGCATAAGGTAGTTCAAGGACCTTAATGTAAAGGCCGCTGAACTTAGGGTGCGCTTTCCGTACCGATCCATGCTCCTAGACTCCTTATTAGGAGGATGGACGGACGTCGAAGCCTCTGCTACATCTTGCTGGGTAGCAGATGCCACCACCAAAGCATCTACAGCCACACCTTTAGTTAGAAACTCTTTTTCAGGGGGTGCTGAGAGAAACTTATTAGGGCGAGCAGGCACCGGTTCCACAGAGTCTGGGTGTTCCCACGCCCTTCGACAGATCACATCCAAGAGCTCGTCGAAGGGCGGAGACACCCAGGAGGCAGAGGGCTAAGCCCCGAAGGCCTTAAGGAACACCGACTCATCAGCAGAAGGGGGTTTGGTCTGCCAGCCGCCTCATTGTTTAAGGGCTTCCAAGATGTCTGCAAAGGAGACATCATCCGAGGACGACTTAGGGGACCCCTCTGCATCATCGAGATCAGTGTCTGATGTAAGAGACTCATCAGGGGAGTCAACGTGCTTCCTCTTGCACGATTTTTTCCTGGGGGGTTCTTCCGAAGAAGCTTCCGAAGGACCTCCAGGAGGGGGGGAAATCCCAGTGGGGGTAACCTCAGGCCCCGGGGCTCCGCTGTCTAAGGACAGGGGGACTGCCAAAAACCCAGTCTCGGTATGCAGGGAAGGAGCTGGGGAAACCGTGGAGGTAGCCAAAGATGATTTGGCTAACGCACTCCTCATAGCCCTGAAGGCGGGACCACCAGAATCCTGGGAGGGTCCCACCTCCGTGACCACGACGGTAGACGGCACTCCCGCAGCCAACGCACCGAGAGGAAGACTTGGGACTGAAAACATCAATCCTGAAGCATCCCCCCTGGGGCCGACGGAAGAAGTCCGCGTACCGAATTCCGACCCAAGAGCCGGAGTTGGAGTAAGGGTTGAGCCCGACCCTAAAACCTCCACCGGTTCCACCAGCACCGGCTCCAATGGTGCTGAGGCTGTTGGAGGAGGAACTATAGTGGCAAGGTGGACCATCGGCTCCGAAGCCGAATGGGCTGGAGCCGAAACTAACTTTTGGAACACCGGAGACTGGAAGAGTCTTAGGAGCACCCTGTCGATGTCCGAATCAGACATTTTGGATGATCTGGACGATACCGATCGGGTCCGAACCGATTTTTCCATCGGCTCCAAAGGACTAGGGGACCGGCTCCAAATGGATTCTACAATTATCGGCTCCGAGGGAGATCTCAAGGCAATTTCCCTCGGTGCCGATGAGGACTTCGGCTCCGAAGGGGAAGAGTCTGAGCCGGTAACCCTCACCGGCTCCAATATTAGTGGAGCCGATGAAGGTGACCCGCCTCTCGATGCCCCAGTCCTCGGCTCCGAAACCAGAGGGGTCGAGACTGGAGGCATCGAGGCAGACCGTTCCGCCCTCGGCTCCGAAGTCCGTGGAGCCGATGGAGAAGTCTGCCTAGGTTTTTTGGCAGTCGGTTCCGACTGACTGGTCGGAGCCGATGCTTTCTTCTTTTTTGAAGGAGAGGGAGAAGAAGATAAAGCCTCCTCGAAGGATGGCTTAATTAACCCCTTAAGGATTAATTTGTTTTTCCTCTCCTGGAGGACCCTTGATGAGAAGGCGTGACACACGCTACATGATTCTTGTAGGTGCTTGGCACCTAAAAAATAAACGCACGAGGAGTGGTCGTCCGTTATGGACATCTTATAACCACACCTCGTGCATTTTTTAAACCCGGAGGGTCTATGCTCTTTGGACATGTTTTGAAGAGATAAGACACACTTATCTAAAGATAACAGCAAACTAGCAGTGTAAGTTCAAAATAAATTTTTTTTTTTTTTTTTTTTTTGACAAGAAAGCAGTTGTACAAAAAGACACAGAAGAGAGAGTCAAGACCCTCTAACTTAAACGGGTACTTGACCCACAAATAAATGCTAGAACAGTAAACAAAAAACAAATAGCAAAGGGGAAGGCTCCTCTAACTAAAAACGGGAAACCTTCCCTTTACGAAAAGACAAATTTCTCAACCAATTAACCAAATTCACACACGTATCACAATAATAGCTGTTAAAACAGCTTTTGGATTCAAAACCAACAAATTGCTGACAGGAAAAGCCTAAAAAAATTAGTACTTAGCCCAGCCAAGTTGAGACCACGTCTTAGCTTGTAAGCGGCAAACGAGATCTGGGGGATTAGTGGTGGTGCATCCTGGGATAAGAAATAGCTCAGCCAATAAGAGGCCTCACTCTATAGCATAGCATGCCGAGTCGGAGCCGAGGGATCGGCTCCGAACCCATCAGTACAGAATGTAGGCGAGATAGGATGACATAACATCAGCAGTTTAGGAGGCAAAAATATAGCAGGTAGTCTTCCAGAAGTATAGGAATTTTTTTATTTTTTTTTACACTGAGAGTACACTAGAAGAAACATTTATAATGGACAATTGTATTAGTTTGCACAATTTTTGGAGTTTACAGATGGAACCTGGGGGTTAAGTAGGTAGATAATTATTTCAGAGTCTACCGTGTGCAAAGTACAGTTATTCTGGAATGTACAAAGTACAGCCATTTCGAAAAGTTTCTTCAGATGTGTACACTTATTTGCAGAGTGTCACCATTTCAAAGTGTTTCTTACACTGTAGAGAGTTATTTTGCAAAGTACAGCCATTTTGAAAAGTTTCTTGTTCTGTGTATAGTTCATTGGCAAAGTGCATTAATTTCAAAGTGTTTCTTACTCTGAGCTTCTTGTGCTGCGTACAGTTCATTCGCAAAGTACAGTCATTTCAAAATATTTCTTACACTGATAAAGGGTGGTTTCACAAAGTACAGTGATTTTAAAGTGTTCTTGTGCTACAGAGACTTATTTGGCAAAGTGCAGTTATTTCAGAGTCTGTTGTGCTATTGGGCATAATTACAAGTTTTGGAATAAAGTTCTGGCATATGTATGTATGTGTATGTTCATACATGATTTCAAGACCCTTCACTACTGTGTGTTGATATGGCAGAGGCATTTTGCAGACCCAGTCCACTTGTGCTTGATCATAATATTGCAGAGAATTGGAGTGTGTTTGAGAAGGAATATGACATTTTCATACAAGCAGCTTTTTATGCATGTATGAGGGCATTTATTTTGCTTAACTTAGCAGGGTCAGAAGCCATCGAAAGAGAGCATTCATTTGTGTATGCACCAGCTGTAGTATATGTCATATTGTTATACCGGTTGAATCACGAGATGACCCTAAGTGCTTGAAACACAAATTTAGAGAAATGTGCAACCCCCCAGACAAATGCTACATTAGAGAGGCACCTATTTTATACAAGAGACCAAAAGCCAGAAGAAACTTTTGCAGCTTATATCACTGACTTGAGAAATAAGGCTAAAATGTGCAGATCTGGTGATCTGAAAGATGAGTTAATAAAGGACAGGCTTGTGTGTGGTGTTAATAATGCAGTGAGAAAGATTTTGCTTTGTTTCAGTGATTTAATGTTGAGAAAAGCTTTAGAGATTTGTCAAATCCATGAGCTCACAGAAAGGCACACAAGTATGCTTGGAAGTGATAAGAGCATGGTTTCAGCAGCCTCTAGAGCACATGTGCACAGCATGCAGCACGTGGCTGGCAGAAGCACGCCTAAGCACATGGCAGCTGCAGCCCCTACACATCTTCCAGGGATGACCCGTAACTTTCTAGCAAGTTCTAAGACTAGCTCAGCAAAATGGACATGCTCAGTGCAGTATAAGGGTGAGTCAGCAAAACCCAAGTCACGTCTTATCGTTAACTGTCATAATTGTGGTGCAAATCATGAATCTAAAAGAGAAAAGTGCTTAGCATTTGTTCAGCAATGCCATAAGTGTAAAAAATGGAACCACTTTCAAACGTTTTGCAAATCAAGCAAGCCTCATTCAGTTATAGGTTCATTGGATCATAGGTTGGTACTAGGCTATCAGCCCTAGGGCCTATACAAGCCTAGCCATAACAATTCCCTGGATATTTCTTCCCACAATATTTACTTCCCTGGACCCCTGTCTAGCAGGGCAACTGACATGATCCCCGAGGTGAATTTCCTATCTCTCATCCAATTGTCAAGGTTCCTTTTGAAGATGGTCAAGGAGGCGCTCTGCTTGACACATATGGGCAGTCTATTCCAGAGTAGGGGAGTCTCTGGGTCAGGAACGTATCTCTCAAGCATGTTTTTTCATTGTGATGACAAGGTTTAGATCCCTGGAGTGTGTGGCTCTGAGGGATTGGGATTTTTTTAAGTGGAGCATGTCCAGCAGCTCAGGGTTTGAAATGGCCTTGTATGTTAAGCAGAGATCACTCCTGAGTAGACGATATGCCACAGAGTATAGCTGGAGTTTTCTTAGACGGTCAGCATAGGGCATCTGCTTTAGGCCTGTGATTCTTTTAGTGAGGTATTTCTGTGGCCTTTCCAGCTGTTGCAGATGCCTTGTTGAGGTACATACCAAACGGGGCATTGTACTCTATAATGGGTCTATTGAGGGATGAGTATAGTGGGACAATGACCTCCTTTTTTCTGGATGAAAAGCCCTTAGTGATGAGGTGTGCTGCATAGAAGGATTTCCTGACTGTTGTGGCAATGTGGTTATCGGAGGTGAGACCACTGTCCAACTATGTCCCTAAATCTCTCATCAGACTTTCGGTTTTTAGTGTACTGCCACCTATGTGGTAATTCATGGGTACATGTTTTTTTCCTAAAGGGGATAACTATACATTTCTTGGCATTAAGCTTGAGCCCCTTTTGTAGAATATCCACATCATTTGGGGATTCAATAATGGCTCCCAGTTTGCAGTCATCTGCAAACTTTGTTAGCCAGAGTCCCTTAGTGTTGGCCTGTACTTCAGAGAAGTAGATGCTAAACAAGAGCGGTCCCAGGACTGAACCCTGAGGTATTCCACTTGTCACTTATCTGGAACTGGATTTGGAGTCGGCTACTTTTACAGTCTGGTTTTGTCACTAAGCCAGTTGGCAACCCATTGAGTGAAATAGGGATTTATGCCCAGCTTAGTAAGTTTATCTATGATTCCAGAGTGGTGGATGGTGTTGAAGGCCTTGGCGAGGTCCAGATAGGCTATGTGGACCACCTTACCCTCGTCCACAGCTCTGGAGACTGATTTGAAGAAGTCAATCAGGTTCAGGAGACAAGATCAGCCCTTCATAAAGTCAAACTGGGTGGGGTCCAGTGTTTGAAGGTTGACAATGTCTTTGTTTATAAGTTCCATGATAATGCGTTCCTTGCCCTTGCAGATGAGGCTCATCAGACTGATGGGACGGTAGTTCCCGGGATCCAAGCCGGATCCCCCCTTGTGAAGTGGGATAACTATAGTTGTGCGCCACTCAGTGGGCACAAAGCCTGAGGTGAGGCTATGATTAAACATGACACTTAAGTGAGGTGCCAGTTCATTTTGTAGTTCATGTAGTACACACCCCGGGATGTCATCTGGTCCCATGGATGCTGTATTCTTAGCTTTGGAGAGTGCAGTTTCTACCTGTGTGGCCATGATTACCGGAATTTGGCAATCTTTTGGTATTGAGATGGGCCCTTTAGGGGGTGAGAGGGGGTGAAGTTGGCACTAAATCGATCTGCCAGGATATTGGCAATATCCTTGGGATCAGTATATTTAATGCCATTCTGTTGTAGCTCAGAGCAGATCTGAGCATTGCCATTTAGATTCTTGACATAACTACAGAATGCCTTGTGGTTGTCTTTGGAATCTTTAGCAATTTTATTTTCATAACTTGCTTTGGAGGATTTTATGAGGGATCTCAGCTTCTTACTGAGGCTGGTAAGGGAGTTATTTTTTTGCATCCTGGGATTTTCCTCTTTTCTGTAACAGTTTCTTCCTTCTGTTGTATAGTTTGTTTATGGCAGGGGACCACCAGATTGGCTTTCTTTTTTTGGAGGAGAGCATCTTGGTTCTATTTGGGATGGCATGATTCATGCACGAGAGGATGTGCTCATACAGTGCCTTAGTGTAGGATTCAGCAGTCGAACTTTCAGCTCCTGTCTGCATGGGTGTCATGAAGTTTGTCACTTCTGACTTGAGTAGCATAAAGTTGGCATTGGAGAAGTTTTTAACAGAGGTTTCCTTACTGGGGGGTGGGGTGGAATGTGGATGTCAGGGTGATTAGCTTATGGTCAGACCTGACCAATGAGGGGGTGACCACTGGTGTGGAACATCTATCTCCCATGTTGGTAATGACCAGGTCTAGGATATTGGAGCCCCTGGTGGGACAATGGATTAGTTGATCTAGGGCATTGGAATTTATGAATTCCAAGAACCGTTGGGAAAAGGTGTTGGTCCCCGAGTAGTTTTCCCAGTTAATGGCAGGGTAGTTGGAATCACCCAGTATTAGGGTGTTTGGTTGTATCTTAATATTTTCCAGTATGTTTAGAAAGGTGTAGTGAGAATCTTGGGGCATGGTGGGGGATCTGTAGCAAACTACAATTTGGATTGTAGTCTTATCTAGTGTTAGTTATTAAGAAAGGTTACTCAAAAAAGCAAGTTGATCATGTAGAAAGCTGCGACCCTACTTTCTATGTAGATGGTGTGTCTGTGGTAGGTGAAAGGTTAATGCAGTAGATTTGTTGGCAAAGAACGGAGTGTTTTGTACTGTCCTGATCAATGGTAAACCCATGGAGCTCAAAGAAGACACTGGTTCAAAGTGTAATGTTATGTCATCAGAAACATTTGCTAGAGTGAGGTCTGGTGAGCAACTTAATTTAGCTAATTGTGTGAAGCTTGTTGCTTATGGATGTGAAGAGATTCAAACCGAGAGCTCAATAGTGCTTTCATGCTATTCGGCTGGGAACAGTTACAACTTGCAATTTTATGTAGTCAGAAGACCTGTGCAGTCATTATTTGGTCTCAGAGCCAGTTTTAAGATTGAAACTGCTTTCTTTTACCAAAGAAATCCATCAGTAAGCACATGTCCTAGTTCCAGCTTCAGTGATGCTATTTTCTTAGAATACGCTGATGTTTTTAATGACAAGCTAGGCAAACTTCCAGTTGTATACTCCATGAAAATAGACCCAGAGGTCAGTTCAGTGGTTTGACCAGCGAGAAGAGTTCCATTAGCTATGCAGGACAAAGTCAAGGTCCAGTTAGACAAGATGGTGCAGCAAGGTGTGATTTGTCCAGTCACAGAGCCAACTGAGTCTGTATCTTTCATGGTAGTTGCTCGTAAGAAAAACTTAGATGAAATCAGAATATGCACTGACCCAAGAGACTTGAACAAGGAATTAAAGAGACCTCATCATCCTATGTGTAGAGTCAAGGAAGTTGCCACCCTCATGCCATGTGCCACCGTTTTTTCTGTCTTGGATGCAAAGACTTCATTTTGGCAAGTAATGCTTGATGGCAAATCTTCACTTCTTCTTCTTATTCTCTTTTGGCTGTTCACATTAGGGGTCGCCACAGCAGATCATCTGTTTCCATATTCAGCACTCCATTTCATAGATATGGATTTCTCAAAATGCCTTTTAGAATAAATTCTGCCAGTAAAGTCTTTCAGCGTGCAATGGAGCAAATTTATTTGGGTTATCCTTGTGGTATAATCAAGGATGATTTACTGATTGGAGGTAATGGTGAAACAGAGCATGACAGAAACCTCAGGAAAGTTCTGGACAGAGCACGTGAAGTAAATTTGAAGCTCAGTCCTCTGAAATGTAAATTCAGGCTACCAGAAGTTACTTATGTAGGCCATTTATTTACCAGTGCAGACTTACAACCAGACCCTTCCAAACAGGCAGCCATTCTTGAGATGCCAGCTCCAGACTATACTATTTGGGGAAATTTATTCCTGACTTTGGTGAGTTGTCAGTGCCTTTAAGAAATCTGACATGCAAAAAATGTTGCCTGGTCATGGCTGGAATAGCACCAAAGAGCATTTGATAACCTCAAACTACCAATCCACCTACATTGAGATACTATGATGTCCACAAACCAGTAGTTCTTTCCTGTGATGCTTCAAAGTTTGGTCTTAGTGCAGTTATTCTTCAAGAGGGCAGACCAGTTGCCTATGCATCTCAAACTCTTACCCAAACTGAAATGCAGTATGCTCAAATTGAGAGGGAACTTTTGGCAATTGTGTTCGCATGTTTGAAGTTTCATAATTATATTTATGGTCGAGCTATCCAAATCAAAAATGATCATCAACCTCTAGTCACTATTTTAAAGAAGCCTATGCATGCATACAGCTCCAGCAAGACTACAAAGAATGATGCTCAGATTACAAAAATACAACTTCTAAATGGTCTATACAAAAGGTAAACTTCTTTATTTGGCTCATACCTTATCCAGATCGCCCAGAAATACCACAGAACAGCTTGATGCAGAGAATTTTGACTTTAATGTCATGGAAGTGCATCATATTTTGACCATGAGACTTAATGAGCTGAGAGATCCAGTTTTGCAGAAGCTCAACAACTTCATCAATGTTGGATGGCCATCAAAACAATCTTGTGTACCACCAGAAGTGCAACCTTATTTTCCTTACAGAGATGAGATGTTGATGGAAGATGGTATCATTTTCAAAGGTCCTAAAGTTATCGTTCCTACTATCTTACAACATGAATATATTCAGATATTGCATTGTGACCACCCAGGTTCCGAAGCTGCCAAAAGAAGGGTGAGAGGACAAGCATTTTGGCCTTCTCGGTCAAAAGACATGGATAAAGTGCTTTCATCTTGTTCAGTATGCAATAGTATTAAACCACATTTGCAAAAAGAACCACTTCAGCTAAGTCAGATTCCTGAACTACCTTGGTCAGCAGTAGCCACTGACATATCTGAGTGAAACAATCAGTATTACTTAGTGTTGGTAGACTCTTATTTGAACTGGTTTGAGATCGATTTGCTACCTAACGTAACGTCCACTACTGTTATTACTAAGTTGAAATGTCATTTCCCGGTCCGTGGTAGTCTACACAGTTATTTATGACAATGGTATCCAGTTTACCAGTCAATTATTTCAGAAAATTGCAAAAGAGTGGGACTTTATCCATATTACTAGCAGTCCAGAATACACACAGTCAAACATCCTGGCTGAATTTGCAGTAAAGAGTGCAAAGAAATTGCTAGAAAGGTCAAAGCGTGACAATACTGATATCTTCTTGAATTTACTTACTCTCAGAAATATATCCCGTGACAACCTACTTGGCTTGCCTGCTCAGAGACGTCTGTCTAGGCAAACCAGAACAACCTTGCCTATCAGTTCTAGTTTGTTGATGCCTAATGCTAAAAACACCAGAGAAATTAAAGCTCAACTCTTTAAGAAGTGTTCCTTTCAGAAGTCCAGCTATGATAAAAATGGGCAGATTTCTTCATCCATTGAAAGAAGGAGACACAGGGAGGATGCAAATGGCAAAAGGCTTTGATCGAATTGGTCAAGTGAGAGGTATATTGAATGTGAGGGTATAGAATACAGGAGAAACCGCAAGCATCTTCTTCTGGTGTCTGAATTGATATTGCAGCATTGTACCTGTGATACAGACTCTAGATCTCAGAGCAACCCAGACAATGTTCATATTGAAGAACATGTTTCAGTACCTATTCCCGTTCCTGATGATGTCCCAGATGTCCCCAAAGTTGAACATTCCTTGAACACAGTCCCTGTTGCTAGATCTAATTCTGATTTTTATGTTACATGATCAGGTCATATTTCTAGACCTAGTGTAAATTACACAGCAACCTGAACATGATTGTTTTATATGTGTTTAGTTTTGTATGATTGCATATCAAAGAATTAGTCCTGTATAACTGCATGACAAAGGATTATTTCTGTGTAACTGCACATCAGTGAATGCTAACATTTAGTGTACAATCTATTTCTCAAAGAGGAAGGATGTAGAACAGAACATGTAGTGTAACTTTAAGAAGCATTTCCATGTGTAGGCGCATGCATATAAATAGTGAGTACATGCATGCAGCAGTGCCATTTTGAGACAACAGCCAGAATGCTACCATGTATGAGTGTAGTAGTCAGTCTGTTTATAAGTTTATTTAAGTTTAAGTTACTAAGCCTCAATCCTAATGTGTTTGTATATAATAAAACTGCTTAAACTGAACCCATAACTGTTCATTTGTTTTATCCTTTTCTACTATGCCTGAGTGGAGAATTGTGTTAAGAGCTTTGGCCAGGTTGAGGTATGCAGTGTGTGCCATGTTCCCTTTATCCATTGCTTTGGGGAACCTTTTCAAAAAATCTACCAGGCTGAGTAAGCATGACCTGCCCATGATGAATCTAAACTGAGATGAATCCAGTGTTTGGAGGTACCATATGTCCTGACTGATTAGTTCCATGATAAATCTTTGCATTTGAGGATGGTCAAACTTATACATCTGTAATTGCCTGGGTTTGTGGAAAGTCCTCCCTTCTGCAAAAGAATGACTGTAGCTGTTCTCCATCTGCTTGTTACAAAACCTGTATGGAGGCTGAGATTGAACAGTGTTGTTAGGGGTGTGGCTAAATCATGCTCCATGCTATTTAAGATGCATCCAGGACTATTGCAAAGACCCATTGATGCAGTATTTTTAGCTTTTGATAACACTTCTAGGAATTGGTCTTGTGTGATAGCTGGAGATGAGCCAGTTTCAGTTATATAGTACAGTTGTGTAAAATCTTACCATAACAGTAGGTGTCCTTCTCTTCACTGTTGTAGTATTCATAATCTATGGGATATCCTGCCAAGGATAGTCCAGCCAGCATACCAAAGCCTTTAATTTTTACCAGCGTCATGCATCAGATATATACTCCCCATGTCAGTGTAGGACATAAAGGTAATGTACAGATGCTCCAGAATTGGAACTAAAGTGCTCCAGGAGAACAAGACCCACCCCAGGGGAAGGGAGAACAAGCGCATCCCGGTAAAAGGGAAGATACCTAAGGAGATGTGCAAAGACCACTTGACCAAGGAGATGTTCCCAACAGAAAAAGGAAGAAAACAGGGCAAGAGGGGCACTGAATAATTCAACAGTGAAGAGAAGGTCATCTACTGTTACAGCAAGATTTTACATAACTGTTTTCTGCCCTTCCATATCACTGTTGCAGTATTCATAGCAGATGGAAGAGAGTACAAAAGTTACTGTAAGGAATGGGAGGAGGAAGGCAAGGAGTAACCCTCCACAAACTCATGAAGAACAGCCTTGGCAAAACCTGCCCATGCTCTGGGAATGACATCCAACTTGTAATGTTTAATGAAGGTGTGCACAGAAGACCAAGTAGCTTCAAGGACAGCACTAGTGCCCAAACCCTTAAAGAAAGCCCCAGAGGAAGCCACTGCCCTGGTAGAATGGGGTTTAACAGAAGCAGAAAGCTGTTTGCCATGAAAGAAAGAACAAAAAGAAATTATTTTCAAAATCTAGAAAGAGATAGTTTGCTTAGAAATTGCCAAAATGAAAGTCCTGGCATGAAAAGAAACAATAATTTGCTCAGATTTATGAATAACCTTTGTCTTATCCAGATAACATATGAGCTGTCTATGAAGACCCAAGGTGTATAGGATCTTCTTAGCCTTAATGTCATCAGGCAAAGCTTGAGGACGAAGCCAAGGCCATGAGCCCCAGAGCCCTCAGAAATTCCCTGTTAGGCATGAGTGACAGAGGAAGCAAGGACTGGAAGTAGGGTGTTAAGAGACAATACCTTGGGAGCAGGCAGAGATGCCAGTTTTGGCAAAGTTTGAACCTGCATCCCATAAAAATGTTGTCCTGAGACAGGGACAGGATGGACTTCTGGAGATTGTTGGTGAAAACCATACTGTGCAACAGGAGCCTGGTACAGTGCAGGATGTTCTTCATCTCACATTGCTGCAGTCCTTACTTATGGGTAGTCCGCGGTCCTCGGTCGGCCCGAATACCAAAGTATTAGGCTGACGTCGGTCATGGGTGCCTAGAACTGACATCAGAGCGTCAGGGTATAAAGGCGCATGACCGACATCATATCCTCAGTCTTTTTTGCCGCATGGTCCGATGCAGAAGCAGCGTTGCAAGTGCCGTTCGGCGTTCTGAAATTTTTCGGTTTCGGAGTTTCAGACCGATACCAAATTGGGCTAAGTACCCCGTTGGGGAATATTTTTGTTTTTTCTTGCCTCAGTTACTTACCGGATGTCAGAAAAAGTGAATAATTGTATTTCTTGTGGGAAACAGATACCGCATAGGGATTACCACTCGCTTTGTATTCCTTGTTTGGGACCGGAGCACGACGTAGTCGGGTGTCGGTTTTGTGCTAGGTTTAATAAGCGCACTATAAAACGGAGGTTAGATTGCGCTAGGTTAGTCTTTGGCAAGAGGTGTAATTATAACATGCCGTCGGATGTTCCGACGCTGGCTTCTACTAAGAAGCGCAAAGACAAATCTTTAAAGCCTAGGCAGGATGATTCGTCTGTTACGGACGCCGGATCTTCAGAAGCTACAGCTGAACAGCTGGATCCGGCTGAAGTTTCTGTTGAGTCCCAGGGGGAAACTTTGATTTTACAAGATGTGGCCTCTCAGGAGGCAGGTCAGGCTGAAGGGGCCTCTCAGGTTTCTATTCTCCCTTCTATGCCTAAGGTGGTTAGGCCTTCTGTTACTGTTCCTAAGGCTCCTTCTAAGGGCAGGTCTGTTTTGACTTCCTCTGGTGTCAGTTCTGGTTCTTCAGGGTCTGTGCCTAAAAAGCACATGCTTAAAATGGCAGAGGATTTGATTTCTTTAATTAGAGGTTCTATGCCCCCTCCTGATAAGAGGTCCAGGATGGAGCCAGAGTTGGAAAGTTTGGAGCAGGCCTCAGATGATTCTGAGTCTTCTGCTGCAGACATTCAAGATTTCCCTCCTTATTCTGATTCTGATGCAGAGGATTCCACTCCTTCTGCTTCTCCTCCAGAGGATTTTTCATTTTCAGAAACTCTGCATTCCATGAGGGAGCATTTTAAGTGGGAAGGACAGGATTACTCTGATTCACGGAAGAGACTCAGGGAGTTTTTGTTTTTGCCACAGCATAGACCCTTAGCTATACCTCCAGTTTTGGATGTTGTTTCGGATGTTTTCTCGGAGGCTTCCCTTAATCCGGATTCTGTGCCTCCTGCTCCAGTTAAACCTGACAGGTATTATAGGGTGCCTGAGGCTCATAAATATCTGTATAAGAGTCCTAGGGCAGACCCAGAAACTATTAGTCAGGGACCTAAGGGTGTTAGAGCCTCTGTTGTTAAGAATCTGGTTCCTCTGGATAAGGAAGCTAGAGCTTTGGATAGATGGGGTAAGAAGGTGTATACCTCTTCTACTTTAGCGATGAGAGCTTTGAACTGCCAGTTTCATATGTTGAAGTATCAGAATTTCCTCCTTTCTCAGCTAAGGTCTAAAGTGGATGCTTTAGCAGAGGGCATAGAGTGTAAAGAATTGCAGGATTTAGTGCATGTTTCTGAACAGGTGGGAAAGCACTCTTTGCAATGTGGTTTTGATGCTTTACAGGCTTCTTCTAGGGTGGCTGCAACTGGTTCAGTTATTCGTAGGCACACCTGGCTTAAGGATCAGAATTTGGCTGAGCATGTTAAGTCTAGAATTCTGGATGCCCCTTTACAGTCTGAAGTTTTGTTTGGTCCTCCTGTGGAGTCAGTCTTAAAGAAAATGGAAGACAAGGCTAAGTCTATGCAGACTGTTAAAGATTTTTTGCAGGTACAACCTCCAAAGTTTAGTAGAAATTGGCCTACTAAGGGGTGGACGTACCCTTCTTCTGATTCTCAGTCTTGGGGTAGATCTAGGCGTGGTAAGGGCAGAGCTCAGAGTACCTTCAGGCCGAGACAATGGAGTTCGCCTGCTCAATCTGCTGGTGAAGGCAGGGGCCAGTCCTTTCGTAAACAGGCCCAATGACCTGCATTTTCAGCTGCCAGATTCTTCCTGCCTGGCAGCTCCTTTGGGAGGAAAGTTGTCTCTTTTCAAACAAAATTGGCATTTAGTTACCCAGGACAAATGGGTATTGGACATTATAAACCGAGGTTACAAGTTCTATTTCCATACCATGCCTCCTTTCAAGGGCATGCCAGACGTCCCTCCCCGGCAAAGGATAGAGGCTCACAAACAAATTTCTTTACTTCTTCAAATGGGAGCTATACAGCCAGTTCCTCTGTCAGAAGTGGGCCTAGGATTTTATTCTCGCCTGTTTCTAGTTCCAAAGAAAGGGAACACGTGGAGACCAATTTTGGATTTATCTATCCTCAACACTTATCTGGACATTCCAAAGTTCAAGATGCTGACTTTACAACAGCTTTTACCTCTGTTGGGAAAAGATCACTGGATGGTTACTCTGGATCTCAAAGAGGCTTACCTTCATGTTCCTATCAGGCCCAGTTGCAGGAGGTACCTGCGTTTTCGGACTGGAAATTTACATTATCAGTTCTCTGCATTGCCCTTTGGCTTATCTACTGCACCCAGAGTGTTCACAAAGGTTCTGGCTCCAGTGATAGCCTTTTTCAGACTAAGAGGAATACAGATTTATCCTTATTTGGACGATTGCCTGATTATTGCACAGGAAAAGGACGAACTTCTTCAACATCTACAGTATGTGATGGCAGTGTTAAGATGCCTAGGGTATTCTGTGAACGAAACAAAGTCCAGTCTAGTACCCTCTCAGGACATGTGCTTTCTGGGTGTGAGACTGAATACAGCTTCCCAGATGGCCTTTTGACCCCGGACAAACAAAGAAGCCTTTCTCTTTATTTTCATCAAATGTCTCTACGGTTCAGGCTGACTGCAAGGACAGTCCTTCAAGCCTTGGGGTTCATGGCATCTTGTATTCTGGTGCTTCCCAATGCCAAATTGCATATGAGGAAGCTTCAATGGTATCTCAAAATGTATGGACACAGCACTGCCAAGATCTAGACACTGTCATTCAGATAATACCTTGCATTCAGAAGGAGTTTTTGTGGTGGGCTCAGGAATGTCACCTAAACAAGGGACTCTCTGTGACCCGGCCAGAGGCGAGTCAGATTCTAACGACAGATGCCTCAGACAAGGCTTGGGGAGCACACCTCAATGGAAAATGGGTGCAAGACACGTGGCCTGTCAAACTCCAACATTTGCATATCAACTTGAAGGAAATGTTAGCAGTCCAGTTTGCATTGATGGCTTTCAAAGACTTACTTCACCCAGGGCAGGTGTTGATTCAAACAGACAACACTACTGTCATGTGGTACATCAACAAGCAAGGGGAACCCATTCTTACCCTCTTTGCAGACAAGCGATGATTTTGTGGGAAACTGCTCTCAATCTACACCTCAATCTTCAAGCAAGGTTTCTACCAGGAGCACAGAACTCCTTAGCAGATGTGTTGAGCAGACAAATAGTGGATCCTCACGAGTGGAAATTGGATCCTCATGTATTTCAAAAATTGACAGTGTTATGGGGAACTCCAGACATAGATCTGTTCGCTTCTCCTCTAAATTACCAGTTGCCAAAGTTTTGCACAAAAATGTTTCATCACACAGCTTGGAAGGTGGACGCTCTATCATTCAGTTGGAACAATCTGCATGTATATGCCTTTCCACCTCTGCCTCTTCTTCCCAAGGTACTTTTGAAGGCCAGACAAGACAAGCCAACCATGATTTTGATAGCACCGGATTGGCCTCGACAACACTGGTACCCACTACTGAGGAGTCTAGTACGAGAACCTCCATGGCCTCTGCCTTTGATTCCGCACCTTTTGTCACAGGAGGACAATCACTTCCTCAATGTCAAGATTCAGTCTCTGCATCTAACAGCCTGGCATATTCTGTTTTAGACTCTGGAGGGTCTCAGCTTCCACAACAAGTTTTGAATGTTATTTTGGAGGCCAGGAGGCCTAGTACCAGGAAAGTTTACGCTGATAAATGGAGGAGATATTTTATTTGGAGAAAAGGAAAGGACTTTGATGTCTCCAAACCTGATTTAAGTGTTGCTCTTCAATATCTTACTGAGTTATTGGACAAGGGTTTGTCTTTCTCCTCGATAAAGGTCCATGCTGCAGCCATTTCTGCTCACTATGATTGTGACCCTCCTTTATTCTCTCACCCTTTGTTTAAGCAATTTCTTAGAGGGGCAAAGAATATAAGACCCCACGAGAGCTCCTACTCCTGCTTGGGATCTCAATTTTGTGTTGGAAAAGCTTACTCTACAACCTTTTGAGCCTGCAGCTTCGGCCGAGTTAAAGTATTTGTCATGGAAAACTGCTTTTTTGTTGGCCATTACCTCTGCAAAAAGGGTTTCTGAATTACAGGCCCTCATGGCAGTGGAGCCTTTCCTGATTTTTCATAAGGATAGGGTATCTTTGCACTAATCCTTCCTTTATGCCTAAAGTGGTTTCTAGTGTGGCCTTAAACCAAACTATTCATTTGCCTACTTTTTATGCAAACCCCCAAAATAAAGGAGAGAAAATTTTGCATACTTTGGATATTCACAGGCAGTTGCGTTATTATTTGAGCAGAACCAAGGAGTTCAGACAGTCTCAGCAGTTGTTTGTTTCTTTTGCCTTGGGTTCACAGGGTAAACCTGTTTCAAAACAAACTATTTCTAAATGGATTGGGTTTTGTATTTCTTTCTGTTATTCCCATCATGGTAAGAAGATTCCGGCTGGAATCCGGCCTCATTCCACTAGGGCTACTGCTACTTCCACGGCCTTTCTAAGGGGGGTAGCTACAAAAGACATTTTGGAGGCAGCTACTTGGAGTTCAGTGCATACTTTTTCTAAACATTACCACCTTCCTCTCTATTCTAAGTCTAGGGCTGGATTTGCCACTGCAATTTTACAGGGCATTTTAGCAGCCCCTAATGCTTTATGATTTTTACCAACCTCCCTTTCCCGTTGCTTTGGGATTCTACCCATAAGTAAGGACTGCAGCAATGTGAGATGAAGAACATAGTACAATTTTGTACCTACCATAAATGTAGATGTTCGAAGATCCACATTGCTGCAGTCCAATTTACCCTCCCTCCTTCCCCACTGTAGTTTAACAGGGTGCTATGCTTTAGGTGATGGTTGTTGTTGGGCATGTTTTTGGGAGGTATTCTGTTTTTGGCTGTGGCCTTTCTTGTTTGGCCTTCTGACATCTGGGGCAAGAAAAGACTGAGGATATGACGTCGGTCATGCGCCTTTATACCCTGACGCTCTGATGTCAGTTCTAGGCGCCCATGACCGACGTCAGCCTAATACTTTGGTATTCGGGCCGACCGAGGACCGCGGACTACCCATAAGTAAGGACTGCAGCAATGTGGATCTTCGAACATCTACATTTATGGTAGGTACAAAACTGTACTTTCTGCAGGAGCTTATCAGGGTTGGGTGCCTGAAGGAGCAGATCTTCTTGATAAAGTAATATTTGTGCTCTTTGAAGTCTGCAGAAAGCTATGACTGGAGCCAGGCACTTGGTGAATACCCATGGAGCTGTGGAAAGACCAAAGGGCAAAGCACAGAGCTGAAAATGAGTGGAAGAAACAGAGAAATGTAAATACTTCCTGAATAGAGGGAATATGAAGGTAAGCATAATTCAGATCCAGGGAAACTAGGAAGGTTTGAGGAAGCAAAAGGGGAAAATACCAAAGGTGAGTACCCTGAGGAAAGTATTCAAAAAGGAAAAGTCTAGAACAGGATTTTTGAACCCCTACTTTCTGGGAACCATAAAGATCCTGGAATAAAACCCTGTGCCCCTTATGCCCCTGGGACAGGTGGAATCATGCTCTAATCTAGGAAATCCTGCAACATCCCTGAAAAATGGTGATTTTGATCTGAAGGGCATTAGCGAATGCCTAAAAAGGGGGAAAGAGACATCCAAACTATGAAGTAGCCTTGATGGATGATTAAAAGAACCTAAGAGTCTGAAGTATTCTGTTGCCAAACAATGAACAGAGACAAACCAAGAGAAAAGGGAACCTGGTGGATGGGAAGGGAAGGAAGAATGTCAGATGGAGGTAGCTTTGTCCTAAAAGGAAGGTTTTTGAGGTCTAAGCATCTGAGCTGGGTTGTTAGAAAAAACAGAGCTAGAGACTTTCTTACCTTTGGAGGGTTGACAAGGCAGTCTATGAACAAAATTAGTTTCAGAAGTATAATTCTTCTGAAACTTCAGAATGGGAGAGACAAAATCTGTTTACAGTCCTTAATGACCTTGCCTTGGTCCTGTAAGTTCTTAAATAAATCTGCAACTGTAGTACCAAAGAGATTTTGATTATCCAGGGGAGCATCAAGAAACTTAGCCTTAATGTAATCAGGCAAAGCTTGAGGACAAAGCCAGGAATATTGCCTCATGACAGAGCCTGAAGCAGCAGCTTTAGTAGAGGAATCAGCAGCATCATAGCTACACTTAATGGAGTGACAAGCCACCTAAGATGTGGAACCCAGCAAAGAAAGTGCAGTGGACTTAGCCTCAGAATCTGGCAGGTCAGAGAAAACCCCTGTCAGCTGAGAAAAAAAGGCATAAAGTCTACCTGGTTATCTGAGTTTGGTAGTTAATGGCCCAAAATTCCAGAGTGGCAGAAGTGCAGACCTTCTTCCCCAGCCTTTTCATAGCTTGACTATCCTTGTCTGATGGAAGAAGCGTAGAGGAAGGGAAAAGCTGAGAAGGCTTATCAGCAGAGACAGAAACCACAGCAGGGTCAGAAGAAGGATGCATAAAGAAACTTGAAAGCCTTATAGACCTTATTAAAACAGTCAGGCTTCATAGGAGCAGGAAGTTTGGAATCAGGAGCCAAAGAAGCAGCCGAAAAGTATCTAACAGATCAACCAAAACAGGGAGAACAGCAAAAGTCTTAGGAGAGTCTATCTGCAACAACTCATAATATCTTTTCTGGATGTCAGAAACTTGGGAGCAGTCCCACTTAAAATGCTCCATCACATTGTATTCCCAAAGGCCAATTCTTCCAAAGTGGAGTCAGGACTTAAGGACTCCTCCTCCTCCTCATAGCCATAGTCCAAGATAATAGCATTTGGTAGGAGCAGGCCAAGGAATACTCATCTGAGCCCGATTCCTCAGCAGAATCAGATTCCCTAGATCTTTTAGGGGTAGAGGACCAAGAAAGTTCAGTAACTGAAACCTTCTGAGGTAGTATCAGAGAGATCAGGGCATTAAACAAGCCCTGAGTAAAATCATGCCACTCCTTCTGAGGATCTTTTGGAGTGGGAAAAATGTGCTTGGTCTTCTGTCTTTTCTTAAGGGGGATATTGGCTTTAACAAACCTCTGCAATTCAGAACCATTCCTTGACTCAGTCAGGATTCCAGGCACATCCTCTCTAAATAAGATCTGGGGGAAGCCCCACAGACCCCTCATATATGATCAGCCATAGTTCCCCCACCACGTCTGTAACAGATGTTTGCAAAGGCTCAGAGGATGTGCAAGAAGCCGCGCTCATGTTGGCCTGCAACAGGTTCATGGTAGAGCACTGGGTGGGTTTCAAGGTATCATCCACATCAAGAGAGACTTCTACAGAGGCTGGCCAGCTGCAGTATCTGACCTTGAATTTTTAGCCCTTTTCTTAAAAGGTGGCTATAACTTGGGGCCAGAGGATTCAGCCAAGGTATTCAGGGCCAACAACTTGACATGCTGGTTCTCAAGATAAATGGAAAGAGAACACAGATGGCTGTGAAGAATATTCGGTACAAATGCCTGACAGAGCACTGAGTGTGGTTGTAAGAAGTGCCTAAACAAAACAAACACTTGTCATGACAATCTTTATAGGGAATATGTCTCTCACACTAATATTTGTCTTTCCTGGATAACATGAACTATCAAAATGCACGATAAAAGAAAAGAAAACCAAAGAAAAGAAAAGAAGAGGAAACCTAATGGGGTACTTATCTGCAAAAGGTTTGGTATAACCCGCAGAACAAAGGGCATTCAGACCAACATATAACTATGGCATTCTGACTGGCAGCAAAGAAGATCTGAGTCTGGAGCATCTGTACATCACATTTATGTGCTACACTGATGTGGAAAGCATACATCTGATGTACAACGCTTGTGAAAATGAAAGGCTTTAGTATTCTGTCTGGTTATAGGCTTGGCAATAGATCCCTTAGATTATGAATACTGCAGCAGTGATATGGAAGGACATCTTGAGGTATACTATACATATACTCTATCTCTCCCTCACTTATAAAGTCTGGTGATAAAGCAGAGATGTGAGATGGTGTTCAGCACCAAGATACTGAGTCTGACAATGCAGTAATCTGGTGTATAATGCTCTCAGTGGGGTGAAACTGAGTGAGGTGAAGGAGCCCACTTTAACTGCTATAGTTAATGAAGATAAGCCAGCATATGTCAGATCATTACCACCAGGTGATACTGTTAAGAACTGTGGATTGTTTATAGAAGGAAATGAACCAGAGGATTGTGTTGCAGAGAAGATGTCTTTATCTGATGAGTACACCTGTGTGCAGGAGAAAAAGGTTCATGTAGAAGTGTTACAGAATTGAGATGAGCAGCCTACAGCTTGGAGTCAGACTTTGCAGTATTCATATGTAGCAGTTGCTGTTGTAAGAGGAAGGACTATTAACAGGAGCATCTAGGAGAACAAAATGAATGTCGTGGGAGACTGGTGTAATGGTTAAACTGCTTACCTTAGAAGCACGGGTGCAGAGTTTGATTCTCACATGAGGTAATTGGCTAGGCTTAAAATGGCCCATGACGGCAGTTAGTCTAGTATTAAGCTATGAATCTATGTAACAATTAAAAAGGTAGTACTATAGACAGTTCCTTTATATGGAACAAAGTTGTAGTTTTTATGATTTAAGGTTTAAAATATGCCCATTCCCTGACCCATTTAGGAATGCAACAATTCTATGACATTACTTTTGAAAAAAAAATACCATTGCGTAAATCATCCCATGGATGGGATGGAGAAGAAGGACTCTTCATAGAATGACTATATATTTTCAAGTATTTTCAAATGGGAAGTTGCAATTAAGGGAAAATGTGACTGTCCAGTTTAGAAGTGATGAAATGTAAGCGCAAGAGTTACAGGACTTTCAGTTTATATTGTGAAATGTTTGAGGCTATTGAGAAAAAAAATAGATGAAAGAAGGTTATGGTTTAGAGCAATGAACTTGGGACTAACTTTGAAGTTTACTGGAAGTTGTGAACAATGCATACTTTGTGTGGTGATTATGCATGCAAAAGGGCTACTGCAAAATATTTTGGGCAACCCAAAATGTTTTTTTCTTTTTATGGCAATGATGTGCATTTGATTATTTTTATGTGACAAAAGAAATCCTGCTCAATGTGGGGAAAGGAGACACTGCAAAAACTAAGTTTGAAAATAACTAAAACAAAATGTTATTGTACTGATGGTTTAGGGGAAGACACTTATAATGTCAATGACAATAATGTTAAAAGTGAATTTCAAAATGCTTTGACAAAGTTTGGTCAATGGATGCTGGGGGGAGTGAACTTCTGAGGGTGGAGGATGAAATGGGGCAGAGATATTTGTTGAAATGAGTCAGGAAAATGCATGCATTGAGAATACTGTGACAGAAGATAGGTATGATGTTTAAGGGAAAATACAGGAGAAGTAATGATAGAAGAAGAGGAGGAAGGAGAAGATAAAGTATGGGTTAAAATGAAAAGCTCCAAATTCAATGGACTGTGAATTTAGGAAAAGAATGAAAGAAAAAAGGATACAAAAAGGAAAAGAGAAATTCTTCACTTTTATCTGTGAATGTAAACAGTATAACAATAAATTAAGATTTAGACTCATATGCTCATAGCTGTTTACTGGGCTAACAACCACAGGGGCCTTTTTAAGTCCAGCCATGAATCCTAAATCTCTGACAAGTTCTGGTAACCCTTGATAAGTGTAAAAAGAACTACATTCTTTACACATGTCTAAATAAACAAGGCCACTAGTATTACAATTAGCATATACCCTACTCTTAATGTGTCGATTTCTGCTAGGAATCTCTAAAGAAGAGGCATTGTTAATATAATTACACTGAGAACATATGCCACATTTGAATGTGCCAGTCCTAGTACGATGACACGGATTCCCATATCCTCCACCATATTCAAAAACATTTTTTAAATTCATATCTCTTCTGTAATTAAAGTGCAAATGACCCACAACAGTGGGTTCCATGTCCGTAATTTCTCTAAATTTATCCCATTCTCTACTCACCACCTTTCTAATAACATGTCACTAAAGAAGTTAATGAAGGTAGGCGAAGTAAGTTTGCAGCAATTTTAGGTCAAGATCTGTGTTCAACCACCAACAGAATTCCCCTTGATACTAGTAAGTATATAAAAAATGCATACATTTTGGATTACAATGGTGATTCAAATGTTATTAGAAAGGTGGTGAGTAGAGAATGGGATAAATGTAGAGAAATTACGGACATGAAACCCACTGTTGTGAGTCATTTGCACTTTACAGAAGAGATATGAATTAAAACATTTTTTTGAATATGGTGGAGGATATGTGAATCCGTGTCATTGTACTAGGACTGGCATATTCAAATGTGGCACATGTTCTCAGTGTAATTATATTAACAATGCCTTTTCTTTAGAGATTCCTATCAGAAATCGACACATTAAGAGTAGGGTATATGCTAATTGTAATACTAGTGGCCTTGTTTATTTAGCCATGTGTAAAGAATGTAGTTCTTTTTATATAGGTAAAACGGAAAGAAAACTCAAGACACGTATTTATGAACACTTGTACGAGATTGGTAGGGCTAACACAAAGAATGCACTATTTTGTCATAAATTAATATGTACTCAAGCATGTTATTCTTTTTTTTTCCTGGAAGTTGTCCCAAAGGAAATTAGAGGGGGTATGTGGGAAGCCAAATTAGAGTACCGAGAGCTGTATTGGCAAATAATATTGGAAGCTACTCGGCAACCAGGACTAAATGACATGCTGTCTATTTTACCAGTTTTAAAACTTAGAACTGCTAAATTACGAATGTAATAATTTATCATTCCACCAGAGGGCAGCATACTATTTATAAATTGTTTTTATATGAGGTTTTTATATAATGTTTTTTATATAATATTATTATTATTATTATTATAGTATTATGTCACATATATATAATGGAGATATAAATATATTTATATTGCAACTGTTATAAGATGTTTATTTTAAACAGCACTATGTTACAACAATATTTTTATGATGTTAATGTAATTGTGAACCTTATAGGTGAGAGTCTCATTGACTATTACGGTTAGTCCAATGGCATTTGCTTTTTCAGTCTGTTTTAATTATTTAAATGATGTATGGGCACTTTATTTTGTATCTGATGAAGTGTTTCTGACGAAAACGCCAAGTTTAAAATAGCAGCGTTAATCTGTGTGTATTACACTACCTGAATAAATTTCTTCGTGTGACTTGGGCTCTTATTTGGCTGCTCTGAGTGATTTGTGGTTGGTTACATAGTTTAAACTTCACTGCCATCCTTTTTGTGGTTATTATTCATAAGATATTCACTGATCAAAAGCATGGTAAGTATCTATGAATCAACAAATCTAAGAATATAAGTTAGTAGGGAGAGGCTTAGACAATGACAACATGTAATAGGTACATATTCTATCAATACTGGAGGGTTGGAATGTCTGCCATGTAGTTTAAGAGAATATGAAACAGAATGTGTATTTTATCAATATGAGAGGGTGAGAGAGAGTGAGAGAGCAAAGCAGCCTATACATGTCCAAGTCTGAGCGAAGATATAATATGTAGAGGGGAGAGGGAGAGAGAGGCAGGTGCAGGATTTACTGTGAAGTAGGAAATGGTATTGCACCGACATGCAAAGCACATCATGGTGCACAGTGCCATTAAACATGTACAAAGGCAGTATGGAACACACAACCTTTACATACCAGATACTATGTCATTAATGTAACATGAATAATGAAGCTGCAGCAATGCACACAGTAGGAGCATGAACAGTGCACCATCATCATGCATTACTGTAAATTCACCCCTAACAGTGAGGAAGATGAGAAATGTGTTCTGCAACAAACTGCAGGGTGGTGATAAAGTTAGAGATTATATGTAACCTGTACCCTGCAGCGAGACATAGCAATGCCACAAAGGTAGGTCCACACAACTGCACATCCTAAGAGCTCCATACATTACATGTGTACTGCATAATGGGCACATGCTTTATAAACATTGAGCATTGTAGTGGATTGTAACAAAACTAACCACAAAACGAAACACGTCTGCACACACACACACATACACATATATATAAATATATATATATATATATATATATATATATATATATATATATATATATATATATATATGTACAAAAACTCAGTCAAATAGTGCAAACTAAAAATGAAAGAATCATAAATGAAGCAATTCAGGTGCAAATTCAAATAAATGTACCATTACATGAAAGATTCCGCAACTACTATCATAAAGTCAACATTTTTTAAACCAGCTTGATTTCATCAAACTGGTAAGGCACGAAAAGTACTTCCAGCACCCTCTGTGCATAAACACCTAGTATACGTAGTCAGCATACCATTCTTCAAAACTTGACAAAAGCACCATGTACTAATATATAAATGATACCCTAGTAATTGGTTCTCAGCTTAAGTAATACTATAGCAATAACCCACGCCTGGGTGTGGGTAATGCTGGATTTACCCAAGGTTGGTGTGGTTTGGTCACGAGGGCGAAGCCCGAGTGGCCAAACAAAGCCAACTGTGGGTAAATCCAGCATTACCCACACCCAGAAGTGGGTTATTGCTATTATACAATGACATTATTTAAGGAAAAAAAAATTACTTTTCTTAAATAATGGCATTGTATAATGCCTCCTTGCTGCCCTTTCACAGCTGTCTGATATTCTGCAGCAGTTATGATGTACTGCGCATGCGTATGCCTACGCAGTACATCAGAGCTGTGGGCAAAAGCAACGGAGAAAGCAAGATCTCCGTTGCTTTTTACAAACTGTCTCGCTATGTTAAATGGGTTTAACATAGTGAGACAGCTTTAAAAAAGCAACGGAGAATCTCCGTTGCCATTTTTAAAGTTGTCTCGCTATGTTAAACCCATTTAACATAGCGAGACAGTTTTGAAAAAAGCAACGGAGAAAGCAAGATCTCTGTTGCTTTTTACAAACTGTCTCGCTATGTTGAAGGAGTTTGACATAGCGAGACAACTTTAAAAAAAGCAATGGAGAATCTCCGTTGCTTTTTTAAAGCTGTCTCGCTATGTTAAACGAGTTTAACATAGCGAGACAGTATGAAGCAACAGAGATCTTGCGTTCTCCGTTGCTTAAAAGGGGTGGGAGGTTGGCTTAATTGTTAAGTTGTTTACCTTACAAATACAAGGTGCAAGGTTTGAGTCTCACTTGGGGTAATTGGCTAGACTTAAAATGGCTCACAAGGGCAGTTAGTCTAGTATGAATCCGTGAACCTGTGAGTTATAGTAATGGAAAAAGTCTGGACGACCAGACCTTTTTTCCATTACTATAACTGATTTACAATGTGCACGCTGACCAATCAGCGTGCACGTTTTTGAATATTAATGGGAGGTCGTTGTATAATAAGAAATAGTGCTTAGATGAATGAACATATATTAGCATAATGCAGTTTGAGAAGGTACACATCATTAGATCCCTTTCTCAATATTTTAAAAATTTCAGTGCACCTTCTCTGCACAAAACCTTATTTTTAGAATGAACTGGTTTAGCCCATAGCATTTGTTCAGTACCACCAAACTGAATTTATGCAGAAGGTATTTATGTTTTTTAATAGTAACAGAGCACTCCAGTTCATTTATAGCTCACTCACTTATGTTTTTCATTTCTGTTATTAAACATTTAATAAAATTATTGCCAGTATACAGAATATAAAATCATATATTGTTGTTTTTTTCAGTGGTGAAGTTAAGTTTTCCTGTAGTCTGAAGCTGGAGTATTTGCATTTTAAAGAATAACAGCACTCTCTAGTGGCCAAAGTAGTTACTCAAGCTGTCTGAATTCCTTTATTTTTTTTACTTCCAGGTTTTGAAGCAACCTAGTGCTGTCCAGTATTTTAATAAAATGCTTTGTGTCTGGTGTTGTATTTCACCATAATATTTGACTTTATTAATTTTTAAAGCAAAATATATTTTCTTTATGCTCAGTGAACTACCTGTAGTTTGATTGTTGCAGTTAATGTAGCACATAAAAAAGAGGTCATTGTTCCCCTCTACTCGTCACTCATTAGACCCATTATAGAGTACAACGCCCCTTTTGGAATGTACCTCACAAGACATCTGCAGCAGCTGGAAAGGCCACAGAAGTACCTCACAAAGAGGATTACTGGCCTCAAACAAATGCCCTACACTGACCCCTCAAAAAACTCCAGCTTTACTCCGTAGAATATCACCTACTCTGAGGCGATCTCTGCCTAATATATAAAGCTATGTCAAACCCAGAGCTGTTGGACATGCTACACCTAAAGAAATCCCAATCTCTCTAGGGGCCTAAACCTTGTCACGACAATAAACAGGACACGCTGGAGGGATAGATTCCTGTCCCAAAGACGTCCTATACTCTGGAACAAGCTACCCATCTATGTCAAGCAAAGTTCTTCATTAGCACTCTTCAAGAAAAATCTTGATGAGTGGATGGGAAATAGGAAATACACCCCGGGGATTACTTCTGTTTCTCTGCTGGACAGTGGCACAGGAAAATAACTTTCTTGGATGGCATAAGCTATGGTACCTCGCTGGCTAGGCTTACGTAGGCCCTTGGGCTAATAGCCTAATATCTACCTATGAACCTATGAACATAATCCAGAAAAAACAATGAACAAATAATTTTGGGTAATTCGGAATGTTCCTAACTAGAGTCTTAGAATACTCATGCCTTACTGTTACTGCATTGAGAGCATACATATTTCTATGTACACGTTTTCATACTGCACAAATCACAACAACTTGTTAACAGAACTTTGGGAAAGCTTTTCTACATGAACTATGTTATTCAGCTTTACCTATAGCCTGATACCTAGAAATATTTTCACATAGAGTGAACTGGTAGTAGTGAATGTTTTCCTAAATTATTATAGATGAAAAGCGAAATAATGCAGCATTTAATTTCTATCTACAGGTTTCTACAATAATTCAGCTGTCAAACTTTTCCCACCATCACTGGTCACTGGCTCTAGTGGTGTAGTAGGATAAAACCATGACTTCAACCCAGGCAGCCCAAGTTCAATTAGTGGCGCTCATCATGAGTTGTAGCAGTCCTTCAAAGAAAGGGGGAGCACTGATTACAGATCTGTGTGTGTTGTGTGCCTTGCTGATGATCAACAGTAGCCTTCATCAGGCAAGTATAATGGAGAAGGCACTCTGGCTATTGCGGTGATGCAGCTCACATGTTCCTCCCACCCAGGGGAGGTTTAGGCCAAAAATAAAATGGCATTCCTGTGATACTGATGTGGGCACAAGCAAACCTCATGGATGCCTAAATGACAGTCCCTGGATGGCAATGGAAAATGAGCTCAAGTCTGATTGGGAAGGCTTGATGGCCAGCAGGTAATGAGACACTGGGGATAAAAGGCATAAGGAAGCAAACAAAAACTCTGCCCACCAACAAACAGTTTAAAAAATATCATTAGAATTGATAGACCTACTGAAATTCAAAGTTCATTTTTTAGTCTAACATGCAAACTATTTTAATATCTAAGGTGAATCCTGCTGTAATAATATGACATCATCAAAATGACCTGTATATAAATACAAATATTCTAGACTGCAGTTATTTTGTGAATATAAATGGGTTTCCTAATATTTAGAGACATGCCAAAATCAAGAGGCAGTATTCCCAATTTTTGTTAGTAGATGGCAGTTTTAAAGGACAACAATATTAAATTAAAAAAAAAATATGTTGGCTGTAATATAAATTATGAAAATTAGGGTCTATATTGAATCAGCAAATGCTTAAAAAAGCGAATGCTGATTCATCGACCCTATTTCAGTGAACACTGAAAATGCCGAACACCCAGAACAGCAAATTTTTTCACAGGGAAAAAAATCGCTTGGCCAGTTTCAGGAGTTTGCCGTTTCCTCCACTGTGGTGCAATCTTGGAGTTGGTATATTTAAGTAGGGGGGGGTGTGGCGGGCACAGCCCCCCACATCAAATACTGTTTTAAGTCTTTTGTTTTGTTTTTTGTTTTTTTTTTTTTTTTGGAACAGCGATTTTTTTCCCTGGGAAAAAAATCGCTGTTCCGAGTGTCCGGCATTTTCAGCATTCACTGAACTAGGGTCGATGAATAAGCAATCGCTTTTTTAATACAGACCCGAAAATTAGATGACAAGTTTGAACCTCTGTACAGAAATGATCAGAAAATATCTAAATACATATCACGAGAGATTGTGAATAACTGATGTCACTGGTAAAAAAACTTGCTTGAACTGGCAGACACAGTAACGTCTTATGTTAGCTTCTGTGAAGATATGCATGTCTCCACTAAGACCTGGTTAAAATTTAGCAACAGCAAACCCTGGTTTACTGCTAAACTTAAGCAACTTCGTCAGGCCAAGGATGATGCCTATCGAAGTGGGGATAGGACACTTTTTAGACAAGCAAGGAACACACTGACAAAAGAAATCAAAGTGACTAAAAAGAACTATTCTGAAAAGCTGAAAAAACAGTTTTTAGCCAATGGTCCTGCATCAAGTGTGGAAAGGTCTTCAAAACATTACAAACTACAGGAAACCATCCCCTGCACTGCAGCTAATTACCAGCTGGCTGATGACTCGAATGCTTTTTACTGCACGTTTGATAAGCCTGAGGGCACAAATGACACTGTTGCCAGCTCTGTCAGTGTTCAGACTTGTATAACTCTCTCTTCTACACATTCTCACCTTAGGGTTACCACCTGTCCCTCTTTGGGCAATTGTGTGCTGTGAAAAAAAACTAAAAAATGGTGAATGTCCTGAGATTTTAGAACAAAAAATATTTCCTACGTTTTTTTTAATAGTTGTATAAAATGGTTACTCTATATCTGAAACACCTAATGTTACATGAAATAGCATAAGCAACTCAAATTCTAGAATAATAAGCTTTTATTTGTGCATAAAGTGAAAGTTCTGTACTTAGCACTAGGTGTATATATGTTCTGTCCTGCAAAATCTCATGTTTCTATAAAAAATGTCCTACTTTAGGTATTGAAAAGGTGGCAACCCTATCTCACATTCAACCTGCATTAATTATCTCTGAAGAGGATGTGTGTCGTTTTTTAAAAGACAGCAAATTAGGAAAGTATTTGTCCAGATAGGGTTTCACCGTCCTGTTTAAAAACCTACCCTGATCAACTGGCTCCTGTTTTTACTTGGATTTTTAATAAATCATTAGAAATGTGTGATGTTCCCTTATGTTTCAAGCAAGCCAGTATAACAGGAATGAATGACTATAGGCCTGTTGCCTTGACATCTGTAGTCATGAAGACTTTTGAGAGGCTGATGTTAGCTCACTTGAAGGATATTATAGCTATCTCATTGGACCCCCTTCAGTTTGCTTATCGAGAGAACCAGTCAGAGGATGATGCACTTAATATGAGCCTGCGCTATAGCTTGCAACATCTTGACAACCCAGGGACATATGCAAGGATTCTGTTTGTGGACTTCAGCTCTGCAGTCAATACAATAATTACGGAACTTCTTCACTTGAAACTCTCCCAGCTTTCCATTCCTGTCTCCACCTGTCAATGCATCATCAATTTTCTGACCAATAGGAAACAGCAGGTGAAACTGGGGAAATTTACATCTAGCTATCACACAACCAATACAGGTGCCCCACAGGGATGTGTGCTTTCCCCACTGCTATTGTCTCTTTACACTAATGACTGCACCTCTAAGGACCCCTCTGTCAAACATATTAAATACAGGACAATATAACACTTATTGGGCTCATCAGGAATGGTGATGAGCCTGCTTACAGATGGGAGGTTGAGCAGCTGGCCCTTTGGTGTAGTCAGAATAATCTGGAGTTGAACACTCTTAAAATTGGGGAGATGACAGTGGACTTTAGGAGTGGTACTACAATATTATCCCCCCCTCTTTATATTTAATACTGCTGTGTCAGTTGTGGAATCCTTCAAGTATTTGGGATCTATAATCTCCCAGGACTTGAAGTGGGAGACCAATGTAGGATCCATCATAAAAAAGGCACAACAGCAAATGTAGTTTTTGTGACAGCTGAGGAAGTTCAACCTGCCACAGGAACTGTTGATCCAGTTCTATACAGCAGTCATTGAGTCTGTTCTCAGCTCATCCATAACAGTGTAGTTAGGATCTCTGTCTAATCAGTCAGGTCTGCCGAAAATATCATTGGTGCTTGTTTGCCCTTCTTACAGGACCTGTATTATTCCAGAGTCATGAAAAAGGCAGGGAAGATCATCACTGAGCCTTCACATCCAGGTCACCATCTTTCTGAACTATTACCATCGGGCAGGCGTTATAGATAATAAGCACCAAAACAAGCAGATATAAGAACATTTATTTTCCACAGGCCATCAAGTTTATAAACGGTTAACTCAGCTTATTAGGCTGGAGTATTCTTTTTTTCCAAGCCTTTGAGTATTGTTAATATTTGTTTCTTTCAGAGTTTATTTACAGCATTTCTTGCAATGAGTTGCACTTTGTGCCTTGTATGTATACATATATGTATATTTACATTTTTTTAGCTCGTTCTTAATAGTTGTATGTATGTTGTTTATGTAATTCATACTTGGAGATTCACTGAAATTGGTGTAAAATTCCTTATATGTGTGCCACATACTTGGCCAATAAATGTGATTCTAATTCTGATACTAGTCATTCTCCACAAGCAGATCTTTCAGGTCCTCAACAATACATGCTCTGTCCTAAATTCACTGTCTTATGATATTCTTAAAGGAATTCATTTGGTTATGTACAAGCTCCTGCATATTATTGGCAGCAGGGGTGGACATTTGTTGTCCTTGTTTACCTACATTTATTTATTTATTTCCAGTTTGATAACCGGGGAGGTCCACTTGGCTCAAAGAGCCCATTTTCAGTGGAGGCCCGGGGAGAAAAGCTCCAAAATATAAAGATACAAAAAAATAAAATACAATAAAATATGATAAAAAGTACAATAAAATGCAGTTATGAATAATCCTGGTATTATATAATGTTTTAAACAAAGTTGTAAGATGAATAAAGTGAGATGTAGCAAAAAGAATTAGTGCAATAAGTGGAATATAGGAGACTTGAGGATAGTTTATACAGAACATGCTTGGTAACAAAGATGGGTAGTGTGAAGTAGGAAGAGTAGTAGGAATAAATACCTAGAGTGGAGGAAGGAGAGAGAGGCAGTTGTGTAGTGAAACAAGAAGCAAAAGTATATTAGAAAGAAGAACATATGTGAGAAGAAAAGCAATAGGGGGTAATACAAGGGGATGGAGGGTAAAGATAGTAGAAGAGTGTTAGACACAATTTGTAGAATGTTAGAGACATTAGTTAGACAGTGTTATATAGGTTTAGATGGAAGAAGTATATAGGGGGAGAGAAGTGCAGAAAGAAGGGTATGTGTAGGATTTACACCACATACATTAAAGGTGTATAAGTTATGTAAGAAATATCAAGGGGAAGCTGTTTGGTAATATAGCAAGGTGAAGAAGTATTTAATGAAGAACAGGTCGAAAATGAGTTTAATAGGATTAGGGGGCCAGAGAGCAATTACATTTCCAATTTTGGGAGAGATGAGAATGGAGCTGGGATTTAAAGAGTTCAAGGTTATTGGCGATTCTTAGTGAGGGGGGAAGAGAGTTCCATTTTTTTGCTAGGGAATAGGATAGCAGACATTGGCCAGCAGGACGTTTTGGTTTGTGAATAGCAAGTTGATTTTGTTGTGCAGATCTTAGGGGTCTGTTGGGAGTATAAGAAGGAAGGATGTATGTTAGAGCAGGGCATGCAGTAGGTTTAAAGATTATTTTGTGGGCTGTACTAAGTTGGAGGTAATTGAGGTAGTTCGGAAGCTCTAGTCATTTTAGCATGTGTAAGGAAGAGCAATGGTGGGAGTAGTGTTTAGATTTAGTAGTGAATTTGGAGATTTTGTTGTAGCAGATTTCTAGTTTTGAGGAGATGGAGGATGCAAGGTTGGTTAGAAGAGGGGCACCATATAAAAGTGATGGTAGTAAGTAGGTAGTGGCAAGGGTTTTCCTGGTAGAGGGAGAAAGGAATTGAGAGTTTCTATATAGTAACCTAAGTTTTTGATGTTTTTTTTTTATATTTAATTGGACATGAATATCAAATTTTTGGTGTTCGTCGATAGTAGCACCGAGTAGTTTAGCGAAGGGGACAACTTCAATTAGGGAGTTGGTATTACTGGTAATATTGAAAGATAGTTTGTTAAGGTGCATGTTTTTAGAGGGAGAGAAAAGTAGGATTTTGGATTTATTAGCATTAAGGGAGAGGTGGTTTTGAGACATCCAGTTCTCAGTGGCTGTAAAGGCAGATTGGGTAATTGCTTGGAGAGCAGGAAGATTAGGAGCAGAGCAGATTAAAGTAGAGTCGTCTGCATACTGTACTATTTTAATGTTGGGAATGGCTGCATGGAAATCGTTAATGAATATATTGAAAAGCATTGGACCAAGTACTGAACCCTGGGGAACCCCGGTTGGGGTAGGAAGGAAGGTTGAGATACTAGTTTTCCATTTCACAGCCTGGGATATGTCAGAAAGATAACTCTTAAACCATGTAAGTGAATGCTGATTGAGATTGAGGTTAGACAGATGAGTTAGAAGGTGGGAGTGAGAGACAGTGTCGAAAGCCTTGGAAAGATCTAGAAGGACAGAGGATACAATTTCTCCTGAGTCCCGAGCATGGTTTACTATGTCTAAAAATGAGAGGAGAGTGGTTATTGTACTATGGCTGGGGCGGAAGCCATGTTGAGTAGGAGTGAGAGACAGTGTCGAAAGCCTTGGAAAGATCTAGAAGGACAGTGGATACAATTTCTCCTGAGTCCCGAGCATGGTTTACTATGTCTAAAAATGAGAGGAGAGCGGTTATTGTACTATGGCTGGGGCGGAAGCCATGTTGAGTAGGGGTAAGGAAGTGGTTACTGATGAGGAAGGGCATAAGTTGGTGGTGGATGCATTTTTCTAGAATTTTTGATATTGGGGAGAGAATGGCTATTGGACGGAAATTAGAGATGTTACTGTTTTTGCCTCCTTTGTGAAGAGGTAGGATATAGACAGCACGCCACAATTTGGGGATGTAAGATTCATGAATGGATCGGTTAATGAGAATGCTAATGGGGATGGCAATGGCATCTGCAGCAAGCTTTAGAAAGTGTGAGGGGATATTGTCAGGGGCATTGGAGCAAGGCTTGAGTTTAGTGAGAAGCTTTTTGATGTGAGAGATAGAGATGGGTTTTAGATGGAAAATAGGGGGAGGGGTAGGAGAGGGAGATTAAGTGGGGGAAGGGAATGTAGGGTTGAGTAGAGGGGAGGAGATATTATTGGGGAAGGTCTTAGTGAGCTCAGCTACGGAGTTGGTAAAGAAGGAGTTGAATTGGCTGGCAATTTCTATATCTGTTAAATTATTATCTGGACAGGGATTGTTTTTAGTACCTGGGTGCAGGAGAGAGTTTATGGAGTTCCAGAATTGTTTAGGGGTTTTTTGAATGGGTAGAGTGTAGTTTAATGTAGTAGGATTTTTTTGTCTTTTGTAATAAGCTTCTTGGTTAGGTTACGGAGTTGCTTGTATTTGAGGAGGGTGTCAGGGAGTTTTTTCTGATTGTAAAATTTCCAAGTCTTGTCTCTTTCTTGCATAAGAGATTTAGTATCTTTAGTTAGCCATGGGGCAGAGTAAGGTTTTATACGTTTGGTTCTAGGAGGTGCTTGGGCATTTAGAATGTCTAGGAAGGTAGTATTAAAGGAATGTACGGCTTCATCTAGAGGAAGAGATTTAGGATTGTCCCAGTTGGTTTGTTTAAGTGTTTCTGAGAATATAGAAGGGTTGAAGTTTTTGAGATTACGAGTATAGGTAAATTGGTACTGATGAGGGGAGGAGTGGGTAGCTCGGAGAATGGAAGCTGGGAGATGGTCACTCAAGGTGTCTGGTAGGATAGCAGAGTGAGATATCTTATTTGGGTGGGAGGCTAAGATCCAGTCCAGAGTGGACCCTGGGGGGTTGATTCTATTAGGTCTGGTAATGCCATCTATTAGTTGAGTGAAGTTGAGTAGATTAATAGATAAAGAGGGATTATTGTTATTAATTTTGTTCCAATCTATATTCCCATCTCCTAATATGTATGTCTCTAGTTTAATATTAGTTGAGGACCATAGTAGAATGTTTTCAAGAGTAGGGATATTATTTCCAGGGGGAATGTAGATGCTCATAATGCAAATACTTTTGTAGTTATTCAATTTGAGTATCCCTATGACTATTTCAGCATTGCAAAATTGAGGAATGGGGTTTTGGTAAGGACTGAGGTTAAGCAGGCTGTTATAGATTAATGCTACTCCTCCTCCTTTTTTGATTTGGCGGTCGCATCTGAGTGCTTGAAAGCCAGGGGGAAGGATCTCAGAGTCAGTGATGTGGAGCTTTAGCCATGTATCAGGGAGTGATACTATGTCTGGAAGAGTATGGTTAAGCCAGGCATGGAAGAGAGCTATTTTATTTTTTAAACTCTGGGTATTGATTGTAACTAGCTTAAGGAATTTATGGTTGGAGGTATAGGGTGAGGTAGGGGAAGAAAGGTTAGTAGTAGTCTGAGGACCAGGGTTAGGGTGTATGTCTCCTGCTAGGAAAAGCAGGATAGAGGAAAAAGGAAACAGGATCTTTGAATTACTTATAGTAGCTTGTGGAAAGAATCTTTTTCCTTTGGGAGTATGGAGTTTAATAGAGCAGGGTAGCAGTTTGAGTTTGAAATAGTGAAATGGGCTTGGTTGAATTAAGCAGGGGGATATAGTGTGAAAGTGGGATGAGAAGGGGTGGAGCTGGTGAAGGATATTGTAGGTGGGGGGATAAGATGGGGAGGAAGTTTGTAAGAGGAATAAGAAGTGGCAGAGAAAGCAGTTAGTAGGAGAAGAGCAGTTATAGAGTGGATGAAGAGAGTTTGTGGAAGTGATGATGTCTTCATTGTTAGATTTAGGTAAAAAGGGAAGTGTCAGGATGCTGTAGGAGTGTTTGAGGGTAAGAGGGAGGAGTGATAGAGAGAACAGGAAGATATAGGACAGAGTGGGAGGGAATATTTAATTGAAAGGGTTTAGGGGAAGAGAAGAGATGGGATAGGTTGGAGGTGGGAGGTGGAGTAGGGATGGATTGGTTGGAGGGGAGGGGTGGAGCAGAGATGGGAGTGGTTGGAGGTAAGGGGGAGGAGAGTTGTAAGTATAAATGTAGGAGTGGTGGGGGTGGGTGGGAATTGTGGGTAGGGTAGGGGAGCGGAGTGAGCCCGAAGGGCGAACGGAGCAGGGCAGACCCAAAGGAAAGGATGCAGCAGGAAGACTAGAAAACCCACATGGGAAAAGGAATGCTTGGAGAAGTTTAAAAAAAAGTGTTGTTTATGTTAAAAAAAATCTAACTTACATGCTTCAGTGACTTGGTTATTACTATACCTTTATTTCTCACTATACATTGGATTTGACTTCTAGTAGGAGAGCATCCTTTGGTTCCACTGTGCTCTGGAATATCCTTCCATGATGGCCACCCAGGTATTTAGTAGCTGGGGACTCTGTCCCACAGGTTGAAGATCAAATGAAGTAAACTACTTCAGATAAAGAAGTTATGTACTCACCATATTGTTCCATCTGAGTAGTTCTTGTTTTCAACTGTCCCTCCCTCCTTCCCCCTGGCCTTACCATATGGACAGCCTTTTTGGTTGATTTTGGGTGTGTAAGGTATATTTTGAGGTTGGGTTCTAAGTTTAACTTCTTTTTCACATTTAGAGAGAGTCCTGGTTTTGCTCAAGAATGGAGACAGATTTTTAGCTAGGAAGTCTTTCAGAGTGGTTTTGAAAGATGTGAGACAGAATATTGACCTGATGTATACATGTAAAGAGTTACAGGCCTTAAACTTGTATGAGTACAGACTATGCCTAGCAGATTTGATATGCTTGTAGATGGAAGTTGTGGATCACAGTGACCGACCACAGACGTAATTGTGTAGAATGTTTAGCACTGGGCAGGTAGATGGAGTTGGATAATTTTTATAAGTAGTAAGGAGCTATGTATTTGTATATGTTGATGAGGCAGTTATAACTATTTTAGGCTTTTAGTGCTGTACATTGGTAGTTTCTGAAAATTCTGCAAATCTAGCAATTTTGCTATAGCATCATTCAAGCTTTTAGTGTTTGGTGTTTTTTGTTTTGCTTTTAAGCCTGGAGGTTAGTGAGGATGGGAGAACCTTGGGGTGTGGATGTATAGAGGGTGTTGGTGAAATTGTTAGAGGAGGGGACCAAGGGTAGAGCCTTGTGCTACACCAGTGGTGACTGGGAGATGAGAAAGTGTGAAGTGCTGTTTTACTGACTGACACTATTGGACAGATAGCTTTTGAACCAGAGAAGGGTGGGCTGAGAGAGACCTAATGAGGACATTTGAAGTAGAAGTTTGCTGTGACAAACTGTTGAAACTTTAGACAAGTCTAAAAATAAGGAAGAGATCAGGTTGACGTTATATTTAGCTTTATTATTTTTCTCTCTTCTGTTTCTGAGGCCCTTTTCAGAGTTTGGGGTGGATACCCTCTTCATTTTTTGCCCTCTCCTCCTCTTTCTACTTCAACTGTAGAAACACGTACACAAATGCATGGGTCTCACCATACCCAATAGAACCAAGACCCTCTCCTCCAAAAAAAGGAAGCCAATCTGGTGGTCCCCTACCATAAAATCTACAACAGAAGGAGGAAACTGATGCGGAATAAGAAATCCCAAGACTGGAAAAAGTCCGTTATCAACCTGAACAAAATGTTGAGATCCCTCATCAAATCCTCTAAAGCTAGCTATGAAAACAGAATTGCATTAGATAGTAAACACAACCACAAGGCCTTCTATAGTTATGTAAAGAATCTCCACGGCAATACCCAGATTTTGCTCTGACCCACGGCACAATGGTACCTCCTATAGCGAGCCAACAAATATTGCCACTATAGTGGCCATCAGATTCAGTGCCAACTTTACCCTCCCAAAGGACCAATCACAATACCAGTATCTTGCCAGGCACCCACTATTACTGCTGCATAGGTTAAAACAACACTGTCCAAGGCCAAGAATACAGCTTCTGTGGGACCTGACAATATCCCTAGCTGTGTTCTACATGAGCTACAGAGTGAACTGGCACCTCACCTGTGTGCCCTGCTCAGTCACAGCCACAAGCCTCACATAAGGCTTTGTCCCTACCGAATAGCGCACTGCAACAGTCATCCCTCTCCACAAAGGAGGAGCGACTACAAACCCTGGGAACTATCGCCCGATTAGCCTGATGAATCTGATATGCAAAGCTATGGAATGCATCATCATGGACCTAATAAATAAGGATATATGGAATCGCCACACTCTGGGTCTCACACAGTTTGGTTTTGTGAAGGGTAGATCATGCCTGGTCGATGACTTTGAGTCAGTCACCAGAGCTGTGGATGAAGGCAAGGTAGTTCATACAGCCTACCTTGATCTGGCCAAGGCCTTTGATACCATTCCCCACTTAGGAATCATAGAAAAACTCACTAAGCTAGGCATCAACCCATATATCACTAGGTGGGTTGCAAACTGGCTCTCACTACCCACAGTGTGAAAGTAGCTGACTCCAAGTCAGACTGCCAACCAGTCACGAGTGGAGTCCCACAGGGTTCAGTCTTGGGTCCTCTCCTGTTTGGTACCTACTTCTCTGAAGTCCAGGCCAACATGAAGGGACTCTGGCTGACAAAGTTCACAGACGATGTAAGTTGGGAGTGATTATTAACTCCCCAAGTGATGTAGACATCCTACAGAAAGGCCTCACTGAGACCAATGACTGGTGTCCAGAACCATGGCCTTAAGCTCAGTGTCAAAAAATGTCATCATCCCCTTTGGCAAAAACCCGGTTCCCATGAATTACCACATCAGTGGTAGTCCATTGAACACAGAAGGTGTTGTAAGAGATCTGAGAACACAGGTTGACAGCAACCTTTCTTTTGACCACCACATTCCTACTGTGGTCAGGAAGTCCTTCTGTGTGGCACATCTCATTACTAAGGGTTTTGTATCCAGTAAGAAAGAGGACATTGTCTCCCTCAACTCTTCCTCATTAGGCCAATCATCGAGTACAATGCCCCATGTGATGTAACTCACTAGACTCTTGCAACAACTGGAGAGGCTGCAAAAATACCTCACAAAGAGGCTCCTAGGCCTTAAACACTTGTCCTATATGGATAGACTTAAAAAACTCCCAACTATTTTCTGTCTCATATCATCTACTAAGAGGCGATCTCTGCTTGACTTACAAAGCCATGTCTGACCCAGCTCTGTTAGAAATGCTACATCCAAAGAAATCCCAGTCCCTCCGCACCACACACTTGAGACATCAACCTCATTACCACAATCAACAACATGCTGGAGGGACAGGTTCATAATCCAGAGACTGCCCATGCTATGGAGTAGACTTCCCATACATGTCAAACAGAGCACCTCACTGGCCCTCTTCAAGAGAAATTTTGATGAGTGGATGGGAAATAGAAAATTCAACCCAGGGATCACTCCAGTGGCTCTACTCGACAGAGGCACTGGGAACTAAGGTCAGGTGGCATGATGCCAGGGTAATCCTATGGGCTAGGCTTGTAAAGACTCCAGGGCCATTAGCCTAGTACACGTCTATGAACCTATGAACCTATATTGTTACAGAATCTATAAGACTATTTCATATCTTTAAACACCCCTCAAGTAATCTAATATGTATTCGCTGTGCTTAAAACTGCTGTTATGATGGTAGTTTGAGATTTGCATAAGGGTGTAATATAACAGTAAACCCAGAACAAATTAAAAAATATGAAATGTAGACAATAGACTCTTATGCCAATAAAGACCATATAAAATAACAATAAATACTTTACACACAGTATATGTGATCAAGCTCACAGCACACTGCCACAGTGACAACCACTGTTATCCCATAAAGAAAATAATGTATGTGATGTATGGATGCATCACTGGTCAACCGCCTCTTCTTTACTCCCCCTCCATCTTATAAACCTGTGCTGGTGTATTGTCAGCTGACCTCCATTTCAAATATCTTCTATTCCCCCTCCACCTTATGAACCTGTGGTGGTGTATTGTCGGCTGACCTCCTCTTCCACTACCTTCTACTCCCCTCCTCCTTGTGAGCTTGTGCTGGTGTAATGACGGCTGACTATAAAGTCTACATACGGATATAGCATCATGGACGGATTCAGTGTGAAAGATGATATTTTTGCAATATCAGAGCCAAGTGGAACACTTTGTCACAGCTGCAGAGTCAAATTCAGGTGATGTACTGTTGATTTCTCCACCTGGGTTAGACGCCAAGAAGAAATAAGACGCGGTAACCCTAGTCTACCTACTCAGTCTGTAATCAAATAGCCATATTCCGATCATGCAGACCCCCCCCCCAGACAAATATAGAATATGTCTGTTATTCTGTTGACTTGTCCCTTCAAGATGTACAAACTTCCTGCTGTATATATTACATGCAGGAAATATAAGTCACGGTGACCTAGTGTACTAGCCAAATAATATGGAAATACTGTAATTATGCATGTAATGCTGGATCGCTTTATCTGCATAAGTCCGATATGACTAATGGGCATTCAGGTCACTTGGCATATCTGAGCCAACAATGTTTGTGCTCCAGCTTCAAGTGCATTTAATTATTTGCATGCCATAATGCAATTAACCCCCTAGGTGTTTCAGATCGAGTTTGCTTGCCTAAAACTGGTAGGAAATTGTACCTAATGGAAAAGATTGGACCAGGGTGAAAACAGTGTTCCAGGACCTCCAGAATGACAGTTGGAAAGGGGATGCAAAGTCGGAGGGATTTTATATCGAATGAATGTAGATTAAAGGATCGATCTTAATGGTAAGTACATAACTACCATATCCTATTCATCCCATCTGTCTGATCTGACTGATGAGTCAGAATCCCATGCTACTAGGAAAAAAAAAAGTTATGCACTCACCATAACATTCCATCTGTGTTGCCCATTTTCATTTCCACCTCACTGATGGACTTGGCCCCTAAACAAGCTTGTGGCAATCTTGAACTCTCAGGCTTCACCCTTACCTAGAATGCATCTCAGATCTTATTTGCAGCCCATAGAAGGAAATAGCCTATGTAACTTTATGGGAAGCTTAAGGAGTAGTATAATAGTGGAAGGAAGGACAAAGCCAAATCTGGAGCCATTAATATAAGATGAATACCTTACAGAAGAGTTGCTGTAGCTTCCCATTATTCCAGGATATAATGGTAGGGGGTTAGTGGGAGGAAAAGCATCTTCCAAGAGAGGAACTTCAGATTGCAAGTATTTACAGGTTCAAAGGGAGGAAGGACTAAGGCTTGCAATACTAGAGTTAAATCCCACAGTGGAGTACGATCTCTAAATGGGGGTCTCAAGAGAAGAGGTCCCTGTAGAAATGTCTTACAAAATTTATGTGATGCAATTGAAGAGTCATCCAGGCCAGTGTGATAATTGGAAATCTTTGCTAGTTGAAGTTTGATTGTCAATGAGCTGGCCCCTTGACTAAAGAGCAGTGTCATGAATTCTAATACAGAAGGAACCAGAGCCACAAAGGAGTCTACATTATTTTGAAGAGCCCTGTGGACAAATCATTTCCATTTGCTATGATGAACTTGTCTTGTGGATGGTTTGAGGGAAGATAATAGAATTTGACAAACAGAGGTAGAGAGCATAGGTTGCCTGGCTACTACTGGAAGTGGAGAAGCCAAGCTGTCAGCATGAGGTTTAGAAGGTCTGGATGAGTTGTTTCTGTTGGGTGAGACAGCACGTCCGGAGATGGGTTCAGAATCCAGGATTGATGGATCAGATAAGGCCAAAGGAAGGGGAACCAAATTTTTTGAGGTTAAAAGGGGGCAAATCACCTTGCTCTTGAATCTGGCAGCTTTCTGTATGAACTTTGGTACTAGAGGAAGTGGGGGGTATGGATACAGTAACCCGGGGGCCAATCGTGAATAAGAGCATCCCTCGGTGACTCCCCCTGTGGGGGAATTAGGGCAAAGTAGCTGCTGCACTTCTCTTTAGGGGAGAAGCAAAAATGTCTCAGAAAGGCTGGCCCCATGTGTGGAAAACCTCTTCTGCCACGTTCTGATTGAAGGACCACTTGTAAGGTAATATAATGCATCTGCTCAGTTTGTCTGCTGCTACGTTGGATTTCCCTGGGATTTGCACTGCTAAAAGGAAGTGGTTGGAAGAGACTGCCAACTGCCAACCCTTAGTGCTTCTCAACAAACAGGGTATAACTTGGTTCCTCCTTATTTGTTGATGTACCAAACCATTGACATATTATCTGTGTGTATTGCATTTGTCCATGAAGGAAGAGCTTCCTGAAAGGCTTGCAACATTAAAAGCACTCTTCCCAATTCTTGAACATTGATATGCAACTTGGCCTCATTGGGGGAACATGTGCCTTGGACTATCCTTCCCAGATAATGCCTCCCACCCTATCTGGGAAGCATCCGTAGTCACTATGGCCTTCTGCTGAGTAGGGACAAACAACCTTGAAGAAATTGATCTGACTAGATCCACCACATCAAGTGTTTTTTTTGCATGAGTTTGTAATCCTGATTGGAGCAGATAGGGGCAAGTGTAAAATGGACCACTGAGATGCCAACATGCACTGAAGAATTCTCATGTGAAACCTTGCCAGAAGTAGAAGGGGAATAGCCGTTGCCATCAATCCCAGCACTCATAGGACTAGGCAAGCTGGGACTGTTGTACTGCAAAGAATTTTGTTTACTTGCGATCTTAAGGTTTGAACTCTGGAGAGCAGCGAAGATGCCACTGTAGACCTCATGTCTAAAAGCACTCCAGTGAATTCTATGTACTGAGTTGGTTGAAGCTGAGACTTTTCAACATTTTTGGTTATTCCTAGAGAGGCACAAGTTTGAATTAACTTTTCTCTTGCCATGATGAGTTGATGTCTGTTCATGGTAGAGATGAGCCAGTCATCCAAATATGGATACACGTGGAATCTGTGCAGTCTGAGGTGAGCTGCTACCACTGCCATGCATTTGGTGAACAACTGGGGGGTTGTGGTGAGACCAAAGGGCAGTGTTCTGAACTGGTACTGCCTGGCTCCTACCTGGAAGCATAAAAATCTCCTGAACTATCTGTTTATCTTTATGTGATAGTAATGCATCCTGGAGATCTATTGAGCACATCCAATCGTCCTTTTCTAGAAAAGGAACTATAGACTGAATCATGACCATCTGCAACTTTGTTTTCTGAACAAAGTTGTTTAGGTTGCTGAGATCCAAAATTGGTCTCTAGCCCCTTGTCTTTTTCAGCACTAAAAAGAATCTTGCGCAAGTTCCAGATCCTTTCTAGTCTGGGGGGCCGATTGGATGACTCTTTTGATTAACATCTTTTGTATCTGAATTGCTGCTTGTTCCCTCTGACTGGGTGGAACATCAGGGAGTTTTTTGGAATTTAAGGGAAGATGGAAAAATGGAATTATATATCTTCTGGATACAATCCTCTGCACCCAACTGTCATTTGTTATTTCTAGCCAGGCTCTCTGGTGCAGTGATATGCGACCTCCAATTGCCTCCAGAGAGGGACAATTGGGCTTCCTTTCAAGAGCTGGAAGGGTTTACCAAAGAAAGGGTCTCTGGAGCCCTGATATTGCAGGCCTCCTTTGTGGTGAGGGCAGCGTCTATCATTTGAACTTCCCCCTCAGCCACTGGGGGAAGGACTTCCAGGTGTGTACCAGAAATTCCCGTGTGATTTTCTGAACCATATCTTTCCACCCCTCCATGATTCCCTGAAAATGATCTTTGGGGGGGGGGGGTGGAAAAACATACGCCCATGGCAGAAAGGGTCTTTCCATCTTTCTCACACCTGGAAACCATTTCTCTTACTTTGGGACCAAAAAGAGAGGATCTGTCAAAGGGAGCATTGACAAATGTAGACTTAAAAGTCTCCTCAAAATCACATAGATGTATCCAGGCATGTCTCCTAATGCCTATGCCTGAACTGACTGCTCTTGAGGTTCCTTCTGCTACATTGGAAATAATCCTCATAGAGGAACAATATGGATTGTAGGGTTGCCAGGTGAGAAGTGATAGAATATTTCACATCTTCAGACATGGATCCTGTGAGGGTATCTGAAAGCTCCTTAATCAGGTCCCTCTAAAGCTGAGTAAAGTGTGCCAAGTAGTTCAGGGACCTTAAGACAAAGGTCTCTGAAGCATAGACATGCTTTATGAACCTGTCCATCACTTGTGACTCTGTCAGTGGGGTGGACAGAGGTACTCTCATCAGTGAGTTCCTTTTTAGCAGCAGCCACCACAACCATGGCCTCAACCGGTGGACCTTTGGGCCAAAAGGACTTGATTTCTGGTGTGGACATGATCTTGACTGGTTTCTTTGGAATGGGCTCAGTGGTGTCAGTTTTTTTCCAGGCCTGCTGTGAAACTAATTCCAGAAGCTCATCAGTGAGTGGAACCACCCAGGAAGTAGATGGGCCAGTAACAAAAGCATCCAGCAACACAAATTCCTCCAATGAAGGTTGCTGGACTTCCAGCCACTTCTCTGTTTCAAGATCTCCAAAATGTCTCTGAACAAGACATCTTCAAGAGGTGACAATGGGGACTCTTCACCATCATCAAAATCTGTGTCCTAAGTGAGTGATTCAGGGGAATCAGTATGCTTCCTCTTGCATAACCTCTTCTTAGGGACTTCCTCGGTGGGAGACTCCGGAGAAGTATCAGAAGTAGTGGGAACATCCTTGTGTAAAGTCTAGGGTTTTGGTAACAGCTGTCCCTGTAGAGAAGTTAGTTGAGGCTCATGGTGCAGAGGCAGGGGAGCAGAAGATGTAGGATCCGAAGGGGAAGGCATCGTCTGAGTCTGAGGAGCAGACAAAGTTCTTTTCAGTACCTGAAAGCAGAATGCCCTGGACAGGAATAAAGACTCCGTTCTGAAAAAGTAAGCCTTTGATCTGTAGTCTCTCCCACTCTGAGGATATCTACCCCAAGGCTGAAGTCAGACCTGAACTGACCATCGCTGAGGCTCCAAGATACAGTGACAACTCTGAAGTTCCCAGAGTCAAATGCAGCACCTCAGACCTGACAGGACAAAAACGGGTCTGAGAGCTCTCTGGATCTGACTGGATCAAAGAGCTCAGAGAAAGTCTTGGATCCGGTGACAGACAGATTCTCATATCAAAAACAAATAGAGCCGGATGACTTGGATCCGATGGCTCTGAGATCTGGGCTGGAGTTAGAAGAGGAACTAATAGAGGACAAGTTTCTGATAACAGGGCTTCCTGACCCAATGGGGTAGGAGCTGAAAATGGGAGACACTGGCTTTGCACTGAGAGCAACTTCCTCACTAACCTGTCTACATCTTCTTCAGTTAGGCTCCTGGATGAATGGGTAGACAGAGCAGATGGAACTTGGATCTTTCCAAAAAAGGGGGGGTGGCATCCTCAATGAAAAGAGATCCACTGAAGGAGAATATCTTGTTCTGGGTAAGGTGGAAGTAAGACCTGAGGCCTTCGGATCTGACAAATCCTATTTTTTGGAAACTTCGGATATGAATAAACCATTGTATCCAAGGGGGAGTGTTTATACTTTGTCAGAAACAGTATAAGAGCTGGATCCGAGAATTTAGGCTTCTTCCTCATAGGGTATGAACTAACTGTAGGATCTGAGGATGGCCTTTTTACTGACTTTTCTGATATGGATGAAGTGGAAGAGGAGCTGGGAGAGGTAAGAGCTACTTTTTTTAGGTTTTTATCTTTTTTTGTTTTTTTGGCTAGTCCAGATATGGCCTCTTCAAAGGACAAGGGTAGAAGTCCTTTGAGTATAAGTTTATTTCGGTGATCTGCCAATGCTCTTAGGTTAAACATGTGGCAGATTGCCAGCTCTCTTGTAGGTGATGGCAGAAGACACACAAAGATTGAGAGTCTAAGAGTGGAATCTTGTGGCCACATTTCTGACACTTTTTTCCTTTGTCAGCCATAGTTTTAAGCTACAGGTAAAAGGTAAACTACTTTTTTTTAAGAAATAAAGAAAGAAACAGTAGAGAGAAGGGGAAATACCAACAATGGTAATTAAGACTACATGTACATAGAAGGACATAAAGAAGGTAAGTACAAGAAAAAAACAACAGTAATTATATCCAAAAGGTAAATAGAACAGAAGAGAAAAACGGTAAGGGTGAAAAGGAAAAGTTCCATTATAAAAACAGAAGTAAAGGAATTAAAATAAGTAAATTAAAGCACTTATCCAATAATCACTCAAGAGATCAGAAAATCACGTCTTATCACTGAAAGCAACAAATGAGATCTGAGGTAATGAGGGGTGGTGCATCCTGGATAAGGGTGAAGCTTGAGAGTTCAAGATTGCCAAGAGCTTGTATAGCAGCTGAGTTGGATCTGAGAGGTCAGATCCGAACCCATCAGTGAGGCTGAAATGAAAATTAACAGCATCAGATTTGGGTGCTATCATGACATGAGACCCTTGGGGACAGTAGCTCCAAAGGAAGCCGTAGACGTTGAAATCATATATAATTTGTAATGTTTAGCAAAGATATACAGCAAAGATCAAGGTGCTCCAGCACAGATTTCATCAATAGAGGAGTTTCTAAAAAAAGGCTATAGATTGAGGCAATAGATCTAGAACAGTGAGCTTTTGGTCTGCATAGCAGAGGTCAATGGTGTGTAGAAAACGGATTCCATACATTTGGTCGAATTACACTTAGTCGAAAATGATACCAGGCATTGCACTTCACTGAAAGCTCACTTGGTCGAAGTTCATTTGGTCGAAAATGGAATATAGCCCCTGCCCCACTGCAGTGCAACCCTGGAGTGAGAATATTAAATAAGGGGGGGGTGTGAGAGGCACAGCCCCCCACATTGGGGGTGTAGCCCCCCACATTATGCCAATAGTTTTTGCTAAAGATATATATATATATATATATATATATATATATATATATATATATATCAATGCATTTCTAATGGATATACTCTCTCTCTCTCTCTCTATATATATATATACATATATATATATATATATATATATATATATATATATATATATATATATAATTTTAATGTATTCACTATTATAAGAAGGTATACCCATTAGACATGCATTGATATATATATATCTTTAGTAAAAACTATTGGCATAATGTAGGGGGCTGTGCCCTCCACACCCCCCCCTTATTTAATATTCTCACTCCAGGGTTGCACTGCAGTGGGGCAGGGGCTATATTCCGTTTTCGACCAAATGAACTTCGACCAATTGAGCTTTCAGTCAAGTGAGCTTTCAGTGAAGTGAAATGCCTGGAATCATTTTCGACTAAGTGCAATTCGACCAAATGTATGGAATCCGTAGAAAACACACGAAGTACAATCAGAAAGCCACCTGGAGAGGGATAGTTTTGAAACTTTATTCTGTAATCTGTTAGTGGCAAAGGAAGTGAACAGTTGACAATTCTTCCTGAATAATTTAGTTCTGTGAAGATAAAATGTTAATTGTCTACGAAGATCTAGAGGATAGAAGATATATTCCACTTTGTTGGAATGGTTCAGAAAAAATATTGGTAAATGGTTACAATGATTTCAGTTTGAATCTGACACCACTTTGGGAATAAAGTATGGATTTGGGTGCAGAGATACTCTATCAGTGTAAAAAGAAATATGGTAGAGCAGAGGAAGAAGCTTCTAACTCTTAAAAACATCTAGCTGAAGTAACATCAGCTAGAAAAACAGCATACAGGAAAGAAATTTCAATGAGGTTGACGGTGCTGGGTCAAAAGGAGCTTAAGTTAGTGCTTCCAGAACAAAATTAAAATCCCAAGGAGGAATAGGTTCTCTGATTTGGGGGATATAGAAAAAATGTTCTTTTCAGAACGGCTTTACGTAACTTGTGAGAAGCCAAGTAGCAGGAATCTTCACCATTATGAAAATTTGATATGGAGTGAACAGTACTTTTATAGCAGAAAAACTGAAGCCTGAATCGGGTTCAGGCACCTAGCCAGCGAGACATTTCCCTGTGGCACATTTGACTGGGGACACATGACTGAAGTGACAGTCAGCTGCAGAGAAATATGGCTGTTTCCAAATTCCCTGTGGGCAGAGAGAAGCACATACTGCCCTGCTCACAGCTTTAATAACCAAATGCATGGAGGCAGAAGAAGTAATGAGTGTTGTGCTCAGTGTAGAGTACATACTTGTGTAACTACAACATGTAGAAGTGTGCTACAGCATGGAGGAAATCCTGCAGGATACTGTAGTCACATTTATGCTCCAGTATGCGTTTTAGGTAATGTTCCCTATAGAATGTAAAGGGGGTAATGGTCCACACACACCGATAATAAAGGTACTGCCCATTGTGCACTGCATTTGTACTGTCACTGACATGCCCTCTGGCCAGCCTGCTGCTGATGCCTGCCATATTGCCTGCTGTCTCATGTTTCCTTGGGGACCATGGACATTGTTTTTCCCCTGTGACTTTGGCTCTTGAAGTTGTGGGCATGGAAACACATTCTTCTCTTTGCCAACAGGGAATTTGCAAACAGCCATATTTCTCTGCAGCTAACTGTCACTTCAGCCATGTGTCCCCAGTCAAATGTACCACAGGGAAATGTCTCGCTGCCTAGGTGCCTGAACCCAGGGCAACCATACATATGCATATAGATTTACTACTGAATTTTTCAATGTGCCAATGTCAAAAAAAAAAAGTAAAGTGATGAGAAGATTACAAGCTGGGAATGTCAAAGACCATAAGACTGAAGGATATCAAACACAGAATCTCCCAATCTCTATAAACACAAGAACAATACTAACATGGGCTGAGAAGGGGGGGCAAGTTGAGTGTTTGATTATGTAGGCCTCGACATTCCCAGCTTGTGATCTTTTCATCGTGTTATTTTAATTTGCAAAATTGTCACATTCAAAAATTAAATTCAGTAGTAAACATATATAAATGCTATTCATCTTGTTGATGAACTCATTTATTGCATTCCATTTTTGGTTAAGAATTTTGTTGGTGGTTAAGCTGGTCAAATTATGCTACAATTAATCCTGAGGAGGTCAACTGTAGCATAATTTAATAGTTTTTCCTTTTTCACAGTTTTGTGCCCCATGAGTTATTTAAGTTTCAGGAGTGTGAGGGAGGATATCCCATGTTTGGGGGTGGTAGGAGGTAAAACCACCCCTTGTAGGTTTATTGAGGATTGCAAATATAGCACTATTGTTTCCATTTACAATCAGCTTTGGATTTTTTTTTTCACTTTTATTTATCTTAGATGAGATTATTTGGTTTAATATGTTTTGATCAATCTCATATATGAAAATTCATTATATACTCATATGTATAGATGAGTATGTAATTGATTACATACTCATCTATACATGTATCTACATTTATCAATCTGTATATATACATATATATATATATATATATATATATATATATATATATATATATATACACACACACACACACACACACACACACATATATATCACATATATATATATATATATATATATATATATATATGTAGATGTATGTATGTGATCATAAATTCATATTCTCACCTTGACAGTACCTTCCCTCAGTAAGCAACTCCTTATGATTGAATCACATTTTGGTGAATTACAATTTACTGAAAAAATGTGACTGAAAGCACATTTTCAATATAGATAATGTAATTACCATTTTGTAGCCTAGCCACAAGAACCCAGTTAGAATTTATCAAATATATGAATTAATAACAGATTCTTTGGAATGCAGTAAGTCATAGTTTTGACTCCTTTACAAAAGGACTTGAGGGGCCATACCAGGGATATGTTCTGACTACCCATCCAATTATTCAGGTCAGGGAGCTACTCTGCATTATATCCAAGGGGAGTCTGTTCCATAAAAGATGGGTTCTCTGTGGTAGATACCAATCTCGCCAGCATATGTTTTGTTCAAATTTAGATCTCTTGAGTTGGTGTTTATAGTATGCTAGACAGAGGGCTTCTCTCAGAAATCAAAAGGAAATGGAAAAGAGAGAAAGAGAGAGACAAAGAGAGAAAGAGCACTTTAAGTCATTCATTGCAGCTTATAGAAGACATGCACTTAATTGCCTTAGCTACTGTTTCTCAGGCTGAGTCATTTGTAAAGGTAAGCACATACAAATATGGGCATTATACTCTACTATTGGTCTGATAACTGAGGAGTAGAGAGGGATGATGATTTCTTTGGATCTAGAAGATATACTCTTGGTGATTAATCTGGCTATATAAAAAGATTTCCCAACAATAGACACATGGTGGTCAAAGGATAGTTCATTGTTTATGAAAGTGTTACCTTTGTGATAGCAGCACAGGCACACAGGTTTTCCAAAGGACAGAATGCTGCATTTCTTGGCATTTAATGAGTCCATGGTCCAAGCCTCACTTGTCAGCATGTGTTAAGCCCTGCTGGTGAATATGGTGGTAAGTTGTGGAATTTATGACAGCTTCAAGTTTGCAACCATCAACAAACGTCATCAGACACATGCAATCTCAGGACCAATCCCAGGGGGACACCACTGGTAATGACTCTTTTTGATGACAGCGTGTTGTTGTTGTTGCATCAGTTTGCTATGCAGCAGGTAGCACAGGGCTTTACTTCTAAATGGATTAGCTTACCAGTAGTGCCAGAATGTAGAATGGTATCAAAGGCCTTGCCCAAGTCCAGATATATACCACAGACTGATTTGTCTGAGTCTAATGCCATGGTGGATTGTTAAAAAATAAAAGTCTACCAGGTTTAGGAGACAAGATCTGCTTGCAACAAAACCAAGCTGGTCTGGATCTGAGATTTAAAATCCGCCTGTGTCCTTGTTATTTTCCATAATGATGCATTCCATTGTCATATAGATAAGGCTGGTGAGGCTTATGGGTCTATAGTTACCCAGATCAGTACTGGGTCCATCTTTACAGATTGGGATGACTACAGCAGTTCTTCTTACCTCTGGCATGAATCCATTGCAGAGGTGGATACTGAATAGACTTAGTAAATCATTTTCTAGGTGGTGTTTGTTGCTGACAAGAAGACAACATGATACGTTATCTAGGCCCATGGAGCTAGTATGTTCCGCCTTGGACAGAGCACTCAGGACTTAGATGAGATCAGGGAGATGGCATAGACATTCTGACATATTGTGAAAAGTTTGAAGAAGATGGGGAAACAATTTAATCTCATTTTGTCCATTAGTACTTTCGCTATGTTGTAAGAGGATGAGTATGTAATGTTATTTTGTGTTAACTCAGATCATTGCTGAATATTACTTCTAAAGCTTCTGACATAGCTGGAAAGCCTTTGTGGTTATCTTCTCTACAGGTGACAATTCTCAATTTATGTTTGCTTTTGGGGGATTAAATTTTATTCCTAAGTTATTTGTTGATTTTTAAGTTCCCCTCTGGTACTGGCAATGGGCTTCTTCCTCTTATTTTTGTATCTCTCTCTGTCTCTCTCTCTCTCTCTCTCTATATATATATATATATATACACACATTGGTTTTTTTGTTGCTTTTATCTATCCTGAGGTTCCACTAAGTGGGTTTGTTCTTAAATTTGGCACTATATTTGTGCTTTATGGGGACTGAAAACTCTTTGCAAGCTTGTGCGTACAGAACTTATTAATGAATATGGCAGCATGTGAGGTAGAGTCATTAAGGTGAGGAGGATGTTTGAATTTCATCAGGTCAACAGTTTGGTAAAGAAGATATGACTTACAGTAGTCTGCAAAGACAGCGGAGTTTTGTGGTAATTTAAGTCTAAGAAGAATGACAAAACTGGAAGGCAAAACAGACAGGATGCAGACAAGTGTTCAATAAGTTTAATGAAATCCAGCAGTAAAGGCACAGTGATACCAAATAATGTTAAAAACAAATGGGGATAAGTGCTTTTGTCCTGGTATCCCCACGACTTCCTCAGATAAATTACAATTACCGTAAACACAGCTTTTGAATAAAACTACTAACATATATGTTGTCATCCAATAGTTTTCTTACAGGGGTAGTACCGCAATACTCACTTAAAAATCTTTTCATCACTTTTTATATAGATAAATATGTAATAGCAAAAACCAAAATTTTGAAACAAATGAAATAACAGGAATTTAATTTATAGTTAAAATAAAATATCACCTATTTACATATTATAAAAATATATATCTATATAAGAAAAAACATATAATGTAAAAAAACTTTTAGGAAATAAGAATAAAGGCACGCTTCATCAATCTGTTAGGTATTCACCCTATTATAAACCATAAGTCAATTAGTTCATGTTTTCATACATGTAAAAGTCTAAATATAAGTAATGTTAAAATGCCATCATATATAATTATTGTGCCAATAAAAACAAATAAGCTTAAAAAACACAGTAAAAATTGTTTAACAAAAATCAAATGCTTAATACTGCTAAATAATAGCTAGGAAGTTAAGGACTATGCAACCTAAATGAAGTTGGACAGGCCATCATTCCAGAGCCTTCTTTTTTATCAAACAAGCAATTCTTCAATTATCACTAAACCCTGGCATTTTAAATGCATCAAAAAGAAGTTGCCAGTACAATTCTCTTATCTCAAGCATTAATGTCCATGCCCCCCCATTTACCTTGTATAATTTGTTCAATGATAGTGAATCTAAATTCATGTTCCAGGTATTCCAGAAGGTGTTTGGTCAATGCGTTACTAGTCTTTCTCTTTTTAATCTCATAGAGATGTTTGTTAATGTGCTCCCTCAGGGTATGTTCCATCTTACCAGTATAAAAGCTTTGGCACCCCTGGCATAGAGCAGCATATACAACTCCTCTAGTTTGACAATTAAACCTACCCTTTATATCAAAGGGTCTATTTTTTTATTAAACACTGTTCCCCTGCCTTAATCCACTTACAATAATGCCATTGCCCACATTTCCTCATCTCCTTAATCATCAAGTTTAGTTGGTAGTTTTTCAGGGTTCTTTCAAGAATATTCTTCAGACTATGGCCTTTTTCTGTAAACAACCAAGGGTTTATCCCTACCTTTGAATTGATCTCTCGTTTGTCATAAAAAATGGCTCAGTTCTTTAGAAGAACCCACCTTATTAAGTCACTAACCATATTAAAGGTGCTGATAAATGAATTATTGTACAGGCCGGGGGTGACATCAGTAGAGCACTCTTGTCTTTTAAAACCCTCAAGAGACAATTGACAAAATAGGAATAAAGTGCTTAGATTCACTTTTAGCCACTACCTTATTCATAAGTTTTGTGATCATATCTTTAGGATATCCCCTCTTTAAAAACAGTGTTTCCATGTTTTTACATTCTGCAATAAATTCAGTCTCCTTTGTTAATATCCTAGCTGCCCTTACATACTGTCCCTTAACAATAGCTCTCTTTTGTTTAACCAGGTGTGAGCTTGTATAATAAAGGAAGGTGTTGGGATAGGTGGGCTTTTTATAAATTCTAAAGCTGTAAGTCCTATTGACAAAATCTTGTCAAGTAGTATATTTAAAGAATGGATTTTCTTGTCCTCTGTTTGTGATATAAAGACTAAAAAATCCATAGTTTGATTAATATGCTCCAAGAATTCATCAAAGACTAATCAAGTGTCTTTCCAAACTAGTAAATGGTCATCCAGGTATCTATTATAAAATCTGAATGACTCTGCATATGCACTGTCCAACACAAACTGTTTCTCCTATCTCACCATAACAATGTTGGCAAAAAAATGATGCAACATTGGACCCCATGGCCACCCCTTTGAGCTGGAGGTAAGTTTTATCTTCAAAAAAATATATAGTTTTTTTTTTAATTAACTCCAGTATTTCTACATGCAGGTTAATTTTCTCCTGTTCAACATTCTTTTCATGTAAGAATTCACAAAACCATTCAACCCCTTGGTCATTGGGGATCACTGAATATAAATCTTTAATGTCAATGGTGGTCAGAAATATCTCCTTCATTAAATTCATGTTGGTCAAATTTTTCAAAGTCCCAGCTATCCCTACAGACCTGCTCTTCATCATCCAATAAATGTTTTAAGGTGCTGTCAAGAAATTTTGCACATGTTCTAGTAAGCAAATCCCTACCATCCATGATTAGTCTCATGGGTGGATCAATTACTCTTTTGTGGATTATCAGGTTCCCAAAGATGGTCAGTGTAATGGGTGAAGGGACAATCAAGTAATTGTATTTATCCATAGAGATGCTACCATCAATAAATAGATCATAAAATTGTCCCTTAACTTTCTTATATGCCTAATTTTATTCATTGGTACTAACCAGTGCATAAGTATTGGTATTGATAATTGCCTCCATCTACTAAGGTAACCTTCCCTCTCCATTATAACCAAACCATTCCCCTTGTCTGGTTTCATAACTCTTAGCTTATGTGCTGTCAGACATTCTAAAGCATCCTTTTCCGCTTTAGTTAAATTGTACTGGTTCTGTTTAAAACTCCATTTACTTAGTGCTGATCTAAGATCCATTTCATATACCCTTTTGTAGGTTTGCAAGGTTGGATGAAGGGGGGGGGGGTTAAAGGTACTGGCAATTCCCAAACCTGAGAAAGCAAGTGTGAGGTCATCAAGCATAATTTTAAAATTAAGTTTTCTAGTGTATTGCTTAATGTCCATAATCTCCATCATGATGTTAGCTCTTCTTGATGAGACAAATGATAGTCCTTTAGCCAATAAATTAACTAGGACAATGTCTATAAAAATTAAGTAAAGTTGTAAATCTTAAAGTCCATTTGGCATTATTGACAACTGTTAAATCTTGGCTCCCTGAAGATCCCTTTTTAATCCCTGGGTTTGAGTCGATGTTCAGCGCCAGTGGATCTTGTTCCATTATGTTGGGCATGTATAATTTATACCTCCACATTGGTTCCTTCTCACAGGGGGAATGACCATTTCCCCTGCCCTATAGGTTTGCTTCATTCTTTTCTTTTAATCTTTCAGAACTCCAGAGAGGTGGAAAATCTGAGGGGTTATTGGTAAAAGCCCTTTCAGGGTTGTCTCTTTGGGGTTCCCTAGGTTGTGATAACCAGGCATTTGCTGTTGACACTGGTAATTGTACTGGACATTATTGTGTCTATCATTTTGATTTTGCCCATAATTGCTATTGTTAACCTGTGGCCGAGTTTGTCATTTATGAAATCTCTTATTGCCCCAAGACTGGGAGGGCAGTGGATCAGGGTATCCATTCCCTGGAGTATTCATTACGATCCTTGCCAATTTTTTTTTAATTTCCTGTTTTTTAACTCAAGCATTTGATTGTCAATGCTGTTAAAAATTCTTATATGTTCATCTTTAAACATATAATAATTTAGTTTTTTTTTGTGATGGCATTGTTCAAGATGGTCATTTCCACAGTTAGTTCCTCAAGAAACCTTGTATTATATTTAACCAGGCAGTCCATGTACTCAAGACCTTGCCTGTTAAACATTCTTAAAAGTTCCTTATGCAATGCAGAATCCTTTTCCATGCCAGTAGGATATCCTCCAATTGCATAGCCCCTTAAGCACTAAATTATTTCTTATGCATTCAAGTAAATACAAGTTTTCTAATTGGAGCTTTTTAACTTTAAATAACTTATACTCCAGTTTCCCTAACATATCATTCATAACACCCTGTTGGTTCAGCTGGTCTATTGACCACGGAGGTTGCATGTTAAATTCAAACTCTGGATTAAGCCAGTCATTAAAATTTGAAAGATTACTGTTAAACCGACCATTAAAATTATAATTTTGGCTTACCACAGGGTTTAGCAGTCTTTCTGGCACTGCTCTTTTATCTGTTGGTTGAGTGTTGTCTCCATTGTCCTTAGTCCTGTTGTTAGCTGCTTGTTGTGAGGAAACAGAATCCACTCTCCTTGTGAGCTTTTCTATAAGGAGACTTAAGTTGCTAATACTTTGTAAATCAGCTGCTTCCAAATCCGATTCTGCAAACAACAGTTTAATGAGGGGATACCCTAAAGGTATGACCACAAAACTTATGAATGAGGTGGTAGCTAAAAGGGAGTCTAAGCACTTTGTTCCTATTTTGTCAGTTGACACTCGGGGTTTTAAAAGACAAGAGTAGTCCACTGATGTCACCATTGGCTTGCACAAGAATTCATTTATCAGCAACTTTAATATGGATAGTGACTTAATAAGGTGGACTCTTGAAAAGAATTGGGCCATTTTTTTATGATGAAAGAGAGATCCACTCAAAGGTAGGGGTTAAACCCTTGGCTGTTTACAATAAAAGGGCCATAGTTTGATGAATATTCTTGAAAGAAACCTGAAAAACTACAAACTAAAACCTATGATTAAGGGGATGAGGAAATGTGGGTAATCCCGTTATTGTAAGTGGATTAAGGAAGGAGAACAATGTTTAATAAAAAACAGACCCTTTGATATAAAGGGAAAGTTTAATTGTAAAACTAGAGGAGTTGTATGTGCTGCTCTATGCTAGGGGTGCTAAAGCTTTTATATTGATAAGATGGAATGTACCCTGAAGAAGACAATCCCTATGAGATTAAAAAGGGAAACAAACACCTTCTGGAATACCCAGAACATGAACACAGATTCACTATCATTGAACAGATTACACTGGGTAAACAGGGGTGGGGTGGCATGGATATTAATGCTTGAGATAAGGGAATTGTACTGGCAACTTGTATTTGATGCATTTAAAATGCCAGAGTTGAATGATAATTGTACAATTGCTTGTTTGTTGAAAAAGAAGACTCTGGAAAGATGAACCTATCAAGCTTCATTTAGGTTGTATACTCCTTAACTTCCTAGCTATTATTTAGTTATATTAAGCATCTGATTTTTGTTAAACCATTTTGTTCTGTGGTTTTCAGCTTATTTGTTTTTATTGGCACAGTAATTACATATGATGACATTTTTTAACATTAATCATATTTATACTTTTACAGCTATTGAAAATGAACTAATTGACTTATGGTTTATAACAGGGTGAATACCTAACAGATTGCTGAAATTTGTCTTTATTCTTATTTCCTAAAAATGTTTTTATATTATATATTTTTTAATATATAGTTATATATTGTTATAATATGTAAATAGGTGATATTTTATTTTAACCATTAATTAAATTCCTGTTATTTCATTTGTTTCAAAATTTTGGTTTTAGCCATTACATATTTATATATATATATATATATATATATATATATATATATATATATATATATATATATATATATATATATGTGTGTGTATATATATATATATATATATATATATATATATATATATATAAAATTATGAAACAATTTTTAAGTGAGTATTCCGGTACTACCCCTGTGAGAACTCTTAACTAATGGATGATGTATATGTTAGTAGTTTTATTTAAAAGCTGTATTTAAGGTAAATGTAATTTATCTGAGGAAATCTTGGGGATACTAGGATGAAAGTGCTTATCACCATTTGTGGCTTTACTGCTGTAGCTCATTAAACCTGTCGAATACTTGACTGCATCCTGCCTGTTTTGCTTTCCGCTTGTGTCGTTCTTCTTGGTTTGGCTTTCAGCATTGTCTTCCAGTTTTGTAATTGAAGTCTGACTCTTAAAGAAAGTGGTACTCTATGGTAGTCAGCTCTGACCAGAGATTTGGTAACTACTCATTTTGAGCATAGTCGGACTATATTAGTGACAACCAAGTCCAGTCTTTTTGAGACCCTTATCGAGAGTCAGACTAACTGGTCTAAAGAATTGGCATTAACATTGCCCAGGAATTTTTAAAAATACTAATTTGTGGCAGTCTAAGTTTCCCATTTAATGGATGGATAGTTGAAGTCAAACTAAAGAGATAGTGTTGGGGGTGTGTGGCCAAGATGACTAACTGAGGGCAGCAACTGGTGAAAGCTCTGTGACTGAAAACTTTTCTCTGACAGAAAATATGATCAAAAAAATTAAAATTTGGAGATATTTGCTAGTTAATTTTATAAACTAATAGTCAGAGAAAAGATTTATAGCTTCAAGTTCTTCAAAAGCTGTAATTTCCTGTCAGAATTTCAAATGCTTGGTTAAGAGAGAAGATACTTCAATATGTGCCACTCAAATAATGGTACTCAGGATTCTTGTGTTAAAAAGACATCCAGTCACTAAAGTCTAGTATGTAGGATGTATTATCTGAAATGGACAAACTGGATAACAAAATAGAACATTTCAAAGAAGAGCACAGAAAGAAGATAGAACATCTAGAAATTCTTATAAAACAACAAAGTGCACAGATGAGCAGTATGAAAGCTTTAAATGATCATGAAGGGAGAATAACTAAAAGCAAGTCTCAGAATGAATTTCTTTTAAAACAAAATAACTGGCTCATAGATAAAGTTGATTTAGAAAATAGACTGAGATGAAATAACATTCAAATTGAGGGTATATCTGAAAAGTGTAAGAGAGACAATATAATAAACTTCTTAACATCCTGGCTACATAAAATATTAAATCTACCTGAAACTTTATCTTCTGGAATTGAAAGGGCACATAGATCCCTGGGAGCACCTTCAAAGAAGGAAAACTAACTACCACTTTCAATTATAGTTAAGTTTGTATCTAGCCTATAAAAAGATAAAATATTAAATACAGCACGGTCCAGTCCACTTATTGAAAAAGGTGAACATGTAGTCAGATCTAAGAATGACTATTCCAGTAAAGTACTGAGTAAAAGAAAATCCTGCTCACCGCTGATCAAGGAAGTTATAAAACAGCAATATTACAACCACTTTGGTGTTTCCTACAAAGATCAAATTATTTCTTTCTGGAGGAACTACGATATTTGACATACTGGAGGAGACACCCAATTTTGTCAACAAAAGTAAAATTCTTAATAATACTGAAGAAATGGATTGGAACAGTATATCCCTCAAGAGACACAATGAGCTGAATCCTTGGCAAACTGCTTCTAAAATTAAAAGGCTTAAAACAAGTGACTTTTTTCTCTGACTCTAGGGCTTTTATTTTCTGAAACACTATATTTACCCTTTAAGTAAAAGGTGTGCATTGGACATTAAGCTTCAAAAGATACGTAATTGTGTATTTAGATTTTAAGTTAAAACATGTTTAATGATAAGGAATATAAATGTTTAGTTTTACTGTTTTACTACATTTACAGTGAAAGATTTAAGATATTTCATTTAACTAAACTTACAAATGTATTTATAAATGTTAAAAAATACTTCCTGTAACAGAATGTCATTAAATTATAAGCAATAGAATTGGTACCTTTAAGCTATATACATTAAGAATTGTATTTTGTTTAACTTTGCTTAGTGTGCACATTGCTGGGTTAACCGAATGTCAGATCTAAGTAATATGCTAATTAGATGTGTTAAGGTGCAGGTGATTTTGTTTTCTTTGTACCTGTGTAACACATTCACTTCACATGTCATTTATAAAGCAAGTAACACTTAAAAATGCTTGAGAATAAAAGATTGTTCCAGTTGTGTGAGAATGCAGAATTTTTGCTTGCTTTGCTTCCTGTCTTGAGATGTTCTGAAGAAAATCTAGGCCAAGGTTCATCACTGATGTCTGAAAACAGAAAGGAACTTTCTTTTTCTTCTTTTTTCAAGTACATATGTGAGAAATCTACTCAAAATAGCATTGTTTTCTTTTCTTAGAAGTGAAGAATTGGTAAAATAAAAGCTATATTAATGTTTTATGTTGAGCTGTTGCTAACATATAATTCGATTACAATTTGCTGACTGGTAATAGCTTATGCTGCAGTGTTATTAACTCTCTAATTGTACATATTAATGGAAATAAGGAAAGTTAGATGTTTGTTACTGACTGTAACAGTTTAAAAGAATTAAGAATGAGAAACTTACAGAGGAAATTAGCAATGCTGTGTGCTGTGAGTTGTCATTTTCACATGCAGTAATCAGATTCTAATGTCAGGATTTGAAGCTTAGATCAGAACAGCAGTTCACAATAGCTAAAACACACATTCAAATTAATCAAGCAGGAATTCTTTTATAAATTGTTAAGATTGCTTCTAATACTAGAATTAATAAAAAGAGTAAACATGTTATGAATAATATGCATATGCCCAAGGAATGAAATACCTACTGTGTAAGAATAATAAAAGAGCAGTATCAGCAAGTAAAAAATATATACACATACTGTAATCTCTATTAGAGAGCCAATGCGTAAATAGCTATTTGATAGGAGATTTTAAAAATATGAGATATACAGAATAAGGTAGAATATTAGTGGGCAAATAAAACATAAAACTATATTTAAATAACAAAAATGCTTCTAAGAATGATATGCATCACATATACCAGGATATGACAGAAATGTGAATCTACAAGAGCACATATAATTTACATAGAAAATTGTATAAAAATATTTGAAAGTATCATGAAAGCTAAAATTTGAAGCATGGTCATGTGAACTTTGAAGCTTTTTGCATATTGCATGTTATTAGATTCCCTAATACTACCCAAAATAACTCATTTCATAAATCAGAGATTAAATCTGAGTGCTATATTGCTGAATCAGTACATCCATTTTGATAGAAAGTAATGTTGATTTTTCAATATGTTTGAACCTGGGCAGGAAGCATGGGATTTCAATTAAGCACACTGTAACTTTTGAATACAATACAGACTGCAAATGTTTTTGACTCCATAGAAATAGCAAAACATTCTCTTTGACCTCAGTAATGTACATATTTTATGAATTAGTTTAATAAGCTAAAGGATTTTTAAATATTTTCATATTTATCATATTAAAAGTGTTAAAACAGTTTGAGATACAGACACTTGTACTTTTAAAATTAATAGAGAACTTGTGTTATATCTAAAACTATGTGTGTATCTTTTAGCATGATGAATAGATATGTGTATTGATTTTTCATTTGTATAACAGTTTAGAATGATAAAGTTACATGTCACTTCCAAGTTTACAGATATCTTTATCTGTTCAGGACCAACTTTGTTCTACTTATTTAAATATTTAGTTATAATTATGTTGAATGAGCAAACAATGTAGGAATATTTCATGGATAAATTATACTACTATTACATAAACAGGCATACAGTACACTATTTGTTGAATTATGTAATAACTGTGGTTAACAGAAGAGGATTATTAAACTTTTGTGTAGTAATGGGGCAAAATAACTAAATTAATAGTCTGCTATTATTTCTAACTTAGCTATAACAGTATATTAATTATTTGTAAGTCACAGTAGCTTTTGGCTATTTTTTGATGAATTTTTAGGTATTGGTAGGTAGAGAGATAGTATAATAGCTTGTCTATTTGATAGGCAAACTAGGAACTTTGGTATCCATGGTAGTTTGTGCTTTATTAGTCATATCTATCTATCTATGTATATATGAGTCTACCTGAAAACGCCAAAAGTCCTAAACGCCGACGATGAGAACACCGACACCGGAAGATCGACAGTGGAGAAGACCGACAGTTGAGAATCCCGATGCTGAGAACACCGACATGTTAAGGTAAGTGTTCAATAGGGATGGACGTTAGGGTCAGGGTGTGGGTAAGGTAAGTGTGTGATAGTGACGGACGTTAGGCTAGGGTGCAGGTCAGGTCAGTATGCGATAGTCATGGACTTTAGGTTTAGGGGCGGGTTAATTTAGTTAGGGTGCAGGTAAGGTAAGTGTGCGATAGTGATGGACTTGAGGGTTAGGGGCAGATTAAGTGAGTTAGGGTTAGGGTGCCGGTAAGGTAAGTGTGTGATAGTGACAGACTTAAGGGTTAGGGGCAAATTAAGTGAGTTAGGGTTAGGGTGCGGGTAAGGTAAGTGTGCGATAGTGATGGACCTTAGGGTTAGGGTTTGGGTTAAGGTTAGTGCATAGTTAGTTGTGTATGTAAGGTTTAGTGTAGGTTTGTAAGGTTTTTGGTGTGCTTGTGTTGTGTGTGTGTTTTTCGGGAAAGGTATTTGTTTTGTTGATTGTCGGGATTGTGGTTTGTCGGGCATGTGAAGTTTCATGTTTTTGAACTTTTGGTTTCTTTCGGTTTTGTCGTATCAGTTATTTCGTTGTCAGTGTTTTGGTGTGTCAGTGTTACCAGGTAAACCCGTATATATATATATATATATATATATATATATATATATATATAGTTACACTTGCAGAATTGTTTTTGTTATTTATGAGTCTTAGTAGTTTAGTTTGTAGAAAGGAAAATTTCAAAAAATGTGTAATGTTAATTCAGTGATGGAGGAATGCATTAGAGTCTTATATACAGTTAAATTAATATGGTGGATAAATGTGAAATATTTTTAAATACACAGTATGGATAGTTTTAATCTATTATCTATTAATGTAAATGGATTAAGTAATGGCAATAAAAGGAAATCATTAATGAGATATCCAAAATTAAATAGAGGAGACATTATATTCTTGCAAGAGACTCATTTGATAGATAAAGGTATACAATATTTAAATAACTTAGGTCACAAAATGTTATCATCTGCTTCTTCTAACAGAGAGGAGAGGAACTGCTACACTTAGGACACAATCTACTGTAAAGCCTAAGGTCATGGAATCCATTAATGATACTAAGGGAATGTATACATTTGTAATAATTAAATATAATGGCAAACTTTATACACTAGCTAGTTTTTACTGGATTCCTGGAATAAGTGCAAGAGTGGCTGAGGATCACTTAAACGTACTGCAAAGTCACTGGAAGGGTAGTTTAATTCTACTAGGGGATTTTAGCTGCATATCTAGCAAAGAAGATACAAGTGAACAGCAGAACACTAAAATTCTGGCATCAGCTAAAGCACTAAAAATATGGATTAATAATAATTTAGTTGATGTAATAGTAAAAGCAGAAGAAAAGCCATTGTTCTTCACTCATTATTCTTATACTAATTGGATGCAAACTAGAACTGATAGGATTTATGCCTCTACAGATTTACTTAATAAAGTGAATTATTTTAAAACCATTTCTTGTCCTTTATCTGATCATAATGCATTCATTATTACTATATTAATGGATATTAGGAAATTTCAAATTATTCCCTGAATCCCACTATATATGAAGAAATTAAAAGAACTTAAGGGTTATCTTAAGGAACAAATTGAGAATTTTCTATCTTTAAATGATATGGTCAGTTTAGTAAAGTCATACTATGGAACTCCTTAAAAAGCATTTTAAAGATAGAATGGGAAGATGGACTAGTAATAAAATGAAAGAGTGGGATAAAGAGTTGTTAAAATACAAGATGAAATACACAAAGCAAGGTTTGAACAACAAAGAAAAGTCAGATAATACTGAAGTCATTAAAAATTAATGACAAAATATTAATCAGTTTTAATGCATAAAGTGAAGATAGGTTTAGAAAAAAATAAAATTGCACAGTTATGTGATGACTTTAAAAAATCTACATAGATTAGCTATTAGAAGTAAATTGTTAAGCGAAAAGGCACAAATCAATAATATCTGAAATCCTCACACTAATAAACTTACTTCAGACATAGATGAAAGGCTTAATATTTTCAAAAAATTCCATGAGAACCTAAATAAGATGAAAATAATAATCCTGATGATTACAAAATTGGCAAATATTTAAAGAAAAAAATGTTACTAATAAACTTAATGATCAATGAATATCTCTGTTGATTAAGCCTATCACCCTAATAGAAGTTAAAGAAGATTTAAAAATGGGAAATAGGAAAGCTTCAGGCCTAGGATAGTTTAAGAATGCAATTACACAGTCTGCTTCTATTAAATATTTTAGAATTACTGACTGATGTTTTCAGGATAACTTGGAATGACAAAATAATTCTTCCTGCATGGAAATGTTCTGTAATCTCACCTATATTTAAACAAGGAAATGAGAATAAGTTAGTTTCCTCATATAGTCCTATTTCATTTTTAAATGCCAACTATAAAATATTTACTTCCATCTTCACCACAAGATTGGGAGATATAGTAGATTAATGAATAAAGATCAAACAGGATTTATAGTCACTAGATTAATGTATGATAATATAGAAAGGGTAGTAACTATCTTAGATTTAGTAAAAGGAATGAACAAGAAATTAGCTCTAATGAGCTTAGATACTGAGAGAGCTTTTGATTCTGTATACTGGAACTACTTGTTTAAAACTTTAGAAACATTTACATTTCCAGAATAATTTATTGTAATATTAAAAAACTGTATAGAGACTCCAAACCATATGTTAAAATTGGAGCTTGCATTTCTCAAGGATTCACTTTAAACAAGTGCACAAAGCAAGGGTTTCCCTTGTCCCCCCTTCCATTTGTATTAGTTATCAAACCTTTAGCTAATAGTATAAGAAGCAATGGAAAAATGATGGATTCTCAATTAACAAGGACTGTCAATCTAAAATACAGCTTTTTGCAGATAATATTTTACTAACTATAGGAGATTTAATTATTCAATTGAAGAAACAGATGAGGAAACTGAAAAGTTTCAAAAAGTATTGGTTGCTGAAATGTAATGATAAAACTGAAACTTTACTGTTAAATTTGAAATGCAAAACCAGCTCTAAGGAATATTCACAAATTAAAAATATACCTTGTGGGCAGGCTCAAAACTCAAAAATGGCTGGCAAGTAAACAAACAAAAGACTACAAAACCGCTTAGCACTTTCATTCCAATTTGTTTTTACACACACAGAACTTCTTCAAATATAAGTTACAATTCATTCAAAGCTATGATGCAATAAGAAGCCCTCCAAAAAGCCTTACCCAATCATTTGCAACCAATTAATGATATTATTTCCTGCTGTAAAGTCACTTCTCTTTCTTAAAAATGCAACCTAGCTAAAATGCTTTAATTTTAAAAGACATTTAACATTAATGTGCTAATTGAGCCCTGGAAACCAACTGACCCTTAGGAAGACTTGCCACATCAACTTTCTAACTTCTGAAAACTTATTACAGATTTCAACAAAATGCAAGTCATTTTACTTGTTCTAAACATGAAAACTGAAACTTTATAAAACCTACACAGTTGAGACTATATTTAGCAAGAGTGTTAGTGACATTCAGATCTTTAATAGCCTTTAAATATTATTTAATCCTGATCCACAGTCTCCTTATACTTTTTCCAACATAGAAAGAATTGCACATCAACAATATGCATAGCAAACAATATTTTTCTGTTACAAAAGAAAAAAACAAGAACCACAAGTAGTGAAGGTAGAGGCACAGGAACCACACAAATGAAAGTCCAAACCACAAATCCAATTTATTGACAGCAAAAACAGACCAAATGCATCAAGCGCTTTCGTCTTTAGCAAGGACTTCTTCAATACTGCTTGACATGGTTATCTCAAACCTTAAATAATCCGTATACATCATGTGATCAACATGTGATCAAACATTCACATGACTGAACTTTAGTTTAAATGCATTGATTATAAAACTTAAACGAGAATTGTGAATATCAATTTAAATTGCATGAAAAATGAACATAAGTATAACAATAAAAATTAAAAATAAAAATAATGTTGAGAACAAAATGGTAAAATAATCAGTGTTACAGCAACAAATGTGTGAGTAACATGACATAATTAGCCCTCAAGACTTTTTAGCTTTAATATAAGTGTAATAGAACAACATTCATTCAAACCAGGGGGGGTAAGGGCATCACACACAAGACTCTATATTAGCTCTTTCTTGAGAAGATGTTCAACAGTGTAAAAGCCCTTGGGTCTGGTTCCAAGAAATCAATCACCACAAATTTAAAAAAGTGACCAGGATAGGCAGAAATATGTCTGTACAGTGCATTAATTGTCTACCCTTTCTTGATTTCATTGAGATGCTCATATATTTTCTCTTTCAAAGGTCAACCAGTCTTGCCAATGTAAAATGCTTTACACTACTGGCAAAGTGCACCATAAACCACTCCCCTGGATGAACAATTAAAATATTTTTTCACCTCAAATTTCTTGTCTTTGATTAAAAAAGCCTCACAACAGAGTATATGTTGACAGTAGTTACAGTGGTTACATTTATACACACCTTTTGATCTATTGGTACTAAATTTGCCCAAATTGCTTTCCAGTAAACTTTTAAAACATTTGTCTTTCCTAAATACTATCTTAGGTTTGGAACCAAACAGTACATTGCCATCACTGCTGGAAGTAACAATAGGCCAAAATTGATTAACCACATCAACAACATGGTATGTGTTTAAAGAAAACGTAACAATCAAGGCTCGTTCATACGACCTATCAGAATTATGATCACCAGAGGTCAATGGCCCTACTAAAGATAAGGAATGACAGGAGTTATCAAAGATTGATAACAGAGGATGGTACAGACCCTTACTTCTTTTGTCACATACTTCACCTTTTATGGATGCCAAGGGGTCTGGTGGATAACCTCTGTGGATAAACATATCCAAAAGTTTTTGAATCTAGACCAACAATACTGCATCATCAGATATCATCCGAGTGAGTCGGACTTGTTCTCTCTTGACAGATGCTCTTTTTTGAAATTTGGGATGCCAACTGTCGTAGTGAAGATAAGAATTGGAAAAAGTTTTCTTACAAAAAATGTTGGAGCTAAAACAACCCTTTGAATAATCTTTTGAAACTAGGACATCAAGAAATGCCATCTTGTCCTTGTCGAAGTTGTGTGTAAATTTGAGAAAGGCGGTGCTATTGTTGATGTACATTAAAAAATCTTTCAATTCCATCAAATAATCTGTCCAAATGATAAAGATGTCATCCAGGTACCTAATATAAAATAGCCAACTGCCAGCAAACGTACTATCGAACATAAATTGCTTCTCCCAATATGCCATGTATAGGATGGCAAAGCTCGGAGCACATGAGGCACCCATTGCTACTCCACTCGTTTATTTGAATAGTTGTCCTTCAAAATACAAAAAGTTGTTGCTCAGGACTAATTCAGCGAGTTTGATAGCCATGTTGATGGCATTGTTGTTCAATAGCCCTATGTCAAAGAACATACTTTCCACCTAATCAAGTCCCTCCTTGTGTGGGATGACCGAATGAAGATCTTGTACATCTATTGTGACATGTATACAATCTGGTACGAATTGTAAATTTGCTAATCTGGATAAAAAAATTCATTGAATCTTTACAGATATGGGTAATGCAACTGGTGGATGGTGGAAGTAAATTATCCACATATTTAGCTATGTAAAAAGTTTTGCTTCTGCCTGCATCAACAATCAGTCTCAGTGGTGGGTTTTGGATGTCTTTATGAATTTTTGGTATACTGAATATACCTGCCACCACTGGGTGTTCATTGGATAGGTATTCATAGACACTCTTGTCAATTTGTCCCTGCATGACCATGTCGTATAAACAACCATCAAATTTAGAATAAGAAATATTAAGTTCATTTTTTAATACCTGTGTATACCTGTCAGTAAAAAAGAGCATGAACATCTTATTGTGATAATTCTCGACATCCATGATGACAATGCCCCGTCCCTTTATTGGGTTTCATTATTCTGATTGTTTTGTTGTTACAAAGATCATTAAAAAGTTTTGCTTCATTCTCTGAAAGGTTAACTTTATCATTTACATTAAGTTTTGTGGCCTTAAACAAAGTTTTTTGAACAATACTAACCCATTATTCAAGGGCGGGTTGAAAGAACTGGATTTCTTGAGACCTGTATTCAAGTCAGCCCTAGTGTTAGTACCTGCCGACTTAAACCAAAGGGCTAAATTTAATTTACGAGTAAATAATTTTAAATCTATGAGTGTTTCAGCTAGATTGAATTTTCTGTCTGGTACAAAACTCAAACCCTTACAGAGAACATCAACATGCTCTGTTGAGATGTTGACACTGAAAAAATTATATACTGTAAAATCTTTAGTAGAATTTTGGATGCAACCAGGTCCTATGTCATCTTCCACCGTACTGCTATCTGTATCCCCTACTACCAAAAACCATGATGCACCAGCAGCTGGTTCAAGGTTAATGGATTCTGTATTTTGATAACTGATGTTTCCCTTAGTCTTACTAAAAGGCCCAAAACAATTCAAAAGTAGATTTCCATCTTTGGATTCACTGAACTGTGAATTATCACCTAAGGTAGGTGAATAACTAAATGGTATGGGTACACCGTTAGGATCTCCTCCATCTGTGTTGGTGTCGGGGGTAGAAAAGGAAGAAGAAAAAATAGGTTGATTATAAGGAGACACAGTTCCAGCACCCTTCAATGCTGGCTCTTCTGTCATTGCTGGCTCTTCTGTCATTAAAAGTACAAGAATTATCAAACCTATTTAAAACGTTTTGTGTAGTAATATCTTCCAACCCCTTTAATACACTACAGTTGTTTTCATGATTTGGGGTGCATTTAATAATGGGGCAGTTAATGTCAGTTCCAGAATTCTCTGACTCACCAGGATGACTGAAGGTATTACACTTAAAAACGAAAAAAAAAAAAAAAACAAACTGTAGAAATCACAAAAAACAGCCAAAGTGCAAGCAAAACTCTTATTTAATGAAATACAGTGAAGCACTTTTCATTTGTAAAATAACAAACTTCATCAGACTAAAACAGTGTTAAACCACAACTGAACTTCTTAAATGGCATTTTATAAGCCTGCCCTATACTAGAAAGGAAATTATATCATAACAAAATTTTATTTTTTTTAAATATATAAGCACATATATATAAATCACACATAAAATACATTAACTAAATTTCTTCATTAATAAATAATCTAAAGACATCCTAGTTGATTATTATTAATTCAAATATTTATTTTTGTAGAAAAAAATAGAAAAAAAGTAAATATACTTATTAAATCGCTACCTTAACACAGGTCAGCAATAATTAAAACCGGCTTACAAATAATCTTACCTAAATAATGCTTTTAGCCTGAGTATACTATTGATTGCACAGTAGCCATTCAAACCTGGCCATACATAAGAATGTAATTTTAGTTGCCAGATTAATTCTGCTCTTTCTAAATGTAGCATCCATGGGGCCCCCCCTAAGTTGCTCATGGACCTGCTGGATACCACAAAATTCAAATGTATGTTTGCCATACTCCTGTATGTGTTTTGCAAGTACATTTGTTAAATTCATCTTTATAATGGCATATAGGTGCTCATGAACTCTTTCTTTTAGGGTTCTAGTAGTCTTCCCTATATAATAAGCTGGACAGTGCTTACACATTGCCACATATACCAGCCCTTTTGAATTACAATTTAGTTTATCATTTATATTATATTTCTGACCATTGATTAGAACATATTTACCCTCATACATATGCTTGCATAAATTCCACATTCCACGTTTTTTCATGCCTTTTACTTGGTGTTTTTTTTTGTTATTTGACACATTTCAAGAAGAGTTTTTAAATTCTTGCCTCTCCTGGCTATATTTTACACCATCTTCAAATTAATTAGTGACAGGTGCTTCAACCTTGATTAAATGTCAATTCTTTAAAATTATTGTTTTTATCTCATAAAAATGAACGTTAAATGTCGTAATGAAGGTTGCATTAAAATCTATACGATTTATCTTACTTTTGTATATATACCTGGTTCACCTGTTGATTTAGGATTGGTGAAAAATGTCCATTATTCCTTTTATGGCTAACCTCAGTGTACACTTCATGCAATAAACTAACAGGATAACCCCTACTTATAAACATCTCTGTGAGATGCCTGCACTCAAAAATAAAATCTGCTTCCAAGCTAACCATTTTAGCAGCATGGACAAATTGTCCTTTTACTGTTTTTTTATTTGATAAAAGATGGGAGCTTGTGAAATGCAGGAAAGAGTTAGAGTAAATTGGTTTCCTGTGTATTTTTGCAATAAATCTTGGGTTAATTCTATCCTTACTAAGGTTAACATCCAGCTAGTTTATTTCTTGCTCATCTATGGCATGTGTGAATTTTAAATACTGAGTCGTGTTATTAATATATGCTAAAAATTGTTCCACAGATTGTTGGTCACCTTTCCCTAGGATAAATATATCGTCCAGGTAGCGGAGATACAACATAATGTTATCAGCATAATTGCCTCCCAGGACATATTTCTTTTCCCATCCTGCCATAACTAAATTGAAGAAAATGGTCCCACAAGGTGACCCCATCGCAACTCATAACTTTTGAAGATAGTAGCTGTTATTAAATATTAAGAAGTTATTGGAAAGTACAATGTCAAACAAATCAACATATAAATTTATTTCTGATTGTGGGAGGGCTTGTTCAAATAAAAACTGCTCTATAATCTGAATACCCTCCTGTTGGGGTATGACAGAAAACAGATCCTTTACATCCACTGTCAAGAACAAAACCTGATCAGAATATTCAATACCATTCATCAAGCTTAGAAAGTGCCAAGAATCCTTGTAGATCTGTACTTGCCCATCCAAACTCTTCTTTAATCTACTATCAAAAAATTTGGCACAAGAGTATGTAATGGAGTTGTGACCATCCACTATAGGTCATAAAAGTGGATTGGTTACATCCTTATGTATTTTTGAAGTATCAAATATAGTCGGAATACGGTCTGTGCTAAATGAACGAATGATCATAATGTCAAGTACAACATACTCGACACACTATGATCAAAAGTTCAAAACCATGAAACCTTAAAAGCCTGAAACAGACAAAATTGAAAGATTTTGTTTGTCCCACATCTTCCCAACACTAACATACAAAACACACACATACAACCAATATATACAACCCCCCTACAAACTCACATCATTCAAACAATTACACACCTACACAAACACACCTACTTTTAAAATTAAGTGGGGGGCCCCCTAACTAAATATACCAACTCCAAGATCGCTGTACATTGGGGAAAGGGCAATTTCCCAGTAATCACAACAAGAAATTACCGGGAAATTGCCCTTTCCCCAATGTACAGCGATCTCGGAGTTGGTATATTAAGCAAAGCTGCCTCTTACCTAGCCATTCTGAACAGTGTAGTGTGTCTACATCACACGCTACACTGACTGGGATGGACGACCAAAACATTTTGGAACTCCAAAGTTCGACATTTGGAGTCTCCGATTACATGAACATTCGATCAAAGATTGTTGAGTATGTTATACTCGACATTTTGATTGTTCGTTCATGTAACATAGACCCTCGGAATACTGGGTGAAATAATGTTAAAATAATTATAAATGTCAATAGTAATTCTACTTTCCAAAAACATATCATTCAGAGCAATAGAGACTCTCCTATAGGCCATATTCACCTCATTTATAGTAACTTCTTCATAAGTGTCAGTGCTAAGTATTTCATATATCCTTTTGTCATAATCATCGATGCCCATGATTACAAGCCCACCCCCTTTATCCGGTTTCATGATCCCGATCTTCTGTTGCAATAAATGAATTCCTTTCCTTCATATTTAAATTATCCTGGAAAGTACTGTTTTTCTGAATTAGTAAGTGTCTAATATCCAACTCACATATTTTCTCAAAAAATACCAAAGCCGGATGCACAGGTGGGAAGAAGGTACTGCTGATACTCAATTCTGCATTATCCTGACCATGTCCTTCCCCGAACATGACTTTAAAATTTAACTTTCTTTAGAAAAGTTTTAGATCAATGAGCACTGAGGCCAAATTGGCACCAGTAGCTGGAACAAACATGAGTTCCTTACTTAACAAAATGACAATTTTTTCATCAATAATTGTTTCAGAGAAATTGCAAACTTTAAAGTCTCCCTCTGTATTCGTAACAATAGAAGGAACATGTGCACCACCATGACTACTGTGACTAGTATCTACATTACTTAAATTGATCAATAATTCGCCCTCCTGAACTGACCCCGTGCTTGAACCCCCACCCCCGATTCCTCCTGGATGGCATCTGAAAATCCTGCCTGGGACCTGGATGAAAATTGTTGCTGTTATCCATGTTATTATTATTATTATTATTATTACAATTCCTAATTCTCTCAGATCTCCTTAATGGTGGAAATTCCTGCTCATAATCATAACTACTATTCTCATTAATAGCCTGCTGTTCAGTCTGCTCATTATTGTTGATGCTACTTTCATTAGTGTTATTTTGGGTATACTGACCTGAATTAAAATTGCTCACTCGTGGTGGCTTTGGATATGCTTGACCTTTATTATGCAATGAATTACATTGCTGGGAAGTAGGATTAGGATTAAAATCAGTACCTGTTGGATGAACCTGCTGAATAACTGCAGATAACTGTTGTACTGTTCCAACATGCCTCTGTTTAGGCCGCACAATGCCATCAAAAGCTGGTTGAAATGATTGCACTAGCTGTCACGTTGAAGAAGATGCCAAGTCTTGGTTCCATTGTTGGTTTTGAGTATTTCCTTCAGTATTTACAGGTAAATTACCTGAAAGCTGTTGTACTGGCTCTCCTGATACAGAAAAAGTCAAACCCAAGTTCCCTTGTTGATTCATGCTGTTTCCTTCCAAAAGTATAGGCAAAAGATGTGAACTCTGCTGCTGTTCAGCTAAATATGACTCTGCTGCCATCTGCTGGCCAGTTTGTGAAGCTTGGCTGCTTTTGATAAGTTCCACAATATCAGCCAGGCTCTGACCATGCTGCAACAGTCCTTCAATGAGTTTTATTAACTGAGCCAATTCATTAGTATTGGTTGCCTTCCGACTTTGTGCACCCCACAACCCCCGCTACTTAAATATACCAACTCCGAGATTGCACCACATTGAAAAGAACAGAAACCTCCCCTTTCAGAGATTTAAACGCTTGAACCTGTAGAAATTCAAACTTATGGTCTTGACCATATGGAGTTCGAACTTGTACAAGTAAGACTATGTAATAGGAACCTGTATTATTACCAAACATAAAACTTGGGGATGTCTCATTCAAAAGAGGACAATTGACATGCTTCATATCACAGTTATTCCCACAATCAGGAATTTCTTGGCTGCAAGCATTATCATTACACACTGAATCATTGTTACTGGTTGTTTGTCCAGTAGAAAACACACAATGATTTACAGAGGTTTGCTCATCAAAAATCCCCATGGTGAAATGAAAGTCAATGTCACTGAGGCAATAAATCTATTCTACAAGTCCTGGTTTACTTACCTGCTTTGATAAATGCACCTCTTCCTGATGTCTTTCTTCCCTTTGAAGTTTTTTGACCACAGATTCTTTTTGTTATTTTTATTTTTATGTCTATAGTGAGTCCCAGCAGTTTTTGGGCAAACTCCTAAATGCTCAAAGTTCGAATTTCTATCCCCAGAATTGAATTTTTGCTGTAAATCTCCATTATGCCTTCCTTCTTTATGTTTCAGTCTTTCAGAACACCTTAGAAACTGGTCTGTGTCTGAAACTACTTCCTATTGAACTATGATGTCATCCACAGCTGAATTTATAATTTTGCCCTGTCCATCATCCAAATACATTGTCGTGATTGGCTGGTTTCGTACTGAGATACTTGGGGGAGGGGGATATGCTGTTCCTTTTGCAAATACTTTAGAATCCCTTTGTATTTTCTGTTTTTCCTATTTGGAATGGCACAACAGATATCTATTTTCTTGAATAAATTGTTATAACTTGTGGAATAATGCTCAAATAAGGCATCAGATGTAAGACTACCATTAATGATGTCAAGATCATGAGAATGTTTATCCAACATCACCTCATTTTCATGTATTATGAGGTGAATGATGTCCATGCCTGTTTTATTAAAAATATTGAGAAGGGCTTTGTGAAAATCAGAATTTGGATCCACCCCATTAGGGTACCACCTCAAATGCAGACCCTTGGGAATAAGACCCCTCTTTAAATTGTCATGTAAATATCTTTGATAACTCCTGTCATTCCATATCTTCAGTAGGGCCATTGACCTCTGGTGATCATAATTCAGATAGGTCATACAAACGAGCCTTGATTGTTACTTTTTCTTTAAACACTTACCACATTGTTGATATGGTTAATCAATTTTGGGCTATTGTTACTTCCATCAATGATGATAATGTACTGTCCAATAAATTATTCTGGAAATGTAAATGCTTCTAAAGTTTTAAACAAGTAGTTCCAATCTACAAAATCAAAAGCTCTCTCAATATCTAAGCTAATTAGGGCCAATTTCTTGTTCATTCCTTTTACTAAATCTAAGATAGTTACTACCCTTTTTATATTATCCTACATTAATCTATTGACTATAACTCCTGTTTGATCTTTATTCATTAATCTACTATATCTCTCAATCTTGTGGTGAAGATGGAAGTAAATATTTTATAGCTGACATTTAATAATGAAATAGGACTATATGAGGAAATAAGAAGTTATGTACCTACCATAACGTTCCATGTTAGTTGTCTTCTCTCGCCTTCTTTCTTGCTTGATGGGTTCGGAGCCGATCCCTCGGCTCCGACTCGGCACTTGCTAAGCTCGAGAGTCACTTTTACCAGCTCGAGGCAGCCCCATATCCCATGATGCAAGGCGGTAAGTACCCAGATCTCGTTTGATGACAAAGGGCAATAGCACCAAGCATAAAATACTTCCCAAAGGAAGAAAGAAACTTACAGATGGAAGAAGGACCAGGTTGAATGGTCTTCAGCATAACAGTTTCTTATAACAAGGTCTGTCCAGGCCAGGGGAAAGGAGGGAGGGTCGCAAGAAAGAAGGCGAGAGAAGACAACTAACATGGAACGTTATGGTAGGTACATAACTTCTTAATGTTAAGTTGTCAATCTCGCCTTCATTCTTGCTTGATGGGACTGCGTCCCTAGCACCTCTATCCTGGGAGGCTCAATGGAACAAACTCTTGAGGACTGTAGAGCCAAAACTGGCTCTGTCCCTAGAGGCCAAGTCCAATTTGTAATGGGAAACAAAAGTGTGAGGAGTGACCCAAGTGGCCGCTGCACAAATAGTGTCTAAAGGAAGTCTAGCTTGAAAAGCTGTAGAAGTAGCTAAGCTCCTAGTTGAATGTGCTTTAGGTTTTGAGCACAGCTGTTTTCCCCTGAGCAGATAAATTTCAGAGATGACCGAAGAAAGCCATCTAGACAAAGTCACTTTAGAAACAGGAAGGCCTTTTTTATTATCCGCATAGGAAACAAAAAGTTGATCAGATTTTCTAAATTTTTGTTCTGTCCAAATAATATCTAAGTTGACGGTGGACATCAAGATAATGTAGCTTTTGTTCAGCTCTATCTGAATAGTTGGGGAAAAATACAGGGAGATCAATGGATTGATTCAAATTGTTCTTTGAAGTGACCTTAGGCAAAAAGGTTGGGTTAGTTCTCAAAGATACTCTGTCTTTGTGAAAAACCAAATAGGGGGGTCGAACTGAAAGAGCATGAAGTTCAGACACCCTCCTGGCTGATGTAATAGCCACTAGGAATAAAGTTTTCCAAGAAAGATATTTCAGGGAACAAGAAACAGCTGGCTCCAAGGGGAAGAATCAAGGATGTCAGCACTAAATTTAGATCCCACTGAGGAGGAGGATTCCTGATTGGAGGCTTTAGTAGGAAAATTCCTTTCAAGAAGGCCCTGCAGAGCCTATGGGACATAATATTATGATCTGCTATCCCGACATGAAAATTGGAAATAGCAGCCAATTGAACTCTGACTGTGGAAGAAGAGGAGCCTGCATGAAAAATCTCTGCTAAGAAGTCCAGGACTGCCTGAACAGGGGCAGTAAAAGGATCAATATTCTTGGCCTTAGCCCAATAAGAGAAACGTTTCCATTTGCTTGTATAAATCCTCCTGGTAGAGGATTTTAGCGGTTACTATGATGTCTCTAACTGGGTTAGAGATCAAAGGAAGCTTGGCTAAGGAAGGAAGTGGAGCAACCATGCTGTGAGGTTGAGAGAAGGGATTGACCGTGCAGCTGACCCGATTGGTGAATCAGAAGATCTGGCACTGGGTTCAGATGCCACGGCTGCACCAAAAGGTGATGATGGAGGAACGGAACCAAACTTGTCGAGGCCAGTAAGGGGCAATGAGAATCAATTTGGCTCTCAAAACGGTAGCTTTCTGGATAACCTGAGGGATCAGAGGAAATGGAGGGAAGGCATAAAGAAGTCCCTGGGGCCAATCCTGGGTCAGAGCGTCTCTGGGGGGATGGCCTGATGGAGGGAAGAGGCAGAAGAAGTCTGGACATTTGCTGTTTTGGGGAGTAGCAAAAAGATCGCAACATGGACGCCCCCATTCCAGAAAAATCTCTTCCGCTATAGATTGCTTGAGAGACCACTGTGAGGCATGAGAATAGCTCTGCTCAATCTGTCCGCTACAATGTTGGTTTTCCCAGGGATATGCGTTGCTACCAGAAACCGATGAGAGGAGATCGCCCATTGCCATAGTCTGAGCGCTTCCGGACACAAGGGGTAGGACTTGGTTCCGCCCTGTTTGTTGATATACCAAACTACAGACATGTTGTCTGTGTGGACTGCAATTGTCCCTACGGGAAGAAAGTCGTTGAGGGCTTGCAACGTTAAAAGCACTGCTCTCATCTCCAGGACATTTATGTGCAGATGGTACTCGAACGGCTGCCACGTCCATGAACCATCCTGCCCTGATAATGACCCCCCCACCCGATCAGGGAGGCATCCGTGGTGACAGTGGCTATCGGGGATGGGGGTACAAAGTACCTGCCTTGGTGAACCTGAGGAGATGTGATCCACCAAGCAAGATGCTCTTTGCATGTCTGTGTCACCAGAATCTGGTGACGCATTGGAAGTTGTTGGTATGACCATTGTGTGAACAGCATCCACTGAAGAAGGCGCATGTAGAATCGAGCCAGGGGAAGAAGAGTAATGGCCGCAGCCATGAGACCTAATACCTTTAGAACCATTCTGGCCTGTACTTTCTTGTTGGCCAGAATGATCCTGACATGAATGTCTGAAACTCTTTGATCTGTAAGGGTAGCTGACATCCGAACAGTGTTTAAGTTTGTGCCTATGAAGGTAATAGACTGGCAGGGCGATAAGGATGACTTTTCGAAGTTGATCGAGATGCCCAAATGAGAACAAAGATTTATTGTGTAATCCCTGGCTTGTATAAGCTGATGCCTGATGGTGGCTGACAGGAGCCAGTCGTCGAGATACGGAAACACCTGGAATCCTTGACATCTCAGGTGAGCCGTGACCACTGCCATGCATTTGGTGAACACTCTGGGGGCTGTAGTGAGACCAAAGGGCAGGGCTCTGAACTGGAAATGACTGGACCCCAGCCGAAAGCGGAGAAATCTCCTGGAGCGTCTGTGAATTTTGATGTGATAGTACGCATCCTGAAGATCTATTGAGCACATCCAGTTGTCCTTCTGTAAGAAGGGCAGAATTGACTGAAGAGTGACCATTCGAATCTTGTCTTCCTGACAGACTTGTTGAGTCTGCTGAGATCCAATATTGGTCTCCAGTCTCCGTCTTTTGGGGACCAAAAGAACCTTGAGTAGATTCCGGCTCTGAATGGTCTGTTGTAACTGGCTGAATGGCTCTCTTTTGCAGTAGTTTTGAGACTTCTAACTCTGCAATTTCCCTTAGACCGGGTGGTACATCTGGAAGGGAATTTGAGGGGAAGGGACTTTCCTCGAAAGGAATTATGTAACCCTTGGATATGATCGACTGTACCCATCTGTCTTGAGTGAGGGAATGCCAGGCTTCTGGGTACAGTGATAATCTTCCCCCGACTGCCTCCAAGGAGGGACAGCCGGGCAACATCTCAGGGATGCTGAAAGGGCTTGTCAGAGAGAGGCTCTCTGTTTCCCTGGTTTTTCGGACCCCCTCTGCCTCTAGAGCGCGCCTGTTGTTGTTACCCCTCTGCCTCTAGGGGTAAACTGACCACGTGAATCCGGCGTGACTCCTTGGGATTTACGGAACCACATTTTCCCACCTTTCTGTCCTTTGGGATAAGGTCTAGAAGGGGTGGAAAACGGACTCCTACAGCAGAAAGAGTCTTGCCGTCCTGTTCGCACCTGGTCAAAGTTTCCTTCACCTGAGGGCCAAACAAAGCTGACCCATCAAAGGGAGAATTTGTGAAGGACGCCTTAAAGGGATCAGCAAAATCACATAGCTGCATCCAGGCTTGGCGTCTAAGAGCCACACCTGTACCTGCGGCTCTACTCGCTCCATCAGCAGCATAAGATATTAGCCGCATGGAGGAGTTTGCAATGGAATTAAGGGTTCCTAGCTGCAAAGCAATCTTTTCTTGAGCTCCTGCAGCTGTAGGATCCTGTACTACTTCACCCAGCTCCTTAAGGATATCCCTCTGGAGTCTGGTGAAGTGACATAGGTAATTCAGCGAACGATAGCAAAGGTCGCTGAGGAAAACATCCGCCACCGCACCTATCCATGGTCCTAGAGTCCTTATTAGGAGGATGGATGGACGGAAGGATCTGCAAGTTCCTTCTTGGTGGCCGCAGCCACCACCATGGCATCAGCGGGACACCCTTAGTGAGGAATTGCTTGTCACCCGGGCAGTGATAAATTTTGAAGGCCTCCTAGGGACTGGCTCTACAGAGTCAGGAGCTGCCCACGCCTTTCGGGCAATAACCTGCATAAGGGGTCGAAAGGCAGAGACACCCAGGAGGTGGAGGGCCGAGATCCAAACGCCTCTAGGTATACTGACTCATCCTCAGAGGGATTGTTGGTGGGCCAGTTTCCCTCTGTTTAAGGAGTTCCAGGATGTCTGAGAAGGAGACATCCTCAGAGGGGATCTAGGGATCCCTCTGACTCATCAAAGTCAGTATCCAAAGTGACAGACTCGGGAGTCTACATGTTTCCTCTTACAAGTCCTCTTCCTAGGAGGATCTCCAAACATCAGGAGAATCCTCGGAAGAGGGGAAATTCCCAATGGGGAAACCTGAGGCGGAGGATCTCTGGGTCCTGTAGCAAGAGAAGTGGCAGAGATGTCAACAGGTACTATAGAGGGAGGAGCTACGGGAACAGACTGCTGACTGATACCAGTGGCCAGCACACTCTTCATCACCTCAGCTCCCTCCCAGGCAGGTCCGAGAGAACCCGCTCCAAGAACTAGGAACCCAGGGACCACCGAAGGGAAGTCTCCGAGGCAGATGTCGGAGCCGAGCTCACCAAGGCCGAGGCTCCAAGGGAAGAGCGGGTTCGACAAGGGTCCGATGCCACTCACCCCTCGGAGGAGACCATGGAAGCCCGACCACCGAATCCCTCTAAGGAAGGTCTCAAGAGGAGATAAGAGTAGAGGCTGAAGGAACAGAAGGGGTATCTGTCCTCCAGCCGTAGCAGTAACCATTCGAAGACTCCAACTCCAAGCTCTGGGGTAGAGTTGAAGGAGGAACTGTAACGGGTGTGGACCAACAGTCGCCTGTTGAGACAGACTATGTAACATTTGGGCCAGTACCTGTGACTTAAGTAATCTGCTGACCACTCTCTAGGTCATGGTCTGAAAGTCTGGATGACCTTGAAGATCGGCTCCGATGGCTCCGTTCCGAAAGGAGAGGTGAAGCCGCAGCCGAAAGTATCGGCTCCAAGGAAGGAGACCTCGACCTCTTCCTGGAATGAGCCATCGGAACCGATACTATAGATCCTGTCGGAGCCGAAGACTTATCGGAGCCGACAGGAAGCTCGATGCATCGGCTCCACCCGGAGCCGATACCGCCACAAAAGTAACGGTGTCGGAGCCGATCTGAGCCGACACCGATGCCTGTGCCACATGGTGGTCGGAACCGATCGGAGCCGACACCGAAGTGGTCGATGCAGAATCGGCACCGATAGCCATCGGTGCCGAAGTCTTTGTTAAGCCAGAATCGGCTCCAGCCGGAGCCGATCTCGACTCAGAACGAGTCGGAGCCGAGGCCGCAGGCTTAGACACAGAAGCCTGGGCCTTGGAAGATTTGGCTGATTTTGATGGAGCCGACTTAGCCGGAGAGCCCTCCGGCTTAAGAAGGCCCCTAAGTATCAGCTTGTTTCGTCTTTCCTGCAGGACTCTCTGGCTGAAGGAATGACAAATAGCACAGGAGTCCTGCAGGTGAAGAGGCCCCAGGCAATACAGGCAAGAAGTGTGACCGTCTGTCAGAGACATCTTCTGACAGCACGAGTCACACTTCTTAAAACCTGAGACCCTCTCCTTTGACATGGTGCTTCACAACACACACACACACACCAGTCAAGAATTAAATTAAATAAAATACCAAAAAGGTATTACTATAAAAACAAACACACACACCCTAACAGGGAGGGGATGGGATGGGTAAAGTTTGACTAAAAAAAATTAGAAGAGACAGGGATTTTCTGTCAGAAAATCTATATAATAAAGTTAAAACTAAAAATTAAAGGGTTTTTAGCAAAAAGGGGCTTAAATATCAAAATAGTGAATCACTTACCAGGAGCTGGTAAAAGGAGGACCTCATAAGCGAAGCGGCAAACGAGATCTGGGTACTTACCGCCTTGCATCATGGGATATGGGGCTGCCTCAAGCTGGTAAAAGTGACTCTCGAGCTTAGCAAGTGCTGAGTCGGAGCCGAGGGATCGGCTCCGAACCCATCAAGCAAGAATGAAGGCGAGATTGACAACTTAACATCTAACTTATTATCATTTACTTGTTGGTAAATTTCTTTACCAAAAACAAAAAAAAAATTGTTATTCAAAACTAATTCCATTAAAATACTAGCAATATTTATGGTGATCTGATCTACTTGACAGCATTTCTTAAGATAGAGTTTCATAAAGTCTATCCCTTCTTTGGAATTAATGTTCATGTGTAAGGAAACTACATATACAGTGCAAATAATAAAATCTTCTAATGGTTGGAAAATTCTTAGTTGGTTAAAAAAGGATCATGAATCTTTAATAAATGAACTACTCTTTTCAACCAATGGATTAAGGAACTTGTCCAAATAAAATGAAATACTGGTGGGCTTATGCCTTGGACAAGATACTATTGGTCTAAAGAGCGGAGGAGCTGAGTATTTATGAATTTTACGAATACCAAAGATCTTACCTAACTCTGGCACATCCACCCTTCAAAACTCAAAAAACTTGAAAATAAATATACTTCATGTTGAATAAATGAAAAATATTAGAATCAACTTCATTGAAAGTGTTTTTAACAGTCTTAATCTTAACTGTTTTGTAATTAACATCATATAACATTTAAGCATTTCACTCTCATATTGTTTTGGCTCCATTATTACAAGACCACAACCTTTATCAGCCTTCATGAATCATAGACGTTTATATGAGCAAAGCTGTCTTAATGCTTGTTGCTGTGAGTCAAATTAAACATTTTATAACAAGGTTTTTGTCTACACATTGCATCAAAATCAGCTTCACAAGCTTTAGAAAATGTATTTAGTGTAGAATTTAAAGAAGATGTTAAATGTACTAGGCTTTTTTTTACAGTAAATGTATGGTAATCTAAATTAACTCAATTTAAAATGAATTTCAGATTAAGTTTTCTTACATAAAGCTTACAGCCCATTATGAAGTTTGTGTACCTAACCCCGCTGATGGGAATAAAAGAAAAACATTTGGCTGAAATGTCCATTTTTGATTTGGAAAATTCTTGCATGGATAGGTTAAACACTGGACTGCCAACCAGTAATGCCCTCTGCCCCTTCCTCATCTTCACCTTTTTCCCTGCTTGTTCCTTTGATTTCTAGCTCCATTGGAAGTTTTGGGAATCACCTCCAAATGAAAATAAAGGGAAGAAGAATGCTGAATGGGTATCACTGTGCTGAATTGTCTCAGTAGTATGTCCTTGGTTGATAACACTGTTCTCATTATTGCGATGGTCAACATTGTGAACAGTATTTTGAATAGTATTTACATTCGTAATGTCATCATGAAAACTGTCTAGTTGGTTAACATTATCGCCCACAACAGGAATATTAAAATGATTTGTTGAACTGCTTGAAGCACCTGGTGTTAACTCTTTTAAAAGAAAGGCTTATTTGCTAGGATAAGCTTCAATATCTCATTCTGTTTTTTTTTTAGTAATAAGAGTGGCTGTGTGTCTTTCTATCTTGACTGGTAAGGGTCTATATTATGTTGTCAAAGGAACTAAATGTTGAATACCCTTTGATCAACACATATGTGTCGAATGTACAGTTACGCAAACAGCCACATCCTAGATTTTTTCCAAGGGAAAAAAAAATCAGTTGGCCATTGTTTTAAATCTGCCCTTTTCCCCACTGTAGTGTGATCTCAGAGTTGGTATGTTTATTAAGGGGGGGTAGGGGGGCAAAGCCCCCCACTTCATAATGTTTGTGATATTGTGTCATGCGTAGTGGGCCTACCGATTTTTTTCCCTTGGAAAAAAAATTGGTAATGTGGCCATTTGCTTAACTGTAGGTTTGACACATATGTGTTGATGAAAGGATATTCGACATTTATTTCCTTCAACTACTTAATATAGCCCCATCAAATAATGCTTTAAATAACCCAAAGCCAACATGTTTAATAACACTTTCATTGAAACTTTCTATGTCACTTTTGATGCCTTGCATAAAAGATGTATTATGCTGGATAAGCTATTTAAGTAGCTCAAGCCTAGTGTTATGCAATTCAGCAAGTTCACACTTTAAAGAATGTTCATAGGTAATCTTACTGGGAAACCTGTAAACCTGAAGTCCCAAGGGAATGATTTTAAGTTCAGCAGATCTCTGTAAGCAATGACTGTCATACTCTAATGACTTATACTTAAGAAGCTTTTTTCAAGTTCATAAATTTGCAATTTACATGAATTTCCTTGGTTAGCAGGAACAGGTGCATCAACACAACTCCTTCCACTACTGGTGAGTGGATTCAGAGCGATTTTTTACACAAACCTAAGGATAGACGTAGATTTGGATGAAGGAATGTCAGATACCAAAGTATTACTACTGCTTTCAGTTATGGTGCTCAAATTCAAATTTGACAGCATCATATTTGTTGGTTTCCACCCTCATACCTTCCATGACCACCTTACGTTCTCTGCCCACACAATGTATTCAGAACTGTGTAGACCTGCGCAATAGCATTATCAAATGCTTAAGACAATACTTATAGTTCACTACAAATAGAATGCAACCTAACATAAAAGTTGCCATAGTGAATATGAACTCCTTCATTCATATTTTCACTTTCCGTGTTGAATACCCATTGGTATTGCCACTAAATTCACCAGCGAAACCAAATGAAGCCATACCTGAGGATTAAAAACTTAAGAATATGAAATGCAAAACCACCTCCAAGGAAATTTCACAAATGAAAAATAACACCTTGTGGGCAGGCTCACAACTCAAAAAGCATCTATATCACGTTATCGAAATTTTACTACATAGAATCAATAAAGGCCGAACTTTATTGATCAAAGTAGTAAAATACCGAATAACGTAAAAAAATAAATAAATCAATTTAAAAACTAACTAGCGTAGGCTGGGGGGCAAGACCCCCTACACCCCCCACACCCCCCTACTTAGATATACCAACTCCGAGACCGTACTACATTGAGATAAATGTAAATCTCCCCCTTATGGAGAATTTCGTTTACCTGCGTGATGTTCTGAACTTTCAACATTGTCATGCTGACAATATCGTATTCGATATTGTCAGTTTATGACAATGTGAACTAGACCCCCCAAAATGGCTGGCAAGTAAACAAACAAAAGATTAGAAAGCTGCTTAGCACTTTCATTCCAATTTATTTTTACACATATACAACTTTTTCAGAAAATAAGTTACAATTCATTCAAAACTGTGATACATTTTAAAAGCCCTCCAAAAAGCCTTAATCAATAATTTACAAACATTTGATGGCCTCATTTCCTATTGTAAAGTCGCTTCTTTCTTAAAAATGCAATAACCCTAATATAAGGAGACTAAGGATCTGGATTAAGAGAACATTTAAAGGCTATTAAAGATCTGGATGTCACTAACTCTCTTTCTAAACATAGTCTCAACTGTATAGGTTTTAGAAAGTCTCAGTTTTCAGTTTTAGAACAAGAAAATCACTAACATTTTGTTGAGAGCTGTAATAAAGTTTTAGACGTTAGAGAACTGAAGTGGCAAGTCTTCCGAAGGGCTGATTGGTTTCCAGGGGCTCAATGAGCACAGTGATATTAAATGTCTTTTAAAGTTAAAGCTTTTTTAGCTAGGTTTTCCTCTTAAGATATATTAGGTTGTTGCATTTTTATGAAAGAGAGGTGACTTTACAACAGGAAATGATGCCATTAATCGGTTGTAAATGATTGGGTAAGGCTTTTTTGGAGGGCTTTTTAAATTGATCATAGCTTTGAATGAATTGTAACTTATTTTCTGAAGAAGTTCAGTGTATGTAAAAATAAAGTAGAATGAAAGTGCTAAACAGTTTTGTACTCTTTTGTTTGTTCATTTATTTACTGTTAAATTAATTACAAGTTTAAAGATAAATATAAATGCAACTGGGAAGGGAAAAAAACTAAAATATTTAGGAATAAAAATCTATCAAGATGTGCGTAAGATTATAATCACAATTTCAAACAAATGTTAAAGAAATGTGACTTCTTATTAAAAATGAAATCTTTTTTTTTGTTTTCAAGGATAGGATAGTACCTATTAAAAACATTATATTACCCAAGATTATATACATATTGCATTCAATAGCTTTAATACCTGACAAAAACGTTTAAGGAAAATGAAAAAAATGTTAACTTCATTTTTATGGTGCCCTAAAAAGTTGAGAATTGCTTATAGAGATTATATAAGATTATGGGAGTATTGTAGTATTGGCTTCCCAGATGTACACTATTATTCATTTGCTGCAAATTTTAACTCTATTATACTCTGGATAGACTCAACGTACACTAGCCAACGGAGAACTGCTCAGGAGCAGATTTCACTAAATTCTAATAGTTTAATAAAATAGTTTATCAAATATGATAAATTAGAAATATGTAACAATCTTTTCATCTGGCTAAAAAAAATTACCTTAGAAGGAAATTAATTTAAATTTTTAGACTCTGCATATATGAAATCAATTCTTAAAAGAGTTAAGAAATGTTTTTAAAATTCCATTAATATCAAAATGAACATTTTTGTGCTTTCCCAATGAACATACCTCTAGATTTAAGGACACTCAGAACAATGTTAAAACGAATTTACTAAAAACAAATGAACTAGTATTATGGTCTGATTGCTTTGGAAAAGGAAAAGCTAAGTCATAATATTTAATGAAAAATTATATGTTGGATGAATCCGTTAACCCATTAATATTATCCATCAGTAAGAAAGTAAATGAATATGTAAAAAATATGAGTGAATAGGAACAGAACACCATGCCCCCATTATATGAATATATGAATGTTGTCACTGGGATGAGTTGACCTACAAAGGAAGCTTGTCCAAGTTATATAAGTTAATTAAAAATAATAATAATAATTTTGATGTAAAGTTCTGGAACTTTTTAGATAGTAGTGGATTTAGTGACTCAATAGATGGTAAGAATAAAAATTTGTTAGTCAAATCAGTTAGTCATATTTCTTCAGGTTTATACTGTAAAGATTTTATACCCGCGGTGGTGGTGCTGCGGTAGCATTGTCCCCTCACAGTAAGACACTGTCCGGTTCGATTCTCAGCTAGAGCGTCTAATGCGTGGAGACATGCGTGAATGGGCATACCTTCGTTGAAGGTTGTGCGTCAGGCCTGGCAAGCCGGTATGTAAAAATTAACTGCCAATCATTAGTGGACTGGAGTTCCGCTGTGGCGGCCCCTAACCGGGAAAAGCTGAAAGACACAAAAAAAAAAATACTGTAAAGATTTTATGTGGAAATATATACATGTAATGTTTGTTGCTTCCTATAAAATCTCTGAGTTTAATAAAATAACTTCTTCTGTTGGAGATGTAGTAAAGATGTAAAAGCTGATTGGACACATATTTATGGACTGTGAAAAATTAAATGTATATCAGGAAGAGATAAGTATGCAGGGGTTATGTTCTGATAATTATTTTTTAACTAGATGAATAATACTAATTAATGCTTTACTTCCTTTATCTAAAAAAGCCAAACAACAAAAACTGTTCTGGAGTCTTCTGACAGTAGCTAGAAAAGTTATTACAAAAAATTGGAAATCAAATTCAGTTCCTACATTCAAAAAATGTTTAAATTTAACATCAGCACTATGTAATACTGAAAAAGAAGTGATCAGAACTAGATCTTTAAATCATACTAAGACCTTTAGTGGTCCAGGTAGCCTTGAAATGTTGCTATTCAAATATGAAAATTCTTAATGTGTTAATTGTATAAGATTACTTTGATGATTCAATGTATTCCTAGCATTGTATAACAGTATGTGATGCTGAATTTCTTCCTTTCTGTGTGTATGTTGTAAATATGTTAAATTAATAAAAAAATTCTTAACAGAAGACAGAAAGTGTTGGATTCAATAGTGAAATGTCAATTTGTTTAAATATGCCTCTTTATTAAAAATAAAAATCTACCAGGTATTTAGGCAGGATCTGCTTGTAACAAAACCAAACTAGTGTGGTTCCAGGATTTGAAGTCTGTCTATGTCCTTGTTAAAGTCAATAATGATGAACTTCATTGCCATAAAGTCAGTGAACTGATTTAGGGTCTGGACATGGAATGTTATTTTAGGAGCAAAAACATGCGCTGTCCTGCTACACCATCAAATTTAGTGTTGAGTCTACAGGAGTAAGTACAAAAATGCTACACTATGGTGGTACTTTCATTGTTCTGAAACCATGTTTCAGTAACTACACCTATATCTATATTTTTTAAGTGTTAGGAATGCCTGTTAAAAATGCAACTTTTTGTTAAAAAAGAAATGCTTTTTTGCCGGTATATAGAAGCCATGAGGGGAAAAAATGCAGGTCATCCATAGCAAGGCAACTGAGGCTGTCAGATATCAACTTTCCAGGCTCATATACATCTTATCCCCCTAGTATGACACCAGTTACTAAGCCAGTAATTAAAATCAATTCTCTTTTGTTTGTATTAAGACTTCTTTCTCAGTGATGGTAGGATACTGCTCAGTACTAATTTCACATTCATTTCTAAAGTACACTGAGAGAGCTCCAGCATGTCCTTCTACATTTGTTTCAAAGAGGTTAGTCTTAAGTCAACCATTCCCACATATGCAGTGACCAGATCAGATGTGTACCAGGGTGATGGGACTTGAGGTCCCCACTGACATTCTGGATCATGGCATTTGAAAGGCAGCTAATCATCACTCTGTCTTTACTCTGCCTGGTAAATGGAGCATCTGTGTATCTAACTATGGAGTTACCACAGCCAAGTTGTTGCTAGATGTACTAGCTTGGACTTTATGCATACTAGTTGTGAGTCCCCTATTTGCAGTCATGCTTTACATAATGTCCTGTATGCTGTATTTATGAGTTGTTGATGGTGGGTATTATGCAAGAGGTGGATTTTGAGGGTTTAGGCTGATGCTTAGACTTCTGAGTTTTAGGAAGCTTCGGTTAAGATTTTTTTAATGATATCAGTGATAAGACAGTTTTGTGGTGACAGTCTGTGGATGTTGCATAGGTGTGGGTGGTGGCGGCGGTAAGACAGTGTTTAGATGTACACCTCTCACAGTTAGAGTCCATTGGGTTAAGAAGGACTTCATTTTCAGTAAGTATCTGGCAGTTCTTACACTGCCTTAGTATTCTATGGCTATAAGGCTGGCAATGGAAGAGATTTAGTCTTTTGTCTCTCCATGATAACCACTACTGCCATGTGATATGATTTATGGGGTCCCTATTAGATTATCTAAGTTTCAAAACTTTGAAAGTCATACGGTTGGGACAATATGATTGAAGTTTTGAAACTTTGAACATTTTGAAAGGAGATCATGGTACAGCACAGAACAGGACATTTACTCTTTTCCGCAATGTATTGTGATATTGGAGTTGGTGTATTTAATTAGCAGGGGGTGTGAGGGGTGCAGGGGGCTTGCCACCCTGCTATAATGTTAAAAATAGATTTTTATTTGCTAATGTTTGAAGTTCTAAAAAAAGAAGTTATGTTCTTACCATAACGTTCCATGTGGAGTGTTCATCTCGCCTTTGTTCTTACACACGGGTTCAGAGCCGATCCTCGGCTCTGAGTCGGCCGCATAGCAAAGCTCTGCATCTTAGAGAAGCTCGAGACCAGGCTATATCCCACAATCCTCCCTGCCATTACTCAGATCTAGTTTGCAAGCAAACCAGACTAACAATAACCCTGAGATGCTAAGGCTACATACTGCCACAAAAAATTCAGAGACACCATCTCACTGACAAATTAACTAAGGGTAACGAAATATACCCGGAAGAGGTAAAGACATGTGGACCAGACTCTAGTCCTACTCGTTCTTCCAAACACGTGAGGGAGGGAAGGGGGGAATGTAAGAACAAAGGCGAGATGAACACTCCACATGGAACGTTATGGTAAGAACATAACTTCTTTATGTGAGAGTGTTCAATCTCGTCGTTTGTTCTTACACATGGGTAGCGTCCCTAGCTCCGCCACCCTGAGTGACTCATGGAAGAACGTTCCTGAGCACAGTGGAACCAAAAGATGTCCTGTCTTTGGAGGCTTTGTCAACCCTATAATGAGCGATGAAAGTATGTGGTTTAGACCACGTGGCTGCTGAACAAATCGTGTCCAAAGGCAGGCGAGCTGCATGAGCCAAAGAAGTGGAGACAGACCTAGTAGAATGGCCTTTTGGTTTGGTGGGCAAGGCCTGATTTGACTTAGAATACACAAAGGCTATACAATCAGTAAGCCATTTAAAAAGCGTACGTTTTGTAACTGCCATGCCCTTTTTATTGTCTGCAAATGAAAAGTTGATCTGTTTTTCTGTAGTCTTTAGTCCTGTCTAAATAAAATCTGAGCTGTCTGTGGACATCTAACTTGTGCAGCATATATTCCAACTTGCTGGTATGGTTTTTGAAGAAAGTAGGGAGTTCAATGGACTGATTAATATTTATGACAGAACATACCTTAGGAAGGAAGGACAGATTTGTTCGTAAAGAAACTCTATCTGGGTGAAAAATTAAGTAAGGCGGTTTAATTGACAGTGCTTGCAGCTCTGACACTCTCCGAGCTGAAGTAACCGCTACAAGAAAAAGAGTCTTCCATGACAGAAACTTCAGGAGGCAAGAAGAGGCTGGTTCGAAGGGTGGCAACATTAGTTGTGACAACAACAAATTTAAATTCCATGGGAATAAAGGGTCTCTGATGGGTGGTCGAAGATGGAAGGAACCTTTCATAAAAGCCTTACAAAGCCTGTGGGACATAATAGAAGAACCGTCCTCACCAGCATGGAAGTTGGATATGGCCGCCAATGCTTAGTGTGGAAGTAGAGGCTCCTTTGTGGAAAAGGATGGAAAGAAATTCTAGAACTTTATGTAAAGGAGAAACCAGGGGGTCCAAGTGTTGACTAGATGCCCAGTACACAAAGCATTTCCATTTACTCTTGTAGAGTTTTGTGGTGGAAGCCTTATGAGAGGCAACCAAAATGCACTGAACCGCCGGAGAAAGTAGATCAGACCTGGCTAGGCGGGGAAGTGGAGCAGCCAAGCTGCTAGTTTGAGGGATAGAAGAGACGGGTGAGGAACTCCCGACGAATGTGTCAGTAGATCTGGTACTGGGTCCAGGATCCACTGTTCCTCTGTTTGATGGGCTCGAAGAAAGGGGAACCATATCTGTCGAGGCCAGAATGGGGCTATGAGTATAATTGTCCTTTCCAGGTTCATGGCTTTTTGAAGAAATTTGGGAATCAAGGGGGTAGGTGGGAATGCATATAGGAGTCCCGGGGGCCAATCATGTATCAGTGCATCCCTGGGGACATCCCCTGGAGGGGGTAGAAGGGCAAAATAGCTTCTGCATTTGGTATTCATTGGGGAGGCGAATAGATTGCAGCAAGGCTGGCCCCATTTGTGGAAAATTCTTTCCGCCACTTGTAGTTTGAGGGACCACTTGTGAGGTAACAGGATGGCTCTGCTCAACCTATCCGCAATGACTTTGGATGACCCCGGGATGTGCGTTGCTATCAGAAAGTGACCCGTGGACTCTGCCCATTGCCAAATTCTCATGGCCTCTCTGCATAATGGGTAATATCTGGTTCCCCCTTGTTTGTTTATGTACCAGACTACAGACATGTTGTCTGTCTGAACTGCTACTGTTCCTAAAGGTAGGAGAGTTTGAAAGTGTTGCAACACCAAGAACACTGCCCTCATTTCCAGAACATTTATGTGCAGGTTGTACTCCATGTTGGACCATTCCCCTTGGACTGTTCTTCCCTGAAAAAGTCCCCCCCACCCTATCAGGGAAGCGTCCGTGGTTATAGTGGCCGTCGGATTCGGTAGAACAAATGGACGACCCATAGTGAGATCCTGGCTGGACACCCACCATGAGAGGTCTCGCTTGCAAGAATCTGTTATCAGAATCTCGTGCGTTAGGGGTAACTGCTGGAACGACCACTGCGTGAACAGCAGCCATTGAAGGAGCCTCATGTGCAATCTTCCCATGGGAATCACAATCAGGGACGCTGCCATGAGTCCCAAAACCTTCAACACCAATTTGGCCGGGGCTTTCCTGCATTGCAGTAGAAGAAGAACCTGTTCCTTGAAGGATGAAGCCCTTACTTGAGGGAGCTTTACCAATGTTAAGCGCGGATCTAGGTCCGCTCCGATGAATGAAATATGCTGTGAGGGCAGTAAGACAGATTTTTTGAAGTTTATGGAAATCCCTAGGTGGGAACAAAGGTTGACTGTATAGTTTCTGGCTTGTATGAGGAGACGCTCGGTGGTGGCGGTGAGGAGCCAGTCGTCCAGATAGGGAAACATCCGGAATCCTAGACATCTCAAGTGAGACGCTACCACTGCCATGCATTTGGTGAATACCCTGGGGGCTGAGGTGAGCCCAAAGGGCAGGGCTCGAAATTGAAAATGACTGGCTCCCAGCCAGAAGCGCAGGTGATCTCTGGACATTCTGGCCATCTTAATGTGGTGTTACGCGTCCTTGAGATCTATCGAGCACATCCAGTCGTCCTTCTGCAAAAATGGAAGGATCGATTGAAGCGTGACCATCTGGAACTTTTCCTTCTTCACGAAGGTATTGAGATTGCTGAGATCCAAAATGGGTCTCCAGTCCCCTGTCTTTTTCATAACTAAAAAGAACCTTGAGTAAGTTCCGGATCCTTTTTGGTCCGTCGGGACTAGCTGAATGACTCTTTTTTTGAGCAGCTTTGAAATTTCTATTGCTGCTGGGCCTCATAGACGGGGTGGCACATCTGGAGACCTTCTTTGTTGGGGTGGAGTTGACATAAGGGGTATTTTGTATCCTCTGGTTACAATGCTTTTTACCCAGGAGTCTGAGGTGAGAGTTAGCCAGGCCTGTGGGTATAAAGCCAAGCGACCCCTGACTGCCTCCAGAGCAGGACAGTCGGGCCCCCATTCAGGAGTGCTGGAAAGGCTTACCAGGGATAGTATCCCTGTCGCCTTGGTTCTGCGGACCCCCTCTGCCACCAGGGTGGCGTCTTCCATGTCTGCCCCCCCCTCTGCCTCTGGGGGGGGTTCACTCTGTGTGGCCTAAAAAGATCCCTGAGTTCTATGGAACCACATTTTTCCGCCTCGTTGCCCTTTGGGGTACGGTCTGGATGGAACAGAAAAACGGACTCCGACAGCAGACAGAGTCTTTCCTTCCTGCTCACACCGAGTTAATGTCTCTTTCACTTTGGGCCTAAAAAGAGTGGCACCATCAAAGGGGGCGTTGGCGAAAGAAGACTTGAAGGCTTCCGCAAAAGAGCACAGCCGCATCCAGGATTGTCTTCGTAGAGCAATCGCTGAAGCTGCGGCCCTACTCGACCCTTCAGCCAAATACGAGATGAGCCTCATGGACAAGTTCACTACGGAGGTAAGGGTGTTAAGTTGTGCTGTTACCTTATCTGAAACAGCAGCATCTGTGTTACCCTGGAGGGTATCTCTCAGCTCCTTGATGAGATCCCTCTGTAGTCGTGTAAAATGTGTCAAATAGTTTAGCGAATGCATGGAAAAAGTCGCTGAACTAAAAACGCACTTCCCGTATCTGTCCATAGTCCTAGAATCCTTATTAGGAGGATGAACAGAAGAGGAAGACTCCGACATCTCCTTTTTAGTGGCTGCGGCCACCACCATAGCATCAACCGGGACTCCTTTGGTGAGATAAGTCTTGTCCTGGGGAGCGGTAATAAATTTACTTGGTTTTCGAGGGACCAGTTCCACTGTGTCTGGTGTCTCCCATGCCCTTCGAGCAATCAAATCCATTAACTCATCGAAGGGCGGAGTAACCCAGGAGGTAGAAGGTTGAGCACCAAATGCCTTCAGCAACACCGACTCGTCCTCAGTGGGGGCTAGGGACTGCCAATCACCCCTCTGTTTTAATATCTCCAAGATGTCCGCAAATGAGACATCCTTGGAGGGGGATTTTGAGGACCCCTCTGACTCATCCAAGTCAGTGTCAGAAGTTAGAGATTCCTGTGGGGAATCTAAGTGCCTCCTCTTGCACAGTCATTTCCTCGGAACCTCATCGGAGGGAGATTCCGGTGAGGCCTCCGAGGAACAGGGGGCATCCTCTAGGGATGGCTGAGACAATGGTGCTCCATGCTTTGGATGTGTCATGGGAACAGAAACAGAGAGCGGCTCCTTAAGGGAGGGAGAAGACACGTCCGATGAAGAGGTTGTCTGTGTAGACAAAACCTTCCTCATAAGGTCAAAAAACCCTGAACCTCGGGTCGAGGACTCCCCCGGTTCTGAAGAACATGGAAGAATCCGAGACACAGGGCGCATGGGTCTCGACCCCGAGGACGGAGCCGAGCCGTTCTGCGCCGAGGCCCCGAGAGGGAGAGTCGACACCGAAAGGTCGGTACGACTCTCGGTCCCCGAACCAAGGAGAGATCGTCGACTCCGCGACTCACCTATAGGTTCCAGTGGACTCGAGGTAAATGGTGTCGATCGTGCAATGGACGGTTTCGGCACCGAGGGCTCCACTATCATCGGCTCATCCTCTTCCGGCTCCGAAGACTGGATGGGTCTCGAAGGAGGACCTGTTGGAGATAAGGGAAGGCCTTCTAGTTTCGACACCAACTGGGAGGAAACTGCAATCAATTTGGAAAGGGCCGTGTTCTCCATAAGTTTCTGCATGACACAATCCACATCAGTATCGGATAATGGTCTGGAAGATCGGGTCGAAGGGGCCGAAGATGGCACCGACCGAAGAATAGACGGTGGCGGTAGTTCCGACACCGGTTCCAAGACCTGGGGCTCAGTGAGAGACAAATGTTCGACGCTCGGCCCCGAAGTCTGTGGAACCGGCGAATGAACTTTAGAAGATGTACTCGGAGCCGATGACATGGGCTCCGACATCTTCGACCCTTTCGAGGACTTAGAAGCCTGTTCAGACTTGTCCAAGGCCTCCTGGAAGGCAGGCTTAAGAAGTCCCCTGTCAATAAGTTTCCTGATTCTATCTCTCATGACCCTCCCACTGAAGGAATGGCAAATAGAGCAATCCTCCTGCAAGTGGAGAGGGCCAAGACAGTAGACGCAGGAAGTGTGGTTGTCAGTGATGGACATTTTCTGTCCACACTGACACCTTTTAAAACCAGACTTGGCTTTTTCAGACATGTTAATAAGAAGAGAGAATTTAGCACTAGCTAATATCAGGAAGAATTAAGCTATAGGTTAAAGAAGGGTAGGCCCCAAAAGGGAACCTATAAAAATAAAACTAACTACAATATACCAGACACACACACTATAGGATAGAAATAAAATATCAAAAAACTATAGGAATATAAGAACTTTTGACAAAAAAAGAAGCTATCTTATCTGTCTAACAGTTTTCTCTGGTCCGAGCTCTCAGAACGATGTGACCTGTTGCAGCGGCAAACTAGATCTGAGTAATGGCAGGGAGGATTGTGGGATATAGCCTGGTCTCGAGCTTCTCTAAGATGCAGAGCTTTGCTATGCAGCCGACTCAAACCCATGTGTAAGAACAAATGGCGAGATTGAACACTCTCACATCTTCAGTTATATGGTCCCAGCCATATGAATTTTGAAGTTTCGGAACTTCATTAATCTAACATAGATCCAGTTTATGAGGTATTAAAGAGGTGCTGGGGAAATATTACAGGGATGTATGGATAATGTGTTCAAATCAGTGCTGAGCAGAACAGAGGGGTGGCTACATGGACTGTATTAGTCTGTGCAGCTAGGAAGGAGATAGCACAAGTCAATTTAACTCAGCAGCAGCTGTTTAGACAGGTTAGAAGTGGTTTGACTCACAGATTTTTGGAAGAATGTACACTTTCAGCAGTATGAAGGAGACAGACTTTACATATGTGCACTACCCATTATGGAATTACAACGGTCAATGCAGGTCTTCTCAGTAAGTATTAAGAAACAAAAAGAGGCAATGAAAAACAAGTAAAATCTAAACCCAAGTCCTCTAAGCTACCCAGGACCTGCAGGAATTATTCTAACTCTCACTTAGATCAATCACTACTTAATCCAAGACTGTAACTACACCAAGCCAAATGATTTACTTAGAGCAGAAGATAAAATGCATGAACAGTATCAGGTAATACAGAAAATAGCTCTAAACAGCTCTAAAGGGGTAGATCAGTTAAACAACTTAAGTGCAGACCCAAAATAGTATTTTTCTGTTTGTTTTATTCAGTTTTAAAGTCCAACAGTTAGTCAAACAGTGAGTGCATTTGGTTCAGGCCTCTGCAGTCTTATCAGAAATGAAATATGTATTTTGTGTAGAATATATATCAATGGGTTACCTTCATTTAACTGAAACTCATTTGACTGAAACTCATTTGACTGACAACTAGTGCATGCAGTGCACTGTAAGGCAAATAACAGGGATATGTCCTCTTCCCCAATGTAGTGTGACCCTGGAGTTAGTATATATATATTAGGGGGCTTCACCCCCCACCCACCCTAACTATGGTGAACCATATAAACATACACCCGTATGCACACACGCACACACACACACACACACACACACACACACACACACACACACACACACACACACACACACACACACACACACACACACACACACACACACACACACACACACAGACGTGTGTGTGTGTGTATCTTTCTATCTATATAGCTATATCTGTCTATATCAGTCAACAAAGCTCCAATATGCACAATGAATTCATGTGCCTTTGCGGATTTACCATCTCTGCAATATAGTTTTAGCTTATAGAAGTAGAAAGTTCAAACATATCCTGTATGGTGCTATGATAGATGAAATTAACAAAATCACTATTCCAAGAAATAAATTGAATGCATTTGTCCTAAAGCAAACATATAACACACCTCAATTTATTTTGAAAAGTTCCTAGCTCTTTGAAGTAAGGAAATTCCTCGTCTGAACCTTGAAGTTATTTTGTAGTCACTTAACTCATTCAGTGCTGAGCTGCAATAAGATAATTAAACAGTATTACATAATATGTTACACTAGGTCAAATGTATACTAAAATTCAGTTAGTACAAAACAGAAACTATGCTTAGTTGTTACACTGCTGCCTGAAAGTCATTAATTTCTGGTGGAAATTCTTACGGCATCTAGTGGCTGGAAATGAAGTGTTGAATTTAACATATTTTGGGAATGCTGCTATTTGCTGCAACATACAAGTGGCATTTCTAACTAGTGATCTTTTGGAATTTAACATAAAGATAATAAAGTAGTACTGCCTACTGCTGCTAAAAAATAAGTTATGTACTTACCATAATGTTCCATCTGTGTTGTCCATTTTCATTCTTCCTCAACTGATGGATTTGGATCCAAGACATCTGATTCAACTTGGCCACTGTAAAAACTCTTTGCAACTTGAAACTCTCGAGTTTCTCCCTTACCCATAATGCACCATCCCCTATTACCTCAGATCTTGTTTGCAAGCTATAAAAGAAAGACATACTTTTATAACTTTATATATCAGATAAAGAAAGAGAGACAGCAAGACAATGCCACATCTGGAGCTGGCAATGTTCGTAACATATAACAAATTTGTTAGATATGCTCACTTTTCTCAGATAAACCAAAAAGGGTTGGGGCTGGTGGGTGGTGAGTTGAGGAAGAATGAAAATGGACAGCACAGGTGGAACGTTATGGTAAGTACATAACTTATTTATCTGATGTTGTCAAATTTCATTCTGTCCTCTACTGATGTAAAAGAGTCCCCAGCTACCTAGAACCCTGGGTGGACTCAAGGAAGGATATTTCTGAGCACCATTGAGCTGAAAGATGCCATACCTCTGGACATCAGATCTAATTTATAATGAGAAATAAAGATGTGAGGAGAAGCCCAAGTGGCGGCTGAACAAATGTCATCCATGGAAGTTTTTGAGTGAAAAACTGAGGAAGTAGTTACAGCTCTGGCTGAATGAGAGCATATCTTGTTTGGCAAAGTCATACCCGATTTGTTCGAAATAAAGGAAATACAGTCAGTAAGCCATTTAGTAAAGGTGACTTTACATACCGGTGAGCCCAATGTCAGAGCAGCAAAGAATATAAACAATTGATCAGTCATTCTGATATCTTTTGTTCTATGTAGATAGAACTGTAATTGCCTATGCACATCTAGAAAATGTAAGAAGTATTCTCCTTTGTTGGAATAATTCAGGAAGATGGCTGGTAGATTTATGCATTGGTTAATGTTGGTGTGTGGTACCACTTTGGGCAAAAAGGATGCATTGATTCATAAGGAGACTCTATCCTTATGAAAAATGTGATAAAGAGGTTTCACTGACAATGCCTGAATTTCTGAAATGCATTTGGCAGAAGTGATGGCAACTAAGTGTTCCAAGACAGAAAGTTAAGGTCACAATCATAGGCAGACTGGAAGGGTGGAAGAATCAAGGACTGCAGTACCAGATTCAGATTCCATGGTGGCCTGGGATCTTTAAAATGAGGTTTGAGAAGAATTGTGCTGCTTAAGAAGGCTTTACACAGTGAACAGCCATCAAAATTAGAAATTGCTGCCAACTGGACTTTCACTGTTGCAGAACTAGCTCCTTGGTTGAATAGTAGCATCAAGAACTCCAGCACATGATTAATAGGAGCTGAGAAAGGGTCTACATGCTTTTGAAGAGTACAGTGTACAAATGTTTTCCACTTACTAGCATAAAGTTTCCTAGTGGATGGCTTAACGGAAGGCAACAAGATGTGATGAACATGGGAAGAAAACATCAATTGTCTGGCTATTATTGGAACTGGAGAAACCAAGCTGAAAGCTTAAGTTCAAGAGGTCTGGATGTGCCATGCCCATCAGATGAGACAAGATCTGGAGCTGGGTCCAAAATCCAGGGTTGGTGAATTAAATGAGGCCACAGGAGGGGAAACCAAATCTGTCACAGTCAAAAAGGGCAATGAGAATAACCTTGGTCTCCAAGCTGGCAGCTCTCTGAAGGAACTTTGGAATTGGGGGATATGCATAAAGTAATCTGGGGGGGGGGAAATCATGGAGAACAGCATCCCTCAGTGACTCCCCCCATGGGGGGATTAGGGTAAAATAGCTGCTGCACTTGTTGGTTAGAGGAGATGCAAAGAGATCGCAACAAGGCTGGCCCCACTTGTGGAAAATTAGTTCCGCAACATTCTGGTTGAGGGGACCATTTGTGAGGTAACAGAATGCACCTGCTCAGCTTGTCTGCTAGCACACTGGACTTCTCTGGAATGTGCATTGCTAAGAGAAAGTGGTTGGCAGATATTGCCCATTTCCACACCCTTGGTGCTTCTCAACATACTGGGTATGATCTGATTACTCCTTATTTGTTAATGTACCAAACCACTGACATATTAGTTGTTTGTATTGCAATCCTTTCTGATGGGAGTGCATCCTGAAAGGCTTGCAATGTTAAAAGCATTGCTATAAACTCCAGTACATTGATATGCAAATTGGCCTCTTCGGGCGACCACATGCCTTGGACGGTCTTTCCCCAGGTAAGGGTTAGAGCAAGGGTTATCACTGCTGACATTGATCCTGGTTACAGAACTAAGCAAGCCAAGATTGTGGTACTGCACACTGGACTTCTCTGGAATGTGCATTGCTAAGAGAAAGTGGTTGGCAGATATTGCCCATTTCCACACCCTTGGTGCTTCTCGACATACTGGGTATGATCTGATTACTCCTTATTTGTTAATGTACCAAACCACTGACATATTAGTTGTTTGTATTGCAATCCTTTCTGGTGGGAGTGCATCCTGAAAGGCTTGCAATGTTAAAAGCATTGCTATAAACTCCAGTACATTGATATGCAAATTGGCCTGTTCGGGCGACCACATGCCTTGGACGGTCTTTCCCCAGGTAATCCTCCCCACTCTAGCTGGGAAGTGTCCATGGTCACTATGGTCTTTCGCTGTGAAGAGACAAATGGATGGCCCTGTAGCATTTGTTCTGACTGAATCCACCAGATTGACTTTTCTTGCATGAGTTGGTAAGTCGTATTGGAGAGGACAAGGATAGATGAAATATAGATCACTGAGATGCCAAAGTCCATTGAAGAATCCTCATGTAAAACCTGGCTAGTGGAGCAAGGGTTATCACTGCTGACATTGATCCTGGAGCTTACAGAACTAAGCGAGCCAAGATTGTGGTACTGCACACTATCTTGTTGACTTGTGACCTTAAAGTCTGAACTCTAGAAAGGAGAAGGAAGGCTCTTGTTGACCTTGTGTCAAGTACTGCTCATATGAATTCTAGAATTGCAGTTGGCTCTAGATTTGACTTCTCAAAATTTATGGTTATTCCTAACCTTGTACAAGAGTGGATAATTTCTTCTCTTGTCATGATGTGTTGATGCCTGGTAGGAGCAGTAATGAGCAGTCATCTAAGTATGGCAATACATGGAATCCTTGCAGCTTCAAGATAGCTGCTACCTCTGCCATACATTTGGTGAACACTCTGGGGGCTGTAGTGAGACCAAAGGGCAGTGCTCTGAACTGATAATGACTGGCTCCTAGCCAGACATGTAAGAATTTCCTGTATCATCTGTTTATTTTTATATGATAGTAAGCATCTTGGAGATCTATTCAGCATGTCCAGTCATCCTTTTCCAGAAACAGAAGAATGGACTGAACCATGACCACCCCAAACGTTGTCTTTCAAACAAATTTGTTTAGACTGCTGCAGTCCAGAACTGGTCTCCAGTCCCCTGTTTTCTTTGGCACTAAAAAGAATCTTGAGTAAGTTCCAGATTTTTTCTGGTCTTGGATGATTATTTTGTTCAGCAGCTTTTGTATTTGAATAGCGGCTTGATCCGTATGACTGGGTGGAACATCTGGGATTTTCCTGGAATTTGGAGGAAGAAGGGAAAATGGAATTATATATCCTCTGGATATGATCCTCTGCACCCAAGTATATTTTCTTATTTCTATCCAGGTTCTCTGGTGCAGGGACAAACAACCCCCAGTTGTCAACAGAGGTGGACAATTGGGCCTCTGTTCAGGAGCACTGGAAGAGTCTGCTAAAGAAAGGTTCTCTGGACCCCTGATGTTGTGGGCCTCCTCTGCTGTAAGGGTGGCATCTACCATTTGCATTTCCCCCTCTGACTCTAGGGGAAGATCCTTCACATGTGGCCTGGAAAGATCCTTGTGGTTTCCTGAACCACATCTTTCCAGCACCTTGATAATTCCTCCAAAAGGATCTTGGGCGGGGGGGTGGAAAAAAATGGCCAAACATAGACTTAAAAGGCTCTGTGAAGTCACACTAGTGCACCCAGGCATGTCTCCTAATGGCTGTGCCTGAACCCACTGCCCTTGAGGTTCCTCCAGCCACATTGGAAATAAACCTCATGGACGAGTTCAATATCAATTGTAGGGTCACCAGCTGCAAGGTGCAGACATGGTTCCTGTGAGGATATCTGACAGTTCCTTAATCAGATCCCTCTGTAGTCTGGTGAAATGTGTCAGATAGTTCAGAGACCTCAAGGCAAAGGCCCCTGAAGTGTAGACATGCTTCCCAATCCTGTCTATCGACTGTGACTCCTTGTTGGGGGGAGATGAACAGAGGCTCTTTCATCAGCTAGTTCATTTCTGGTGGCCACTGCTACAACCATGGCATCAACAGGGGGCCTTCGACTAGAACTACTTGCCTTCCAGAGGGCTCATAATCTTATCATGTTTTCTAGGAATGGGGTCAGTGGTGTCAGGTTCCTTCCATGCCCACCCTGAGACCAATTGGAGGAGCTCGTTGGCAGGTGTAATCATCCAGGAACTAGATGGGCCAGTACCAAATGCCTCAAGAAGCACAGATTCCTCTGACAAAGAGTTGTTAGGCTTCCAGCCACCTCTCTATTTCAGGACTTCAAGGATGTCTCCAAATGAGACATCTGTTGGAGGTGACCATGGGGACCATTCGCCCTCCTCAAAATCTGTGTCTTTGGTGACAGATTCAGGAGAATCCAGATGCTTCCTCTTGCATGTCTTCTTCCAAGGGACCTTCTCAGTGGGATAATCTAGGAAGGCATCTGAAACAGTAGAAATATGAAACTGGGTGTCCTGGGGTTTTGGTACAGGCTGCACTTATGGGAGGGTTAGTTGAGACTCTTGGCACAGAGATGGAGGTGATGTAGATGCAGGACCTGAGGAGATAGGACCTGTCTGGGTCACGGTCACTGACAGGGCTCTCTCCAAAGTCCTAAAGCTTACCTTCCCAGTGAAGGATAGAAACCCGGATCTGAGAGGAGGGTTTTCTTATCTTTGGTCCTTCCCTGCTCCAAGGAAAGTCTTCCAGAGGCAGTAGTCAAAGCTGAACTAACCTTGCCAAAACTCTGAGGTGTAGAGATGGTTCTGAAGCTCTTGGAGTTGACTGAAATCCCTCGGATCTGACAGGGTAGAATCAGCTCCAAGAGCTCTCTGGATATGCTTGCACAAATGAGTTCAGAACAAACTTCACATCTGAGAATACAATGATCCTCGGATCCAAAGAAGACAGGCCTGGACAACTCAGATCCAAGGGCACCAAAATCACAGAGGCCCATAAAAAATAGGTACAAATTTGTACGCTGATTAATATCTAATTTGCATACATAATTATGTAACCCCACCCACTCCAATTGAATTGTGGGATATCAACTTTCAAACACAAACTGAAGAAAAGACAACCAAAATATGGCACCAGAGTCCCCCTGCAGCCATCCCAATGTCCCATTACCTGGCTATTTCACCCCATTTATCATAAACACTTGTGTGCATACTGCTTTACTTCTATAATGATTTGGATTTTAATTTTACATTTTACAGCACAACAATGCAGAAACACTAATAGACAGACATCTGGTAAATAAAGCAATACTGTCTCACAATGAAAATAGGTTTGGCATTAAAACTTCTCTGCTCTTGAAACTCTCATTCACTGAAATAGCATTGAAACCCACACCACATCCAAAGAAAATGCATCTGGCCAGTGGTGGATAAAGATTAACTTTGGGCTGTTATCAAATCATTGGCCCCTTGCACACAAACAAGAAACATATATGTGTTCTTTTCTTTAATACACCTTCCTGACTTTATTAAATTATATTCCTTGTATAATACAACACACTTGTTAGAGCGCATTTTAAATTAATTGTTTGAACATTTTTCAGTAGGCTGTACTGTAGGCAATGAAACAAAAATGCATGAACCAATAATGATAAAACTTCCCAATTCAGAACATTTCAATCACAAAAGTCTACTTCCGCACCCACACTATGAATAAAATGACAGTAGTGTAAGCCATAGGCATCTTGCACATAGTCTCACACTTAGTCAATTTCATTTTTTGGGGGGGACAAAAAGTAAAAAAAACAGGGACACATTTTAAACATTGTTTGTATAATTTTGTAAAGTTGCTAGAATAAAATGCTGTGTTATCACCATGCATTTCACTGGCAAGTTTTGAACCCAAGATCATATGCACTGCAGTCAGAACTACATACCACTATACCAAATCAGCAGCTTCCTGAAAAACAGGAAGACTGAAACTTAGCCATTTAGTGAATTCATTTCTCACTTCTTACCATAGCTCTCATCCTCTTAGCACAAAAAACCTGGACAAAGCCAATAAAGGGGAAATACAAATTCAATTCTCACTTCTCACACCTCACCATAGCTCTCAACCTCTTAGCAGAAAAAAACCTGGGCAAACAAAGCCAGTAATGGGGGAGTACAAATTCAGCTCTCACTTCTCACCATAGCTCTCAACTCTTAGCACAAAATACCTGGACAAAGTGCACAAGTGGTGGTGGCTAGGGACTTTAGGCTCTTTTTACACTGTACCCAAGGTACAGGGTTTGAGCCTGAGTACCTCTAGCCACCACGTGTATTAAATGGGGGCATTTACACACACACACACACACACACACTCACAACCTTTCAATAGAATTGCAGAGCGAGTAATAACTCTTTACCATTCCTTGCAGTTTGTCCAGCCTTCTAAATAAAACACACACACACACCCTTGGTTTCAGCAGTCATAAATCCAGAATACCCTTCCATAGAATAGAATTGCAGAGTAAGTGATAATTGTGAGTGAGTGATAACTCCTTACCATTCCTTGCAGTTTTTCCAGCCTTCTAAATAAAACCCTTGGTTTCAGCAGTCATAAAGCCTGAATACCCTTCCATAGAATAGAATTGCAGAGCGACGAGTGATAATTGCGAGCGAGTAATAACTCTTTACCATTCCTTGCAGTTTGTCCAGCCTTCTAAATAAAAAACACACACACCCCCTTGGTTTCAGCAGTCATAAGGCCAGAATACCCTTCCTAGAATAGAATTGCACAGTGAGTGATAACTGTGACTGCGAGCAAGTGATAACTCCTTACCATTCCTTGCAGTTTGTCCAGCCTTCTAAATAAAAGATAATCCCTTTCCATTCTTTGGAGCCATAAATCCCTCGCAAAGCAAAATAAATCCTTCCTACTCACAAACCACATGCAGTTCATCTCCAGTCTTCTAAATAAATCTATGCCGTTTGACTATATAAATCCTTCCCGCTTGCAAACCACATGCTGTTTCCGCTCACAAACCACCCGGAACTATACTGCAAGCTTGATTCCGACAGGCTGATAGCCCTGACAAGCTGATATCATCGCGTGCGAGATGATGTCAGCTCAAAGCGTGAAAAATAAAAACAAAGGGAAATAAAGAATAAAAAATCGGAAATGAAGGGATGCCACTCGGGAATCGTGGCACCCCATTATTTGGAACCCAAAACTCGGTAAAAAACAAGTAATTCAGGACAGTTGGGATGTATGATGGGCTTTCTGCCCTGAAGGGGTAGGAGCCAAGGCAAAAACTGGTTGACTCTGTGCCGAGAGGATCTATCTCACTACCCTCTCACATCATCTACAGTTTGGCTTCTATAAGAGTGAGATGACTATTTGGAAAGAGTATCTGGTCTATAAAGGAAGAGAGAAGGTACTCTCGATGGGACAGGGTTCAGATTTGGGGACTACCTTGTCTTAGGAGCCACATCCATCAGTCTTGTAGGATCCAACATCTTTGGATCTGACAAATCCTTAATTTTCTGAGACTTCAGATCCAAGGAAACAGTTGAATCTGATGAAAGTCTTTTCACTTTTCTTTGATCTGAGGGAGTCATAGGTTCATAGCTTCATAGGTAGGTACTAGGCTATTCACCCAAGGGCCTATATAAGCCTAGCCAAATGGTACCCTGGCTTTTGCCACCCAAGAAAATTATTTTCCTGTGCCCCTGTCAAGCAGAGCTACAGAAGTGATCCTCGGGGTGAATTTCCTATCTCCCATCCAATCAAGATTTTTCTTCAAGAGTGCTAATGAGGAGCTTTGTTTGATATAGATAGGTAGTTTGTTCCAGAGTATGGGAAGTCTCTGAGATAGGAATCTATTCCTCCAGCATGTTCTGTTTATTGTGGTGATAAGGTTTAGGTCCCTAGAGCGTGTAGCTTGGAGGGATTGGGATTTATTTACGTGCAGCATGTCCAGCAGCTCTGGGTTTGACATAACTTTGTATGTTAGGCAGAGATTGCCTCTGAGTAGGCAATATGTGACAGAGTAAAGCTGGAGTTCTTTGAGACAGTCTACACAGGGCATCTGTTTGAGGCCGGTAATCCTCTTTGTGAGGTATTTCTGTGGCCTTTCCAGTTGTTGTAGATGTCCTGTGAGGTACATACCAAAAGGGACGTTGTACTCTATAATGGGTCTAATGAGTGATGAGTAGAGGGGAACAATCTCCTCTTTTTTCCTGGATGAAAAACCTTTTGTGATGAGGTGTGCCACATAGAAGGATTTCCTGACTACTGTGGCGATGTGATTATCAAAGGAGAGACTACTGTCCACCTGTGTCCCAAGGTCTCTTATCACACTTTTGGTGTTAAGTAGACTACCGCCTATGTGGTAATTCATGGGTACAGAGTTTTTACCAAAAGGGATGACAATATACTTTTTGTCATTGAGCTTGAAGCCATGGCTTTGACACCAGGCATCTGTCTCAGTGAGGCCCTTTTGTAGGATGTCCACATTGTTAGGAGATTTGATTATGGATCCTAGTTTGCAGTCATCTGTGAACTTTGATAGCCAAAGACCTTCTGTGTTAGCCTGTACTTCAGAGAAGTAGATACCAAACAGGAGAGGACCTAGGACTGAACCCTGTGGTACTCCACTTGTCACTGGTCTGAAGTTGGATTTAGAGTCTGCTACTTTCACAGTGTGGGTTCGGTCAGTGAGCCAGTTGGCAACCCATATTATGACATAGGGATTTATACCTAGTTTAGTGAGTTTGTCTATAATTCCAGAGTGGGGAATGGTGTTGAAAGCCTTGGTGAGATCTAGATAGGCTGTGTGTACCATCTTACCCTCATCTACAGCTTTGGTGACTGCTTCAAAGAAGTCTATCAGGTTTAGGAGACATGATCTGCCTTTTACAAACCCGAACTGGGTAGGGCCCAGAGTTTGGAGATTACCAATGTCATTGTTTATAAGTTCCATGATGATATGCTCCATAGCCTTGCAGACCAGGCTCATCAGGCTAATGGGGCAGTAGTTCCCGGGGTCCATGGTGGCTCCCCCTTTGCGGAGTGGGATAACTGTTGCTGTGTGCCATTCAGTGGGCACAAAGCCTGAGGTGAGGCTATGATTGAACAAGGTACTTAGGTGGGGTGCCAGTTCATTCTGTAGTTCATGTAGAATGCAGCCTGGGATGGTGTCAGGTCCCATGGATGCTGTGTTCTTGGCTTTGGAGAGTGTTTTTTTTTTACCTTTGCAGCCGTGATTACCGGTACTTTGCATTCTTCCAGTATAGAGATGGGCCCTTTAGGGGATGAGAGAGGGGTAACGTTAGCACTGAACCTATCTGCCAGGATGTTGGCAATATCAGTTGGATCTGTATATTTAGTGCAATTGTGCTGTAACTCAGAGCAGGTCTGAGTGTTGCCATTGAGATTCTTGACATAGCTATAGAATGCTTTGTGGTTGTCTTTAGAATCAGTGGCAATTTCGTTTTCGTAACTAGCTTTGGAGGATTTTATGAGGGATCTCAGCTTCTTACTGAGGCTGACCACAGAGTTCCTCCAATCACGGGATTTTACTTTTTTTTGCAACTGTTTCTTTCTTCTGTTGTAGAGTTTGTTTATAGCAGGGGACCACCAGATTGGCTTCCTTTTTTTGGATGATAGCATCTTGGTTCTGTTAGGGATTGCATGATCCATGCACTCATGTAAGTGCTTATAAAGTGCAGTTGTATAGGATTCAGCAGTCGTATCTCTATTGTCCATCAGCATGGGTGTCGTGAAGTTTGCCACTTCTGTCTTAAGAAGCGTGAAGTTGGCTTTGGAGAAATTTTTTACGGTGGTTTCCCTAATGGGGGGTGGGGCTGGGATGTGAATGTCTAGGGTGATTTGCTTGTGGTCGGATCTGACCCATGAGGAATTGACCTCTGGTGTGGAACACCAGTTGCCCATGTTGGTAATGACCAGGTCTAGGATATTGCTGCCCCTGGTGGGGGTGTGGATAAGTTGATCCAAGGCATTGGAATTTATGAATTCCAGAAAAAGTTGAGCACAAGAGTTGGTACATGAGTAGTTTTCCCACTTAATGGTGGGGTAGTTGAAATTGCCCATTATTAGGGTGTTAGGTTGCACCCTAATATTTTCCAGTGTATCAAGAAATGAGGAGTGGGAATCCTGGGGCATGGTGGGGGACCTGCAGCAAGCTACAATTTGCATTGCAGTCTTGCCCAGAGTTAGTTGCACTTGGATAATCTCAGATGCATTATGCTGAGCAACTAGCCTGGAGGTGTGGATATCCTTAATAAATATGGACACGCCTCTGCCTTCAGTGCTTCAGTCCAAGTTAGGTGGCCGAAAGGTGTGGTATGAATGATAGCCTGGTAATGCAGGGGTGCTCTCTGGAGCCTTGAACCAGGTCTCTGTCACTGCACAGATGTCGATGTTCTCCATTTTAAGGAGTGCCTCGAGTGAGTGCATTTTGAGGTTTAGACTTCTAGCATTGAGTAGCATTACCCTCAGATTTTGCTTGCTCATGCCTGTTATGGTGGTGAATTTGTCATTTGAATCTTCCCTAAAAAAGGCACTATAGGGGTGGCAAGAGCCTTAGCCAGTATTCAGAATCCCAAGGGCGACAGGTGCAGGCCATCTCTGGCAAAGCATCGTGGTTTGTTGATCATGTCATCCCAGACAGACAGATACTGGATCCCCTTAGAATGACACCAGAAGCTTAGCCAATTGTTGAAGTCAATCATTTTGTCCTTGTACTGTGGTATCATTCTGGGTGATGGCAGGATGCTACTCAGGGCTAGGGTCATACCTGCCTGGAATAAGCACCTCATTGGTTCTTTCAAGCTTTTTTTTAAAGTTATTTCAGGTTTCAACTTTGTTACTAGTGACTGTTTCTGCCATTTCACACTGAGCTAATCAGAGGAAGGGCTCTGAGCTAACGAATCTGAGATATATAACATTAAGTATCATGTTTTTTGCTTATTTCTGAGTTATTTATAGCACTTTTATTTTACTCACTGTGTGTGAGGTATTAAGTAGAATTTTCTACAATTAAGCATCTGGTTGGGTTTGTTTGTTCTGATTTTTGTTTGTCACCCACCCTCCCTCTTGGTATCTTGTTTTTATACTTGGTGGCTTTGCAGTTGCCCACCCCTACTGTAAATTTGATCTGGGACACTCCTCCCAGTCTAGTGTCATTACCTCATTCTACCTATTCCAGGGAGAACATTTGAGAAGACCAACCCAGTTAGCTTCTGCTCCTCCTTTCCCCTTTCCACTTTACAAAAAAAAAAAAAAAGGAAAAAAATGTCTAAGCTTGTTTCCTGCCTTTCCTATAAGTTGTCTAGTCCAGATACAGATTTGCTGTATCCAGGACTGTTTGTAAGCTTCTGAGACCCCAAGCATTTCTGTGTTGGGGGGAAGCCTTCTAGCTTAATTTTGTTTCTTAAAACTAGGCAGTTTTCTAGTTTCAGCACTCAAATCTGTTTCTTTGAGCTCAGCACTTGTTCAGAACTCATTGTAAGCACTAAATAAGCTATAAATTACTGCAGCACTCAACTTTTCTCACTTGTCTAGAGAAAAACAATTTTTAGTACTTAATAAATAAGCACATGTCCAGGCATATCTAAGGGTCAGCTCCCGGTGTTTTTTCCTGTCTACCTGATGAATCTGGGCATCTTGGGGCAATGCAGCAATTGCCTCATGTACACAGGCAACACTCTCCTCCTACCACCCAACACTACAACCTGTGAGAGATGCACTTATATAACCAAACTGGAAGCAAAGCTCTCTTCACCCAAGACTGGACTAGACAGTCAAGAGGAGAAGGTAAACACTTGCACCACACCACACTCATCACATAGTCCCTCAAAACATACACCACCAAAACACACACATAGAAACACAAAACACACACCTAGATTTGTGGATGTTCTCAAAAAAAAATCTACCCAAGCAACAGGGACCTCCAAAGTAGAAACGCAAGCAACCTCCACCCCCAACACAACTCAAATGACACATAGCCCACAAACTCAGTGTGCTACTCAACCACAGCCCGTAAGGAATAACAACATACCTAGCACTCTAGTCATAGGTGACTCTGTAGTCATGCACACTGATGTTCTACTCACCAGGCTAAACAAGGAGAAAGTCACAGTCAGCTGCCTGTCAGGTGCCAGGATCCGCCACATAACACATGCACTCAGGTCACTCCACAGCAAGTACAAATATGACTCTGTCATTGTCCATGTTGGTGTGAATGACCTGAGATGTACCTCCCTGAACTACACAAAAAGAGATATGGAGGAGCTTTCTGATGTTGTAGATCCAAGGTCTGATTTTCTTTTTCTTAGACAGATCCAAGGGAACTGTAGGATCCAAAGGAGGTATTTTCAAAGTTTTCTCCAAGGTCTTTGAAGAAACAGAAGAAGAGCTCAGAGAGGAGTGTGGCAACTTTTTAGAGGTTTCACCAGCTATGGCATCGCCAAAGGAAGATGGTAAAAGCCCCTTTAAAATCAATTTGATTTTGCATTCCACTAAGACTTAGGGGTTGAACGCATGACAGATTGTGCAGCTATCTTGCAAGTGGAGAGGGCCAAGGTAATAAACACAAAAAGTGTGCAAATGAGAGAGGGAAATCTTCTGACCGCACTTCCCATACTTTTTAAAACCTGCAGGAGCTTTTTTTTTTCATCCCTGTTTACTAGAAAGGGAAACCAGTGACTACAACAAACAACCACACAGAAAAACTACAACTACAACAACAAGATTTAAAAATATAAATATATATATATATATATATATATATATATATAGAGAGAGAGAGAGAGACAGAATTTTTTAAAAAGAGGAAAGGATGACCTACAAAGGTAGGAAAGAACTAAGATAAAACATAGAAGGGGGAAGGTAGAGAAACTGAAGAAAGAGATACTAACAATAGTATCAAGAATATGCTAGTATGAGAAAAAGGTAAGATTAAAGAAGAATATCACTTAATAATGAAAGAAAGAAGTTATGTAATCACCATAACATTCCATCTGAGTTGTTGCTGCTCATTTGTCTTCAACCTGTGGGACAGGGATATGGCACCGATCTGACTTGGCTGCATTTCTTCCATATCTATCTGATACGAGCTCCAAGCTTCTCCCCTACCACCTGTCTCCTTCCTCCCTTTAGATCGAGTTTGCTGCCCCCATAGCAACCTAACCTGACACAATGTCTTACCCTCTGACACTAAAAGTTCAGATAGTATCAACAGGAATAACCATTTATGCCAAGGAAAGGGTCATGTCTAATCCAGCCAGACCACCACACAGCCCATATGAGGCACAGGGAAGGAGGGAGGGAAGGTTGAAGACAAATGAAGAGCAACAACTCAGATGGAATGTTTTGGTGAGTACATAACTTCTTTATCTGAAGTTGTTGTCTTCATTTGGCCTTCAACCTTTGGAACAGAGTCCCCAGCTGCCAAACACCTCTGATGCCCTCATGGAAGGATATTCCACAACACTGCAGAGCCAAAGGATGCCCTACTTCTGGAGAGAAGATCCAACTTGTAATGGGAGATGAAAGTATGTGAAGATGCCCAGGTAGCTGCAAAACAAATGCCATCCAAGGAAACTCTGGACCAAAAGGCAGCTGAAGTAGCCATAGATCTAGTAGAATGTGCCTTAACATGATCAGTTGGAGGCACTCCCTTTGCCAAATATGCCAAGAGTATACACTGAGAAATCTAACGAGTAATAGTGACCTTAGATACAGGCTTCCCTAAGAAGGGTTTAGAGTAGAAAAGGAAAAGTTTGTCAGACTTGCGGAAGGCCTTTGTTCTGTGTAAATAAAAATGCAATTATCTATGGACATCCAACAGATGCAATTTATACTCTCCCTTATTCTGAAAGTTAGGAAAGTGGACAGGGAGGTTGATAACTTGATTGATGTTCGATTCTGAGGCCACTTTAGGCAGAAAGGAAGAGTCACTGCACAAAGAAACTGTCTTTATGGAAAATCATGTAAGATGGCTTAATCAATAAGGCCTGAAGCTCCAACACCCTTTTAGCCAAAGTAATAGGAATCAGGAAGGCTGTCTTCCAAGACAGGAACTGTAGATCCACCAAAGCAGCAGGTTCAAACGGGGAGGAAACCAGGGCTTGAAGGACCAAAGTAAGGTCCCAAGGAGGTATAGGATCCTTGAATGGTGGTCTACAAAGAAAGGTACCCTTTGGAAAGGCTTTGCAGAGTTTAGAAGAGGCTAGAGAATCTAAATTATCCCCGATGTGGAAATAAGAAATCACTGCCAATAGAAAAACTGGCACCCTGCCAAAAAATGCTTGCCAGAAACTCCAAGATAACAGTAACTGGAGCAGTGAAAGGATTCAAATCCTATTGAGTTGCCCAAATTGAGAAACGCTTCCATTTACTGGAATAAACCTTCCTTGTGGAAGATCTATGTGCCACTACCAAAATCTTAACCAGAGAAGATAACCCAGGAGTCCTAACTATTATGGGAACTGGAGCAGCCAAGCAGTGAGCTTTAGACTGACCAGATGTGGGTGGAAGATCCCTGAGGGATGTGAAATCAGATCTGGAACCAGATCCAATGTAAAGCGAGGACACAGTGCTTGAGACCACAGAGGAGGGAACCATACTTGGAGAGGGCAGAAGGAGACAATGAGGATGACTGAGCTTCCCAGCCATTGTGCTTTCTGGATGGGAAGAGGAGGACAAGCATAGAGAAGATCAGAGGGCCAAGCATGAACTAAAGTGTTTCTGGAGGGGGCTCCCCAGGAGGGGGGGTTCAGAGCAAAAATATTGCTGCACTTCGCATTGGAAGGAGAGGTGAAGTAATCACAGCAAGGCTGACCCCACTTTTGAAAGATCTGCTTAACTACAGAAGGATTCAGAGACCACTCATAAGGTATCAGGATAGACCTGCTTAGCCTGTCTGCTAGAATGTTTGACATCCCCAGAATGTGCATTGCCACCACAAAACAGCTGGTGAAGATCGCCCACTCCCACAATCTCATGGCTTTGCAGCAAAGGGGATAAGACCTGGCTCCCCCCCTGTTTGTTGATATACCAGACTAGTGACATATTATCTGTTTGGATAGCAATCATCCCTAGGAGAAGATGGGCATGAAGGGCTTGCAACACCAATAGCACCACCCTCATCTCCAGGACATTGATATGCAAATGGGTCTCCAGTGAAGACCATGTGCCTTGAAATGTCCATCCCAAGCAATGCCCCCTCACCTAAGCAGGGAGGCGTCCGTGTTCACTGTGGTTAGAGTGATGGGGAGGACAAAGGGGCGACTGTGAAGAAGATCTGGGGACTGAATCCACCAAAGAAGAGAATCTTTGCAGGCCCAGGATAGACAAATAGGATGTGACAGTGGAAGATCCAGAAAGGACCACAGAACCACCAGAGTCCATTGGAGCACCCTCATGTGCAATCAAGCTGTTGGGATGAGAGTGATCGTGGCCATCATGGACCCCAATGCCCTTAAAACCAACTCTTCAGAAGGAGATGGAACTTGAAGAATGTGCAAGACATGATGTTTGAGGGAGTGAAGTCTGTCAGGTGTCAGGAAGACCTTTGAATGGTGTCCAACTGGGCTCCAATGAAATCCAGAACTTGAGCCTGTTGTAAAGGAGATTTGTTGAGATTGATGGTGATGCCCAGCTGGTGGGTGGTTTAGATGAGAAAGTCCCGAGCTTGGCAGAGTCAATGCCTGGAGGGGGTGGAGAGGAGCCAATTGTCCGGGTAAAAGAAGACCTGGAAGCCCTGCAGCCATAGGTGAGCTACTACTACCCACCATCACTTTGGTGAACATCCTGGCTGCTGTGGTGAAACCAAGGGGTAGCAATCTGAATTGGTAATGATTGGTCCCCAGCCTGAAGCAGAGAAACCTCCAAGAGCATCTGTCCATTTTGATGTGATAGCACACATCTTGGAGGTCTACTGAGCACATCCAGTCATTCACCTGCAAAAAGGGCAGGATAGATTGGCGTATGACCATTTGGAATTTTGTCTTAGCCACGGACAGATTCAGGGTAGAGAGGTCCAGAATTGGCCCCAAGTCCCCCATTTTTTTTGGCACCAAAAAGACCTTGGAATAGATGCCTAATCAGGACTGGTCTGCAGGGCTGGGCTGGATGACTCATTTTTCTAACATGTTGGAAATTTTCTGTGCTGCTGCCTCCTTTTGTGCACGTGGAACGTCTGGGAGGGACCAGGCCAGACTTGGCATTTGAAAGAAGGGCATTGAATATCCTCTGGATATAACTCGTAATACTGACTGATCATCCGTATTTGACTCCCAGGCTGTTGGATATAGCAAGAGTCGACCCCCGACTGCCTCCAGAGATGAGCAGCTATGCAACTCTTCAGGGCTGTTGCATGGGCCTGTTCAAGAACAAATCCTGCGACCCTTGATACCTCTGGCCCCCTCTGTAGTGAGGGCAGTGTCTATCAAATCCCCCTCTGCCTCTGGGGAGGACGAGTCCCAAGCATCCTGAGGATAACCCTGAGACTTCTAAAACCACATCTTCTTCACCCCCCCCCAATGATTCCTGAAGAAGCATCATTGATGGGTTGAGAAGCAAATTCTGATGGCAGACAGGGTCTTCCTGTCCTTTTTGCTCTGAACCAAAGTGTCACATACCGTCTTTCCAAAGAGTGTGGAATAATCATAAGGGGCACTGGTGAAAGATGCCTTGAAGGGCTGTGAGAAGGTACAAAGCTGGAGTCAGGTGTGATGCCTGATGGCAACACCTGTCCCAGCAGCTCTAGCTGTGCCCTTTGTACCATAAGAGAGAAACCACATAGAGGTATTGGCAGTGGAAATGAAGGTGGCCATTCGAGAGGAGAAAATCTTCTTAGCCTCTGCCAACATGGTCCCTGGGGTAGACTCAGTGACCTTCTTCACCAGGTCTCACTGAAGCCTAATAACATGTGCTATATAGTTCAGTGCATGTACTGTGAATGTGGCTGAAGCATATGTCTGCTTTCTAAAATAGTCCAATGTCCTAGACTCTCAGTCCAGCTGGTGGACCGTGAAGCTCTCTTGTGTGAGCTCCTTCTTGGTGGCCAACGCCACGACCATGGCATCGATCAGGGGTCCTTTGACCAATGTGTCTTGGCTGTGGGGGCACTGGTGACCTTATTGGAGTGCTTGGGAATTGGCTCCACTGTGTCGGGCTCCTTCCACACCCAAGATGTCACAAGATCTAACAGAGGATCCATGGGAGGGAACACCCAGGAGGTAGAGGGTCCTGTGCCAAATGCCTCCAGGAACACTAGCTCGTCATGGTTGTGTTTTTGGACAGACCACCCCCCCCAACACTGTCACAGGATCTCCATGATGTGATGTCTCCAAATGAGACATCCTCTGGGGGCAATCGGGGGAACCCTCTTCTTCCTCCAAGTCAGTGTCTTCTGCGAGAAACTCCAGTGGGGAGTCTATGTGCCTCCTTTTTACACGTCTGTTTTCAAGGAACCTCCTCAATGGGGGGGTCTCTGGGGAGGACTCAAAAACATCTAGCTGCTCCCATGTGGGAGCTCCCTGGGGCAAAGAGGCAGCAGGCTGTCCCTGAATTAGCAGGATGGCAGGATCCATACCAGAAACAGAGGGAGCCAGGATGGATTCCAAAGACGAGATCGACAGGTATCTCGATGGGATCGAGAGAACCCTCTCCACCACATCAAGGGCAGAAGGAGAGAGAACAGCCTGAATAGAGGCTACAGACGGGTCCACAACCCTCTGGATCAATGGGGGAGCCAGAACCGAACCTCCAGGTGCCAAGACACTGATTGGAAGGCTCTGCTCTGAAAAACTCAGAGCCAAAACCATCCTCACAGATCCGGTGCAAAGGCTATGGCTCCGAGAGCTGGACAGATCCAAACTCATTGGATCTGACCTGCTCAAGGTAATGGCCAAGGTCGGGGTACCAGGTATTGTCAGCACTGACCCCTCGACTCCAAGGGTCCTCGGATCCAAGGACTCCAAAACCAGGGGGTCGGGTCAGAGAAGGAGTAATTGGTATGAAGGTGGACTGCATGCCCCCTGCTCCAGAGGGAGAGGGGGAAGGCAAGACTCCCATCTGCCTCTGGGTGCGAATGAATTTCCATATCATCCTGTCAATCTCAGCTTTGGAAAGGCTGCGGATGGATCTGGAGGAAGAGGCCACCGACACCAGCCTAGAGAGGTGGTGAGGTGACGCTGAGTTCGGGGAATGGCGCCAAAGTACCTCTGGTTCTGGGGAGAAATGAGGGAAATGGAGCTGGGGAGACTCCACTCTTGGAGCTGAGTGGAGCTTGGCTGGTGGGCCTGCTGAAGCTGAGCGGTTGGGGGATGGCTTCCTAGACTTGTCGCTATGCTTGTGTTTGTCCCTGTCCCCTGTCCTCTTAGTGGGATGTTGAGTCCCAGAGGTCAGGGCGAAGATGGAAGTAGAAGCCAGGGTAGCAGTAGAAATGGTGGCCTGGGCCCCCATGTTGGGAAGGGGGGAAGGCCTTTCAGAATATGTTTATTCCTCCTGTCGATCAATGTGCGGGGGTTGAACTCCATGCAGAGCAAGCAGGAGGAACCAAGATGGGCTGCCCCTAAACACTCAGTGCACAGAGTTTGGCCATCAGCTGGGGAAAGCTTATGGGCACACTCCCTGCATTTATAAAAACCTGGTTTGGGAGTCTCTGACATGGTGGAGAGAGAGAGGCCCATACAGTAGAAACACGCTCACACACATGCTGCTAGAAATAGAATGGAAAGAAAGGGTTTTTTTTTTTTTTTACCGGTGTGAAACACTGAGGGGAGATGATAGGAAAGGTAGAAAAGAGAATTTCTAGATAGAGAGAAAACTAAAGCAAAAAAAAATATAGACAGACTTACTGAAAAATAGCTCAGCGCAACGGATCACGATGCTTACACCAGAGCGGCAAATGAGATCTGAAGGGAGGAATGAGACAGGGGCATTATAGGTAGGGGAGGAGATTGGAGCTTGGACCAGATGCTGGAGAAATGTATCTGAGTCAGAACCTTGCCGGATCTGTGTCCCACAGGTTGAAGACCAAATTAAGACAACAACTTCAGATCAAGTATTTATCTAGCCCATATAACTCGAGAGACAAATCACCATGTCTTTCACTGAACAGCAGCAAACAAGATCTGAGATAATGGGGGATGGTGCATTATGGGTAAGGGAGAAGCTCTAGAGTTTCAAGTTGTCATGAGCCTTTATAGTGGCCAAGTCAGATTTGAAGTCTCAGATCTGAACCCATCATTTGAAGACAGAATGACAACTGACAACATCAGATTGGAGGATATGTTTGTAGGTCTATGCAGATTTGTTTCAACTTGATCCCTGTTGTAGTCATCGGACTTCTGTGTCTCACACTTTATTCAGCCAGTACACACGCATGTATAAAGCATTAATACATTTTATATATATATATATATATATATATATATATATATATATATATATATATATAATATAAAGAGAGAGAATGATTCCTCAAATGTCATTTATTACATTTATTTATATACACCTACAATAAAGTATAAAATAGTTCTACAATCAAAAGCATCAGTTTAAATATGAAGAATGTGATAAGCAAAAAAACAAATTTATAAATATCACAGTCAGCACTTTTTCTTTGTTTATGAATTTATTTTAACCAAAACTTAATGCGGTTGATGCTGAAACAGAGCAACATGTCTTCATTCGAAAAGCAAGTTCAAGATAATCTGTAGGTTGACCTTGTTTAAGACCTGTCTTTATTTTGTGCTGGGTTGTATGTATGCAGAAACTAAACATGCTGCTTCAATATGTCAGTAACTGTAGTAGGACTACACAAATAAAAGATCTTTATGATCTGCTGACTGATAAGGTCAATACTAAAGCATCACAAAGCATATATATAAATCAATTAGGAAATATTAATGAAGAGAAGGCATGCCTTGTAGTAATAAACTGAAAGCAAAATTACTGCCAGTACCATGAAAATAAATAAAAGATCTTTATGACATGCTGACAGATAAGGTCAATACTAAAGCATCAATTAACTAATACTAAGAATATATACACATCACTTAGTAAATATTAATGAAGAGGATGCATACCTCACAGTGGTAAACTGAAAGTGAAGTTACTGCCATTTTTTTGTTACAAAGAATGTGTCCAGTGTAATTAAAACTCCACCCTTATAAATCCTTCTAGGATGAAGATAAGCACAGAACTTGTCCATTCCCCTTATGCTATCTTTCATTGCTCACTGTATTTTTTAAGTATTTGTTATAGTCCCCACTAGTGTTCACAATAGCTGCACTCTTGCCTGTAGTCATAGTCATCATAGTTAACATACTCACTTACAGGTTGACAATCATAAAATAAAGAACACTTCTGAATTAGATGCACTACTCACAATATACACTACGTTAGTTCTAGTAATCACAGTATAACCCAGTTAGACGATGTACCAAGGCAGACTTTTGTGTTTTATTGGATAAATATCTTGCACTTCCATCAGTTGTACATTGTTGGTGATGCAGACTCAGTGAATATGTGAGTAATGTGTGCTTGTTTACGTGTGTGTGTGTGTGTGTGTGTGTGTGTGTGTGTGTGTGTGTGTGTGTGTGTGTGTGTGTGTGTGTGTGTGTGTGTGCATTCCCAGTGATCTTTTTTCTTTCCTCTTGTTCTTGATACTATTCATAACCACAGTACTCATGTTTAATGGGGAAATTGCACTGACATATTTCAGAATTCAAAGTAAGCTGTATATTCACCATTATCTTTAATTTTATTTGCTTTAGTTCCAAGCAATATGTATAACAGTAGCAATTCTGTGTATAGACATGGCAGCCAGGGTGAATATGCTTATCTACAGGCTAGTGAACAAAAAGTAGACTGCACTTCTGGATTAGAAACACTGTTATATAAAGTGTCAGTCTCTACTCTACATGTGTATGTATATATTTTTGCTTTACTGTTTGTTTTCCACAGTTGGTGCATAGACATTTCCCTCTGGAAGCATACCTCTCAAGTGCATAGATGGTTGCAGAATGTCCAGATTTTGCCTCATATTTTTCATCTGTTCCCATAAAGTTTTTAATTTTTTGATAAATCATTAAGGACTGAAGTTGTTAAATAATGACAGACATTTGAGTTTCTAGTTTCATGTCCTTCACTTCAAACAAAGCTTGCTAATCAAAAAAAGAAGTTATGTCTTCCCATAATGTTCCATCTGTGTTGTTGATCTTATTCCATTCATCACTGACGGGTTCGGTTCCGAGCTCTCGGAACCAAGTCAGCCAAATACCAAGCTTGCGTACATCAAAAACTCCCGAGCTAAGCTGCTACCCACAATGCCCTTTTCCCATTTACCTCAGATCGAGTTTGCATGAAACATATAGGAATAAAAAGTAGAGGCCATCTCTGTGCAAAAACTCTGAGAGCACCACAAGGACCCATAAGATCTGCCAGGAGCCTTTGGTGGGGGAAGGAGGGTGGGATGTGATGAATGGAAGAAGATCAACAACACAGATGGAACATTATGGTAAGACATAACTTCTTTATCTGATGTTGTTAATCTTCTTCCCATTCATCACTGATGGGACAGAATCCCAAGCTACTTGAAAACCTGGGTGGCCCTTATGGAAGAATATTCCTGAGCACCATTGAGCCAAAGGCCGCTCTTCCCCTGGAGACCATGTCCAATTTGTAATGTTTGATGAAAGTGTGGGGTTTAGCCCAAATGGCTGCTGTGCAAATGTCATCCATAGAGGATCTGGAATGAAAAGCAACAGAAGTTGCCATGGCTCTCATTGAATGTGCTTTGATGTTGACAGGTTTAGGTTCATTCACTTGTGAGTATGAAAAGGCAATACAATCTCTGAGCCATTTTGATAAAGTGACTTTTAATATGGCACATCCCATTTTAGGTCCAGAAAATGAGATGAAAAGCTGATCTGACTTGAGGATAGATTTAGTCCTATCCAAGTAAAAATGTAATTGTCTATGTACATCCAATGAATGTAGACAGTTTTCCCCTTTATTGGAATAATTTGGGAAAAACTCTGGTAGCTCAATGGAGTGGTTGACAGAGAAATCAGAAATCACTTTGGGGAGAAAAGCTGAATTAGTATAAAGAGATAGTCTGTCTTTATGAAAGATTAAATACAGAATCTTGATGCATAAGGCTTGTAATTCTGATATCCATCTAGCTGATGTGACAGCCACCAAAAATAGAGATTTCCATGATAGAAATTTAAGGTCACATTTTGCAGCAGACTCATAAGGGGGTAAAGAGAGAGACTGTAATACCAGACAGAGATTCAATGTCTCTAAAGGCCATCTGATTGGGGGTCTGCTATGAAAACCCCCTTTGAGAAAGGTCTTGCATATGCGAGTGGAGATAAGTGGAATGCCTTCCAGACCATTATGAAAATTTGGAAATAGCTGCCAAGTGGACTCGAATAGTAGAAGCTGATGCTCCATTCTCAAAAAATCTCAGAAAGGTATTGAAGTATAACAGATACAGAAGCTGAGAGGGGGTCTGACATCTGTTCTTTAGACCAGAGACCGAACCTTTTCCACTTATCTCTGTAGAGTTTTCTGGTGGATGGCTTATGGGAGGCCAGAATAATATCGCGAACAGGTGAGGAGAGGGTTTCCTGCCTGGGAACTAATGGAAGTGGAGAATCCAAGCTGTCAGCTTGAGAGTGGACAGATTTGGGAGAGTCAACCCTTGGGGATGAGAAATTAAGTCTGGATGAGTGTCCAGGATCCATGGAGGTTGTAACAGGTGAGGCCGGAGGAAGGGAAACCAGACCTGTCGAGGCCAGAATGAGGCAATGAGGATGACCTTGCATCTCAATCGAATTGCTTTCTTCAAAAATAGGGGTATCAAAGAAATTGGAGGATAAGCATAGAGGAGACCTGTGGGCCAATAATAAGTCAGAGTGTCTCTTGGGGTCTCCCCCTCTGGGGAAAGAGGGCAAAGAAGCTTCTGCATTTGTTGTTTGAAGGGGAAGTGAAGAGATCACAGCAAGGCTGGCCACACTGGCTGAAAATGTCTTCCATCACATTTGGCTTGAGAGACCACTCGTGTGGAAGGAGGATGCATCTGCTTAACCTGTCTGCAATCACGTTAGAGCTCCCCGGGATATGCATTGCTATAAGAAAGCAGTCGGAAACTATCGCCCAGTGCCAAATTCTCACGGCCTCTCGACACAGGGGGTAGGATTTGGTTCCTCCTTGTTTGTTTATGTACCAGAGTACTGATATATTGTCTTACTGAATCGCAATCTTTCCTGATGGAAGGAGTGGATGTAATGTCTGCAACGCTAGCAGCACCACTTTCAACTCTAGAACATTGATATGCAGGTTGGCCTCTAAGCTGGACCATGTGCCTTGGACTGTCTTTCCCTGAAAATGCCCCCACCCACCCTATCAGGGAAGCGTTCATGGTCACAGTGGCATTGGGTTGAGGAGTTTGGAAGGGGCGACACTAAAGTTTTTCGTCTGGCCTCATCCACCAGAGGAGATCTTGCTTGCAAGAATTGGTAATAAGGATCTGTGAGTTTATGGGGTGAAGGTTTGCTAACCACTGGAACAACAGGAACCATTGTAACAGCTTCATGTGCAATCATGCCAGAGAAACAATTGGAATGGCTGTGGCCATAGATTCCAGAGCCTGGAGAACTTGCTGACACTTTTCTTCGACAGACTATCACTTGTACTTGTAATCTTAATCTCTGAAGCCTGTGAGCTGGTAGAGATACCAGGCATGTTCGAGTATTGACAACTACCCCTATAAATTCCAGTTGTTGGGTACGTTGTAGATTGGATTTTTCCCAATGGATTGTGATGCCTAGAGATTCCACCAGTGAGAGTGTGTAATGGAGGGCTATGATCAGGAGACGCTTGGTGGGGGCGGAGAGGAGCCAATCATCTAGATATGGAAACACCTGGAATCACTGAAGTCTCAGATGAGCTGTCACCACTGCTAGACATTTCGTGAACACTCTGGGGGCTGTCAAGAGACCGAATGGCAGGGCTCTGAACTGGTAACGACTGGCTCCTAGCCAGAAGTGGAGGAGACTCCTGGAGTGTTTGTCCATTTTTATGTGGTAGTAAGCATCCCGGAGGTCTACTGTGCACATCTAAACATCCTACCATAGAAAGGGGAAAATGGATTGAATAGTGACCATGCAGAATTTGATTTGAACCACTGACTTATTTAGATGGCTGAGATCCAGAATGGGTCTCCAGTCCCCTTTCTTTTTTGGCACCAAAAAGAATCTTGAGTAAAAGCCTGATCTGCATTGGTCTGGGGGGGGCGTTTATATTACCTCGTTGAAATTTTACTGCATCGAAGCAATAAATGTCAAGCACAATTGACCGATGCAGTAAAATATTGAATGAGGATAAAAAAACAAAAAACAACAACAAAAAAAACCTAATGTGCATAGGCAGGGGGCAAGCCTCCCTGCACCCCCCAAACCCCTTGCTACTTAAATATACCAACTCCGAGACTGCACTACATTGAGGTAAACAGAAATCTCCCCCTATGGAGATTTCCGTTTACCTGGCCGATATTCTTCGCTTTCGATATTGTTGTGCCGACAATATCAGATTTGATATTGTCAGCTTGCGACAATATAATATAGACCCGTCTGGGGGTCTGGTCGGATGACTCTTTTTGACACAGCTTTCTTATCTCTAAAGCTGCTTCTTCCCTTTAACTGGGTGGAACATTGGGAAGGTGTTTTGAAAGCTTTGTATGTGATGTTAGAGGAATGTAATAGCCTCTGGAGATGATTCTCTGCACCCAGCGATCTTTTGTAATAGCATGCCAGGCAGTTTGGTGCAGAGAAAAATGAGCCTCGACCGTTTCCAGAGGAAAGCAATTGGGCAATGCTTCAGGAGCACTGATAAGACTGTCCGGAGAAATAATCCCTGGAGTCTTGATTTCAGGGACCCCCTCTGCCTCTAAATGGGTGTCTTCTGCCACTGGAACCCCCTCTGCCTCTGGGGGAATTCTCAACACGTGCATTGCCTAAAGGACCTTGAGACTTTTTGTGCCATATTTTCCCACTCCTATGGTTCCTGGGCTTGGAAAAACGTACGCCAACGGCAGACAAGGTCTTTCCATCCTGCTCACACCTGGCCAATGTGTCCTTTACTGTTGAACCAAACAATGAAGATGGTTCAATAGGGGCGTTCAGAAAGGGGGACTTGAAGGAGTCCGTGAGGTCACAGATGCACATCCATGTCTGACGTCTCATGACTATGCCTGCACGCGCAGCTCTAGCTGCCTCTTCAGTTGCGTGGGAGAGCAACCTCATGGACGAGTTGAAGATAGACTCAAGGGTGGCAAGTTGAGAGGCAACCTTGTCTCGTGCCTCATCAGAAACTTGACCTGCGAGGGCTCCAGAAAGTTCAGAAATCAGATCCGGTTGGAGCCTCATGAAATGTGCCAAGTAGTTCACATACCTGACTGCAAAGGTCGCTGAAGGAAAGACTCACTTCCCTAGTCTGTCCACAGCCCAGGACTCTCTGTTGGGTGGGTGAACAGTAGGACTTACCTCAGCAAGGTCCTTTTTAGTGGCCGCCGCCACCACCATAGCATCTACTGGCAAGCTTCTAGACCAGTGGGGGTGCTCTTCTGGTGGGGAAAGAATCTTGTCTAGTCTCCAGGGAATGGCCTCAATAGAATCAGGGTTCTTTCATGCAAACTGCATGACGAGCTGGACTAACTCATCGGCAGGTGGGGTCACCCAAGAAATAGAAGGTCGAGAGCAGAAAGCCTGCAAGAAGACAGACTCCTCCGAGGAAGGGTTAGAGAGCTTCCAGCCACCTCTCTGTTTCAATATTTCCAGGATGTCTCCAAAGAAGACATCATCAGGGGTTGACTGTGGGGACCCTTTCCCATCATCGTAGTCCATATCCTCTGTGAGAGACTCCTCCTGAGAGTAGAGGTGTTTCCTCTTACACACCTTCTTCCGAGGGGGTTCTTCAGTGGGAATGTCTGAAGAAGACTTGGAAGGAAGAATACCCTAAACTGGGGTTTCCTGAGACTCGTATTCTTGGTGTTCTGGGGAGGTGGCCCATGGTAGCTGTAGCTCAGAGGGACCAGGGGGAAGATCTGATGTAGGGGGAGCACTTCCAGAAGCAAGCACCCTCTCCATCACCTGGAAAACAAGCCTGCCCGAAGAGGAATGGCAGCCCGGAATCAAGTAGGACAATCTCAGAACCGGGGTCACATACCGCTCTGCCAGATCTGGTCCCAGGGATGGAGCCTCAAGCAAAATCGGGGCCAGCGTTGCCCCCGGATCCGAGGATGGAACCGATAAAAAACTTGGAGCCATGCTCCGAACCGAGGGTTCCTATCCCCCAACCATGAGACTGAGGAAGGGATGGTTCCGATGGAACCAAAACCCAAAGGGGGAGCCTCGAAGCATCAGTGAAGGTCACTGTTGGTGCTGAGGAATGGGTTCCCACCAAGGAAGTCAGAGCTATGTGCCTCGGAGGCAATGGATCTGGGGGAGGAGTGTAAGTGGGAATCCTGGGAGCAGTAGACCCAAACCCCGAAGTGGGATGAGTTTTAGGAATGTTTGTTATTCCCCTGGCTGCCAACAGCTAGTCCAGCAGGTGCACCACATCAAATTCAGACAGACTCCTGGTAGACCTTACATACACTCTCAAAGGGGAGTCAGGCTGATCTAGAAAAGGGCTATAAGTCTGGCCTAAGAATGGGTCCAATGAGGGGGAGTACTGGGTCTGTGGTGTTTGAGTTGTCGGCACCGAGGACTCTAACTTGGAAACAGGCAGTAGAGGAATTAACAGTGTCGAGAATGGACTCAGTGCTGAGGAGGCACATGGAGTTGAGGTTATAATCGGTTCCAAAGGGATTGTCAGAACTGACTTCAGTGCGGTAAAAGGTGAAGTTGATGCCGAGACTATCGAAGACAGCAAGGTTGGAGCTGTAGTCATTACTATAGTTATGACTGGTGCTGAAGGTGGCGCCGATGTTGAAGTTTTTGTAATGTCTATAGAAGCAACTGGAGCTGAGCTCGGAACAGAAGCAACTGTTATAGATGGAGCCAAGGAAGAAATCTTGTGTTCAGTAGAAGATTTGTAGGCCTTGTGTTTGTGGGACTTGCCCTTATTACCAGCCGGTGAAGAGGGATCAGAATGTGGACATTTTTTGTACTTCACTTGAGGGGGTTGAGACTGACGACACAGAAAGGGCCTCTGTGAAAGGTGAGAATAACAGGCCTTTCAAGATAAGTTTATTTTTCTTCGTGTTCAGCATCAGCTGACTAAAACTCAGACAAATCTGGCAAGGAGGTTTCACAGAGAGGTGAGAAACCCCCAGACAATAGACACAATCATTGTGTAAGTCACTGTTGAGGAGTTTGCCATTGCAGGAAGTGCAATGTTTGAACCCCGAAGTTCCTTTTTTTTTAGACATATCCAACACACAAACAGAACAAACAATTTACTGTTAGAAAGAGTAGGAAAGAAAGCAGAAAGGGGAAAATACCAACGATGGTATCAAAATATACCACAAGGGTAGGAGAGGGCGTTACCAACGATGGTATAAGAATTACCCAGTGGGTAGAGCTCTATAGAGAAAAAGGGTAGAAAAATGAGTTAGATTAGAAAAAAGATTCAAAATACACAAAAATTTGAAAAAATATGATGCTTAGCTGGAGAGCTCGGTGAAACGCTGCTATAAGGCTGCACAGCAAATGAGATCTGAGGTAAATGGGAGAAGGGTATTGTGGGTAGCAGCTTAGCTCGAGAGTTTTTGGTGTATGCGAGCTTGGTATTTGGCCAACTTGGTTCCGAGGGCTCGGAACCAAACCCATCAGTGATGAATGGGAAGAAGATTAACAACATCAGATCCTGTTATTTTAGCAACTTTCTAAGTGTATAACAGCAAGTTTTAAAATTAGTCCCTATTTTGGGGCCCTTGCTCCGCATTATTTTTGGCTTTGCTCAGATTTCTTGCTATAACAGGGTGAGAGTTATGTCTGTAAGTGAAGCCCCAAATGAATTACAGAAGAGGAATAGGCTTATTTGTAATACAAAGTGATAGTTCTGTTCACAAGAGAAGTAACCACTTCCTTGTTATGTTGTGGGAAATAATTCACTTAAAATGAAAAAAAAAATCTTCTTGAGGCAAGAAGTTAAATAAGTATCTGTCTATCTTTAAGATTTGTGCTTGGCTGGCTATTTATAAATAAAAAATGTTGTTGTGTATGGCACATACCTCTTAATTGCAGAATGTCCATATTTTTGCCTAATATTTTTGGTGTTATTCATAAAATTTGTGCTTTTCTGAAAAATCACTGAAGACTGAAGTCAGTAAATACTGGCAGACATTTGAGTTTTAGATTTCACACCATTTAGGAAATGCATGCTAACTGGCAACCTGTTGGTCTATAAACTTTCTAAGTTTATAAGAGCATTTTTTTAAATCTGTCCCTGTTTTTGGCCCTTTGTCCCTCCCATCATTATTTATTATTTTATTTTATTTATTTTACATTTGTTTACTGGGAAAGTCCAAGTGGGTGGTGGCCCATTTTCAGTGGAGGCCTGGGGAGAAAAGCTCCACATAGAAAGAAATACAATCAACAAAACATCTAAAGTCAGATTTACAAAAATTGTATGTTTTCACATGTATCAATAGTATAAGTTACAAAAGTTACCCATGATCGCACACATACATTCAGATACTAAAAATCAGGACTAAACATTTGTTGTTATACAAAGATAGACTCCTAACATATTATGAACTTGAAACAGAAGATGAAAGACAGATTGTGCTAGCAGAGTCTATATGGTCCTGCAAGAAATACTGCTGGGCAGTTGAGATGATGAGAATACTCTAGGGTGAGCAGGAGCTATGCATGAGAGGTAAGGCTGACTGGGATTAGCTGGGTGAAGAAAAGATGATGGGGAAGTCTGAGAGTTAATTTTATAGGGAAAATAGGAGACCTGGTAGAAGGTGTCATTAGCTTGGACTACTACAACAGAACTGCCATGATTTGATTAAATTAATTTTGAGCAGTTGTTTGGGGTCTATACTAATAGTCGCCCACTTAGGTTGTCGAACACCTAAATGTCGACACCTAAATGTCAACAACTTAAAATCACGAATGTCCATTTCCACACAGGGGAAACAAGTCATTTGGCCATTACATGGATTTTGCCTTGTTTACAATGCAGAGCAATCTCAGAGTTGGTATATTTAGTTAGGGGGGTGAGGGGGGCACATACGCCCACATTGGGGGGTGTGGGGGTGAAGGCCCCCACTTGATTTCTGTTTAAATTTTTTTTTCACTTTGGCCAACGGCCGTTTCCCTGTGTGGAAATGGCCATTCACGATTTTAAGTTGACGTTTAGGTGTCGACGTTTTGGCATTCGACAACCTAAGTGGTTGACAATGTAATATAGACCCGCTGTTTGAATTGGTTAGAGTTAAGGGTGGATATAGTAGTAGTGGGAAATGTGTTCCAGGCTTTTGCAACCTGAGATTAATATAAAGCATCACCTGAAGTATTAGTAGATTATTGACCTGAACAGTGATTTATTTGATGAAAGAAGAGTACAGTTGGTAGAACGGGGCTGAATAATGTTGATAAGAGCTGGTATATTCTCAGACTGGTAGAGTAGTTTATGAGCCATGGTTAATTGAGTGTATGTTAAGAGCTGCGGTAGCTCTAACCAAGAACATTTTTTAAGGCATGACAGAGCCCTATGGGAAGAGTCTGTAGCAAAATTCATAGTTTTATTGTAGCATGCTTCTAATTTGTTTATGTCTGATTTCTTGAGATTAGTTAGAATGGGCGAGGCATAGAGGAGAGTTGACAGGAGATGGGTTCTGGCTATTGCTACCCTGGTGGTAGGGGTAAGAAATATTTTGTTTTAGTAAAGAGTTCTCATTTTTTTGTGTGTTTTCTTAATAGTTTGAGCTGTGTGAGGGTCAAAACTCATATTGCTGTCTATTATGACTCCTAATAGAACCACGGACCAAAAAGATAAACTGATAAAAAACAAACTGGCTGGCAGCAAGAAAAACAATGATATATAATTTTATACACACAGATTATTAGCGCTTTCATCTGGTAAATTGCCAAACTCCTTCAAATAAACTGCATTACACTGAACAACCTTTTATACTGACATAATGTGACATCACAGAATACATCAACCAATGTAAACTCATTACCACCATTTAAAAGTAGTTTTCTAGAGCCAATAAATAGAAGTTATGTTCTTACCATAATGTTCCATGTTAGTTGTCTTCTTCTCGCCTTCTTCTTGCTGGATGGGTTCGGAGCCGACCTCGGCCACTCTAAAAGCTCGAGAGTTGGTTCCACCGGCTTGAGGCTCCCCTTATATCCCACAATGCTAGGCGTGAGTTACCTCAGATCTCGTTTGTAAGCTAGGCCCAGCTTATAATAGTAACAGAATAACTATAAACAAAGTCCACCTCTATAAACCAGGGAGAAGAGAAGGGTGACCTACATCCTGATCCAGGAAAATATGCACAGCAGCATATACCTAAAGTAAGAGGTGGTAGAAAGAGAGGTCACAATCAAAACTCCTCTAGGTCTGTCCAGGCCAGGGGGAAGGAGGGTGGGACGCAAGAAGAAGGCGAGAAGAAGACAACTAACATGGAACGTTATGGTAAGAACATAACTTCTATATGTTAAGTTGTCTATCTCGCCTTCATTCTTGCTGGATGGGACCGCGTTCCTAGCACCTTGTCCCGGGTGGCAAAACGGAACAGACTCTTGAGAACAGTGGAACCAAAGTTAGCTCTATGCCTAGAAGCTAAATCCAACTTATAATGAGAAATGAAAGTGTGAGGAGTAGCCCAAGTAGCCGCTGCACAAATGGTGTCAATAGGCAGTCTGTCTTGGAAGGCTATAGAAGTAGCCAAAGCTCTGGTAGAATGGGCTTTAGGTTTGTTAGGCAGCTTTTGGTGTCTAATTTCATAAACAAGGGAAATTAGAGATGTTAGCCATCTAGATAATGATACCTTTGAAACTGAAAGTCCCTTTCTGCCTTCTGCATAAGAGACAAACAGCTGGTCAGATTTTCTGAATTGTTTGGTTCTATCCAAATAGTACCTTAACTGACGATGAACATCTAGCCAATGCAATTTCTGTTCAGACCTGTTAGAATATTCTGGAAAAAACACAGGAAGGTCAATGCTTTGATTTAGGTTAGACGCCGAGGCTATCTTAGGTAAAAAGGACGGGTTGGTTCGTAAAGATACCCTGTCAGATAAGGAGGTCGACAGCTGAGTGCATGAAGTTCTGAAACTCTTCTAGCTGAAGTAATAGCTACCAGAAAGAGTGTCTTCCATGATAGCAATTTTAAAGAACAGGAGACTGCAGGTTCGAAAGGGGAAAGAATCAAAGAACTAAGAACTAAATTTAGGTCCCAAGGAGGAGGAGGATTTCTTATAGGAGGTCTGAGAAGAAAAACTCCCTTCAAAAATGCTTTGCAAAGCTTGTGGGACATTAAGGCAGACTCTGAAATGCCCACATGAAAGTTAGAAATAGCTGCCAATTGAACTTTAAGAGTAGATGGAGATGAACCTGCATGGAAGAGTTCAGCTAGAAAATCAAGGACCATTTGGATGGAAGCAGTGAAAGGATCTATGTCCCTTCCTTGAGCCCAATAGGCGAAACTTTTCCACTTACTCAAATAAATCTTTCTAGTGGAAGATTTATGTGAAGCTATCAAAATATCTCGGACAGAGTGAGATATTTGAGGAAGCCTGGCTAAGGTTGGAACTGGAGGAACCAAGCAGTGAGGTTCAGAGAGGGAAGGGAGCGATGAAACTGACCCGACTGATGGATCAAAAGATCTGGAACTAGGTCCAGATGCCAAGGTCGCTCCAACAGAAAATGATGAAGAAAGGGGAACCAAACCTGTCGAGGCCAGTAAGGAGCAATGAGGATCAACGAGGCCTTCTGAGCGATAGCTTTCTGTATCACTTGAGAGATTAGTGGGAAGGGAGGAAATGCATACAGAAGTCCCCGGGGCCAAACTTGGACTAAAGCGTCTCTGCTGGGTTGGCCTGGTAAAGGGAATAGGGTGAAAAAATCTCTGCACTTGCTGTTTTGGGGAGTAGCAAAAAGGTCGCAGCAAGGCTGACCCCACTTGAGAAAAATTTCTCTCACAACAGAGTCTTTCAGAGACCACTCGTGAGGCATGAGGATAGCTCTGCTCAATTTGTCCGCAATTTGATTGGACTTCCCGGGGATGGGGAAATCGCCCATTGCCACAGTCTGAGTGCTTCTCGACACAGGGGGTAGGACCTGGTTCCGCCTTGTTTGTTGGTATACCACACTACAGACATATTGTCTGTCTGGATTGCTATCGTTCCCAAGGGAAGAGAGTCTTGAAGGGCTTGCAACGCTAAAAGCACTGCTCTCATCTCTAGAACATTTATGTGCAAGTGGCATTCATCTGGTTGCCATGTGCCCTGGACAGTTCTGCCCTGATAATGCCCCCCCCACCCGATCAGGGAGGCGTCCGTTGTCAGAGTAGCAACCGGAGGGGAAGGGACAAAGGGTCTTCCCAACAAGAGCTGAGGGGAAGATATCCACCACAGAAGATGATTTCTGCATGTTTGCGTAATCATGATGGTGTGGGACATCGGAAGTTGCTGGTATGACCATTGCGTGAAGAGCATCCATTGAAGGATTCTCATGTGGAATCTGGCTAATGGAAGCAGAGGTATGGCAGCCGCCATAATCCCCAACACTTTCAGAACTAACCTGGCTTTGATTCTGTTGCTGCTGAAGAGGAGCGAGACCAGTTTGTGTATGTCTGTTATTCTCTGATCTGTTAGTCTCGCAGACATGTTGACTGTGTCTAGATTTGCGCCTATGAAGGTAATAGTACGACAAGGCGACAAAACAGACTTTTCGCAATTTATTGAAATGCCTAAATTTTGACAAATGCGAAAGGTGTAGTCCCTGGCCAATAGAAGAAGATGCTTGGTGGGAGCTGTGAGGAGCCAGTCGTCCAAATATGGAAACACCTGGAATCCTTGACGTCTCAGGTGAGAAGCTACCACTGCCATGCATTTGGTAAACACCGGGGCAGTGGTGAGACCAAAGGGCAGGGCCCTGAATTGAAAATGACTGGTTCCCAGCCTGAAGCGGAGGAATCTTCTGGAGCGCCTGTTCATTTTATGTGATAGTACGCATCCTGAAGGTCTATAGAGCACATCCAGTTTCCCTTTCCCAATAGGGGAATGATGGACTGCAGCGTGACTATCCGAAATCTTGTTTTCTTGACTGACTTGTTCAAGATACTGAGATCCAAAATTGGTCTCCAGTCCCCTGTTTTCTTTGGAACTAAAAAGAACCTGGAGTAGATTCCGGATCCTTGCTGGTCTGCTGGAACTGGCTGTATTGCTCTTTTTGCAAGCAGCTTTGAAATTTCCAAAGCTGCAAGATCCCTTTGAGCGGGTGGAACATCTGGAAGGGATTTTTTGATTGGTTTGGAATGCTTAACGAAGGGAATGGAATAGCCTTCGGAAATGATGGACTGTACCCATTTGTCTTGAGTCAGGGATAGCCAGGCTTCTGGGTACAGTGACAATCTTCCCCCGACTGCCTCCGAAGGTGGGCAGTCGGGCAACACCTCAGGGATGCTGAAAGGGCTTATCAGAGAAGGCTTCTCGATTGCCCTGGTTCTGCGGACCCCCCCTGCCTCTAGGGCGACGTCTACCATTGTTGTTCCCCCCTCTGCTTCTGGCGGGGAACCGACTCTGCGTCAGGCGAAGTCCCTTGAGATTGTTTGCGGAACCACATTTTTCCACTTTTCTGGCCTTTGGGGTAAGGCCTAGAAGGAGTGGAGAAACGGACTCTGACGGCAGAAAGAGTCTTGCCATCTGTCTCGCACCTAGTCAAGGTTTCTTTCACTTGAGGACCAAAAAGAGATGATCCATCAAACGGGGAATTAGTGAATGACGTTTTAAAGGGGTCCGCAAAGTTGCATAGCCGCATCCAGGCATGCCTGCGTAAGGCCACACCTGCCCCTGCGGCCCTGCTCGCTCCATCAGCCGCATAAGAGAGGAGGCGCATGGAGGAGTTAGCTATGGAGTTCAGGGTAGCCAGCTGAGTGTTCATCTTGTCCTGAAAACCCGCAGCCGTAGGATCCTTCAACATGTCACTCGCTTCTTTGATCAAGTCCCTTTGAAGACGAGTAAAATGGCATAGGTAATTCAGCGAACACATAGCAAAGGTCGCTGACGAGAACATCCGCTTCCCGTACCTGTCCATAGACCTAGATTCTTTGTTAGGGGGATGAACAGGCACTGAAGGATCAGCTAGTTCCTTCTTGGTGGCAGCAGCTACCACCATAGCATCCACAGAAACGCCTTTTGTGAGAAATTGCTTGTCAGTTGGTGCTGTTATAAATTTGGAAGGTCTCCTGGGGGTAGGGTCCACTGAATCAGGAGCCGTCCAGGCCTTCTTTGCAACCACCTGCATGAGGGGATCAAAGGAGGGGGACACCCAGGAGGTGGAAGGGCGAGAGCCAAACGCCTCAAGATACACAGATTCATCCTCCGAAGGGTTAAGGGTTGGCCAATTTCCCCTCTGTTTCAGGATCTCTAGAATGTCTGCAAAAGAGACATCTTCAGAAGGGGAACGGGGAACCCTCGAATCCTCTAAATCTGTGTCAGAGGTGACAGACTCAGGTGAGTCTATGTGCTTCCTCTTACACTTTCTCTTCCTAGGGGGCTCCCCTGCTAATTCAGGGGAGGCCTCGGAAGAGGATGAGATCCCCACAGGGGATTCTTGAGGAGCTAGCTCTCTGCGGTCTGGGATGAGGGAGTGAGTCGACATAACCAAAGGCACCGAAGAAGGAGGGGCGGACGGAGCCGATTGTGGAGTCGAACAAGGTTCCAACACACTCCGCATGACCTCGAATGCACCCCTATCCGGCAGAGCCAGAGGTCCCCACTCCGAGAAGCTGAGAACCTCCCTCGGCACCGACAGAGATGGCTCCGAGGCCGATGTCGGAGCTGAACTCACCAGCGCCGAAGCACCGAGAGGGAGAGGGGGGTCAGACAAGGGTCCGATGCCACTCACCCCCTCGGAGCCGACGAGGGAAGCCCGGCGCCGAGATTCTTCAAAAGAAGACATCGGAGCCGACGACGGAGCTGAAGACAATTGTATCGGCTCCGACGCTACCACGGTCTCGGTCCCGAGACGCCCCGGCTCCGAGCTCAAAGGAGTCGGAGGAGGAATATTTATTGGAACTAGTAGAGGCATCGACTGATGAGTCGGACTCTGGAGCATTTGGGCCAGTGCCTCGGACTTCAAAAGTCTACTCACTACCCTCTGGAGGTCGTGATCTGAGAGCCTCGATGACCTTGAGGAGTGAGATCTGTGGCTCCGTTCAGACAGCAAGGGAGACGCTGGAGCCGAATGAACGGAGCCAAGGGACGGTGACCTCGATCTCTTTCTAGATGTCGGCTCCGATGGTCTGATCGGAACCGACCCAGGAATCTCTAATGCCTCGGCTCCAGCCGAGCCGAGGAAACCACAGATACTGCAGTCAAAGACTCATCGGCTCCAGCAGGAGCCGATGAAGCAGTAGGCTTCGAAGCCTTAGGCCTCGACTCTGAAGCTGGAGCCGAGGTCTTGGAAGTTAGAAGGTTTCCGATGACACAGAGAGGGAACCTTCAGGCTTGATTAAACCCCTCAAAATGAGTTTATTTTTTTCTCCTGCAGGACTCTAGGGCTGAAGCCATGGCATACAGCACAAGAGTCCAGAGACATTTTCTGACAGCACGAGTCACACTTCTCTTGGCTGACCCTTTGTGTATCCTGGGACTACCAAGGACCCTAAGTGTAATAACACACAGAAAAACACACACACACAAATTACACTGATAGGGATTCAAAGGGAATATTTAAACTTCCTAATCAACACATACATACCCTAAGGATAGGGAAGGAGGGTTAGGAAAGAACTATAAGTTCTTTAGAAAAAGGGGCTGGATAAAGGATATGAAGGGATAATATCCACTACACTAAGGAAAGAAAATACACTAAGCTAGCTTAAGTCTAAGAATTTAAACTAGTCTAACTTTCACTAATCTGGAGCCGGTAGAAAACACACCTCGATCGCTGTAGCGGCAAACGAGATCTGAGGTAACTCACACCTAGCATTGTGGGATATAAGGGGAGCCTCGAGCCGGTGGAACCAACTCTCGAGCTTTTAGAGTGGCCGAGTCGGAGCCGAGGTTGGCTCCGAACCCATCCAGCAAGAATGAAGGCGAGATAGACAACTTAACATAATATATTTTATATTCCACATAAATTACTTTAAAAACATATAAATACATAGACATTATAAATATTATAAATATTATGTTACAAACCACCTATCATATGTTCTTAATTTAAGAAAACTGTTGATGGAAATAATTTCATTTAGTCCTAGTGGGGTTCCAGCATTCAGATAAATTTGTCACCATGTTTCTTTGTTTTCTAATTTTAGTTTCCAGGGTCCCCCAAGGGGGTCTATCCTAACCTGATAGACTACTAAAAATTTGAAACTATGGGTAGGGAATTTACTTATATGCTTATAAAGAGCATTTGTGTGTTTTCCATGGGAGATATAAATATGCTCGCATATCCTCTGGGATAGCTTACGTTCAGTTTTGCCAACATAAAATGTAGGACAGTTTGAACAGCATGCAACGTAAACTACCCCTTGTGTATAGCAGCTATATCTACCCCAAATATGGGTTTTCTTGTTCCTAATGTTTATACTTGGCCCACTGTATACATATTTACATTGATTACAGGTACCACAAGGAAACATCTTACCTACCCTAGAGGTTACTTGCTGTCGCTCTAAAATATTTTTGAAATTTGGGCCCCTCCTATAAACAATTTTTGGATTGGTACCTAGTCTGTTTTTCAAATCTGTTTCCATTTTTATAATGTCCCAGTTTTTATTTATAATATCACTTATAATTTTACCATTATCATGGTAAGTTGTAACAAAGGAGCAAACCATTCTTGCATTCCTATTACCACCACCATCTGGGCCATCATTTATGTCATTAACAGGAGCATTGTTATTAATATTAATAATAACATGGTTGATGTTCTCTACAATTACCATCTCCTGGCTTTCATGATGTTCCCAAAGCAATGGAACATAAATGCCTTGGTTACGTTTCAGGATGACTTAGTTATGTACTTGATTTACCATTCTTCTGGGATAACCCCCTATTGTAAAACGTATTTGATATATGGGTACACTCCCTTAAGAAATCATCATGATTTGAAACCATACGGGCTGCCCAAACCATTTCCAAATTTGTGCCGTGATTCTTGGCAGTTTCTTATAATTTGTACCAAATTGAATCCCTTCCCTGATGGCATATTTATAACCATCGATATAAAAGATTTATTTAGTAGTATTCCTCATGAGCAAGGGAAGGAATGGTTTTGTTTATATTTGTATGAAGTAATGAAGTTACATCAAGATAAAATGAATGTCTATAACCAACTACTAGACATGGTTTTAAGTTTCAATTATATACACTTTGAAGGACATTACTACAGACAAATGGAAGGGGTAGCTATGGGGTCAGCCTGTGGCCCCTTGTTTGCTAATATCGTCATGGCATGGTGGGAAAGAGTATACCTGTACACAAGTCCATTTTATTCCTATATTAGCATGTATGTTAGGTACCTGGACGATTTGTTTGTTGCTTGAAAGGGCCAACAGGAGAAATTAATAATTTCATTGAATATATCAATCAGACAACAAATTTTCTGAAATTTACTCATGTTGTTAGTTGTGATAGTGTGGCATACTTAGACGTCCTAATTTCAAGCAATATGGACGGGTTGAAGTCAAATATTTATAGAAAACCAACATTTTCAAATACATACTTACATTATTCCAGTAATCATCCCACCCATGTTAAGAGGGGTGTTGTGAAGGGCCAAATGGTTCGGGCAGCTCGTATGGTTTCAAATCATGATGATTTCTTAAGGGAGTGTACCCATATATCAAATATGTTTTACAACAGGGGTTATCCCAGAAGAATGGTAAATCAAATATGTAACAAAGTCATCCTGAAACGTAACCAAGGCATTTATGTTCCATTGCTTTGGGAACATCATGAAAGCCAGGAGATGGTAATTGTAGAGAACATCAACCATGTTATTATTAATATTAATAACAATGCTCCTGTTAATGACATAAATGATGGCCCAGATGGTGGTGGTAATAGGAATGCAAGAATGGTTTGCCCCTTTGTTACAACTTACCATGATAATGGTAAAATTATAAGTGATATTATAAATAAAAACTGGGACATTATAAAAATGGAAACAGATTTGACCAACAGACTAGGTACCAATCCAAAAATTGTTTATAAGAGGGGCCCGAATTTCAAAAATATTTTAAAGCGACATCAAGTAACCTCTAGGGTAGGTAAGATGTTTCCTTGTGGTACCTGTAATCAATGTAAATATGTATACAGTGGGTCAAGTATAAACATTAGGAACAAGAAAACCCATATTTGGGGTAGATATAGCTGCTATACACAAGGGGTAGTTTACGTTGCATGCTGTTCAAACTGTCCTACATTTTATGTTGGCAAAACTGAACATAAGCTATCCCAGAGGATATACGAGCATATTTATGATATCTCCCATGGAAAGCACACAGATGCTCTTTATAAGCATATAAGTAAATTCCATACCCATAGTTTCAAATTTTTAGTAGTCTATCAGGTTAGGATAGACCCCCTTGGGGGACCCTGGAAACTAATATTAGAAAACAAAGAAACATGGTGGCAGATTTATCTGAATGCTAGAACTCCACCAGGACTAAATGAAATGATTTCCATCAACAGTTTTCTTAAATTAAGAACATATGATAGGTAGTTTGTAACATAATATTTATAATGTCTGTGTATTTATATATTTTTTTATTTTTTATTTTTATTATTTTAAATTATTTAAAATATTTATTATTTTATTTATTAATATATATATTTTAAAGTAATTTATGTGGAATATAAAATATATTTAATTGGCTCTAGAAAATAACTTTTAAATGGTAGCAATGAGTTTGCATTAGTTGGTGTATTCTGTGATGTTCCATTATGTCAGTATAAAAGATTGTTCAGTGTAATGCAGTTTATCTAAAGAAGTTTGGATATTTACCAGACAAAAGCGCTAATAAACTGTGTGTATAAAATTATATATCATTGTTTTTCTTGCTGCCAGCCAGTTTGTTTTTTATGACTCCTAATAGTTTTGTTTGTAAATCAGGTGTAATTTTTGTATTATTGCTAGAGGTAATACAGATGGAGGGTGGGAGGTTAGAGGGTTGGGTGGGTTGAAAGATCATCAGTTTGGTTTTGTTGGGGTTAAGTATGAGCTGTGATTTGATTAACCAGGATTCCACTTCAGTGAAGGATTTTTGAGTTATATCCTGAAGCTGTCATATATTAGTGGCTGCAGATATAAGTGTAGGATCATCAGCATACTGGATTATAGAGGCTGGGGGGAGGCAGTATTGAGGTCATTAGTGAATATATTAAAAAGGAGGGGTCTGAGAATGGATCCCTGTGGGACTCCTAGTGTAACTGGAAGTAAGGGGAATGGGTCCTGGAGCCACTTAACTGCATGATTATGTCCAGTTAGGTAACTCTGGAACGATGTTTGAGCTGAGGGACTAAGGTTAAAGTTGGCAAGGACATTAAGTAGTTTGTGATGAGAAGCTGTATCAAAGGCTTTAGACATGTCTAGAAAGACTGATGATACTAATTTCCCATCATTTCTAAATTGGTTGATAGTGTTGGTAAAGCTAAGGAGGGCAGTTATGGTACTGTGGTGAGGTCTAAAGGTGTTTTGGGTTTTGACCACTAGATTATTGGTAATGAGGTACTGTAGAAGTTGAGAATGGATGCATCATTCAAGTAATTTAGAAAGTGGGGAGAGTATAGTGATAGGTCTGTAATTTGTGAGTTTGGTAGAGGTACCACCTTTATGTAAGGGGATTATATGAAAAATGTTCCAAATAGCTGGGACATATTGTTCAGCTATGGCGCAGTTAATTAGTATGGCTACAGAATAGGAAATGGCTTTGGCTGCTACTTTTAGGGACTCAGATGGAAGATTATCAACTGCTATTGTGGTAGTTTTGAGTTTCTTAATACATTTTTCTATGTTTTTTGTAGGAATGGGTTGGAATGAGAAAGTATTTTTATTGTTGTTGGTTGGACTAACTGTTGTTGGTATTGGAGATGGGTTATTTTTAGTTAATGACAAGATACTTTTGGTGAAGTACTTGCTAAACTGTTCTGTGGTTGTTTAGAGATTATCTGGTAAATTAGGAGGCGGGGTAGTGTTTTGACCTGGATGGAGAATTATTTTAATTGCACTCCAGACATTTTGAGGATATTTTGGTGTTTCCTTTGCAGTTTAGGGCAATAATTTATTTTATCTTGTTTGATTTGGTGTTTGGCCTTGTTCCTGACTTGTTGATAAGCTATGCAGTCAACCTGAGTTTTGCTAGTTAGCCATAATTTACAGGCTTTGTCCCTAAGTTTAAGGAGGATTTTAGTTTCTCTTGTTAGCCAAGGTATGAAATTAACTTTGGCACACAATGTCCTAGGAGTTCTGTTAAGGATGTTGAGGAAAGTATTGTTGAAATATTCAATAGTGGCATCAAGGGGCAGGATCTTTAGGGTATTTCAACTGCATTTTTTAGTGTGTCAATTAGCTCCTGAGGGTTGGAATTTTTCTCATTGTGGATTAGGTGGTGAGTGATTTGCCTTGTTGCATTAGTATGTTGCCTGAAGAGATATGTGGGCAAGTGATCACTGACAGTATCAGGTAGACAGCCAGAGATTTGGTAGAGGGAAGGATTATTTGTCAGTGTCCAGTCTAGAATTGACTGTTTGATTTTTTTTGTCTATTCTGGTAGGAGACTGGATAATTTGTTTGAACCCATAGAGATTTATATGGTTACTGGGGTTATCAGAGTTACAGGTAGTCCAGTCTGTGTTGAAATCACCTGTGATTAATATTTCTTGGGAAATGATGTTAAAGATAGATTGAAGGATATGTTCTATTGTGGGAATATTATTCCCTGGTAGGATATAGGTTGCTATAATGGTAATGTGTTTATTCTGGTTGATTTGGAGTTTGGTCATAGATATCTCAGAGTTACTTAAGTTAACTATATTAAGGGTTGAGGGCTGCAGAGTAAGATATTTTTTATATAGTAATCCTACTCCTTCAATGTTTTTTCTCTTTTTGGTCTGCCCTAATTACATTATAGCCTGATGGTGAGATTTCATTGTCTGGAATGTGAGCTTTTAACCATGTCTCTGTTAAAATAACTATGTCAGGGGAGTAATGGGAGAGTATGGCATGTGGGTCTTGTACTTTATTTATAGCACTTCTGATATTTATATTTAGAAAGAGTAAATTTGAGCTTTTGTGATGAAGATTAGTTATGTTATATTGTTGGGGGAGGGATGAGAGGTTGTCTTTAGGGCCTGGGTTGGGATGTATATCTCCACTTATAGCAAGCTTGGAAACTATATTATCATGTGTATGATTTCTAGATATAGTTTTGTGATGTCTAGATGATAATTTCTTTGTTGGATTTGTGAGAAGGGGTGTTTTATGATGGAAGTAGTAGAAGATAGTGGAGTTTAAGATTGTTGGAGATATTGTATGGTAAGTGATATGAGTAAAAGGGAGGTTAGTGGTTGTGGTTTTGTAACTGTCTTAGGTCAGACATGGATGTGAGTGATAAGTTAAGTGGGCAGCAGTTAGTGGAAATAGAAAGAAAATACGATTTAGGAGTAGCATTTTGGAACATATGGTTTAATTATGGTGAGGAAAGAAAGTTTATTAAGTAAAGTTGTAAAGGAGAGATAGAGAAAATAGGGTTTACTGTGGGCTAGATAGGTATGTAGGTCTCAGCTTGTGTTGATAAGGACTGGATTAGTGTTTAATTGTGAAATTAATTAGATAATCCAGGACCTAGGAATGGAGTTTATTGAGTGGTTACCAATAATGGGTGGGAGTGGTTTGGTTAGGATAAATCTAGGCATATTTGGGGGTGGGTGGGAATGGGTGTAGGGTAGCGGAGTTGAGTGATCCTGAGCATAGTGAGGGCGAATAGAGGGGGACGAACCATGAGGCAATCCTGGTTGTTACAGAAACAATCAGCCAGTTGGAGTTTCAAGCAGAGGTCAATGTTTTTAAACAGTGTTTAAATTCTAGGGCACTTTCCTTGTAATTATATACTTGGTTAGGTTTAAAAATAGATCTTTTCGTGGTCAACAGTATTTGAGGGGCTGGTTTTACATATGGTATTTGTCAAAAGTACCTATCAATAAGAGTTGCTAATGGAGGTGGGGGGAATCTGAACTAGTATGGGTCTGACTAGTGTGCATGCCACAATATTGAATTTGCAGGTACTTAAACTATCACAAAGCCAGTATGGGATCAGAACATACATTGCAAAGTCTTTGGTGAATGTACGTGGTCTTTTTTGTTGTAACTGCTGTAGTTGTGAGAAGTGACAGTATCCACATAGGCAGGTCATGGGGATTAAGATGTCCTTCCTGTAGTGTATTAGGGAGATATAAAAAAGGAGGGAATAAATTAGAAGTTATGTACCTACCATAACATTCCATGTTAGTTGTCTTCTTCTCGCCTTCTTTCTTGCTGGATGGGTTCAGAGCCGAACCTCGGCTCCGACTCGGCCACTACTAAAGCTCAAGAGCTAGTTCCACCGGCTCGAGGCTCCCCTATATCCCACAATGCTAGGCGGTAACTACTCAGATCTCATTTGATAGCTAGACCAAGCAACAAAAGGCAGCTCCAAAACCTGGAGAAATAATCCACCTCTAAACCTGAGGGTAAGGTATCCTAAACCTAACAAAGGGAAATAGAGGTGGACAAGCTGTGGGGAAAAACAAGATGAGAAAATCACCAGAAAAAAACAATCCTCTAGGTCTGTCCAGGCTTGGGGGAAGGAGGGTGGGACGCAAGAAAGAAGGTGAGAAGAAGACAACTAACATGGAACGTTATGGTAGGTACATAACTTCTAAATGTTAAGTTGTCTATCTCGCCTTCATTCTTGCTGGATGGGACCGCGCCCCTAGCACCTTGTCCCGGGTGGCCTATTGGAACAGACTCTTGAGAACAGTGGAACCAAAGTTGGCTTGACTCCTAGAGGCTAAGTCCAACTTGTAATGAGAAATGAAGGTATGGGGAGAGGCCCAAGTAGCTGCAGAACAAATCAAATCAATAGGCAGTCTGTCTTGAAAAGCTATAGATGTGGCTAAAGCTCTAGTTGAATGAGCTCTGGGTTTGGATGGCAATTGTTGATGTCTGATCTCATAAACAAAGGTAATCAACGAAGTAAGCCATCTAGAGAGAGAAACTTTAGTAACTGGAAGGCCCATTCTACCTTCCACATAGGAAATAAACAGTTGATCGGACTTCCGGAACTGTTTGGTCCTGTCTAAATAGTACCTAAGTTGGCGATGAACGTCCAAGCTGTGTAATTTTTGCTCTGATCTGTTTGAGTAGTTAGGGAAGAACACTGGAAGATCAATGGTCTGATTCAAATTTGCTGGTGAAGCTACCTTAGGCAAAAAGGATGGATTAGTACGTAAGGATACCCTATCCTTATGAAACAATAAATAAGGGGGTAGACTACACAGAGCATGGAGTTCAGAGACTCTTCTAGCTGAAGTAATAGCTACCAGGAAAAGAGTTTTCCAAGATAGCAACTTCATTGAGCAAGAAGCTGCAGGTTCAAAGGGAGGGAGAATTAAAGACGCTAGAACCAAGTTCAGATCCCATAGAGGAGGAGGATCCTTGATAGGTGGTTTGAGGAGAAAAACTCCCTTTAGGAAGGCTTTACAGAGCTTGTGAGCCATAATTGAAGACTCTGAGACACCTACATGAAAATTAGATATAGCCGCCAATTGAACCTTGATGGTAGACGGAGACGAACCTGAGTGGAAAAGCTCGGCTAGAAAATCCAGGATAGATTAAATGGAGGCAGTGAAAGGATCTAAATTCTTTGACTCTGCCCAACAGGAAAAACGTTTCCATTTGCTATTATAAATCTTCCGAGTGGAAGATTTATGAGAGGCTATCAAAATATCTCTAACTGAGTGGGATATTAAAGGAAGCCTGACTAAAGCTGGAACTGGAGTAACCACGTTGTGAGGTGGAGAGAGGGAAGGGAGTGGTGCAACTGACCCGACTGATGGGTCAAGAGGTCTGGAACTGGGTCTAGATGCCAAGGTTGCTCCAACAGATAATGGTGAAGAAAAGGGAACCAAACCTGTCGAGGCCAGTAAGGGGCAATGAGGATCATGGAAGCTTTCAGAGCGATGGCTTTCTGAATTAGTTGAGATATCAGTGGGAAGGGTGGAAAAGCATATAGAAGTCCCCGGGGCCAATCGTGGACTAGAGCGTCTCTGCTGGGGTGGCCTGGTTGGGGAAGGAGGGTGAAGAAATCATCACACTTGCTGTTTTGAGGAGTAGTGAAAAGGTCACAGCAAGGCCGGCCCCACTTTTGAAAAATTTCCTCCAACACTGAATTCTTCAGAGACCACTCGTGAGGCATGAGAATAGCCCTGCTCAACTTGTCTGCAATCACATTGGACTTCCCGGGAATATGCGTTGCTAACAGAAATCGCTGAGAAGAAATCGCCCACTGCCACAGTCTGAGTGCCTCTCGACATAAGGGGTAAAATCTGGTTCCGCCTTGTTTGTTGATGTACCACACTACAGACATGTTGTCTGTCTGAATTGCTATAGTTCCCTTGGGAAGAGAGTCTTGAAGGGCTTGCAACGCTAGAAGCACTGCTCTCATCTCTAGGACATTTATGTGCAAGTGGCACTCGAAAGGCTGCCACATGCCCTGGACCGTCTTGCCCTGGTAGTGTCCCCCCACCCGATCAGGGAGGCATCCGTTGTCAATGTAGCAACCGGAGGAGAGGGAACGAAAGGTCTTCCTAGGTAGAGCTGGGGGGATGTGATCCACCAAGATAGATGATTCCTGCATGACTGAGTTATCACAATAGAGTGGGACATTGGAAGTCGTTGGAATGACCATTGCGTGAATAGCATCCATTGTAAGATTCTCATGTGGAAGCGGGCTAAAGGGAGGAGAGGGATAGCCACCACCATTATTCCTAAGACCTTCAGGACCAGTCTGACTTTGACCTTGTTGCTCTGCAAGACAAGAGAGACCTGTCTGTGTATGTCTGCTACCCTTTGCTCTGTGAGTCTGGCTGACATGTTGACTGTGTCTAGATTTGTGCCTATGAAGGTAATAACACAACAAGGCGAAAAGACAGACTTTTCGTAATTTATGGAGATGCCTAGTGTTTGACATGTGCGTAAGGTGTAGTCTCTGGCAAGAAGGAGAAGATGCTTGGTGGGGGCTGTCAGGAGCCAGTCGTCTAAATATGGAAACACTTGGAATCCTTGCCGTCTCAGATGAGAGGCGACCACCGCCATTCATTTGGTAAACACTCAGGGGGCTGTAGTGAGACCAAAGGGCAGGGCCCTGAACTGGAAATGACTGGTTCCCAGCCTGAAGTGGAGAAATCTCCTGGAGCGTCAGTTCATTCTGATGTGATAGTACGCATCCTGGAGGTCTATAGAGCACATCCAGTTGTCCCGCCCCAAAAAGGGCAGAATGGACTGCAGCGTGACCATCTGAAATTTCGTTCCCTTGACAAACTTGTTCAAGATGCTGAGATCCAAGATGGGTCTCCAGTCCCCTGTTTTCTTTGGCACCAAAAAGAATTTGGAGTAGATTCCGGATCCTTGTTGGTCTGCTGGAACTGGTTGAATGGCTCTTTTTGAAAGCAGCTTTGAAATTTCTAGCGCTGCGTGTTCCCTTTGATTGGGTGGAACATCTGGAAGGGAACTTTTGGATCATCTTGGGATATGAATGAACGGAATTTTGTAGCCCTCGGATATGATCGACTGTACCCACTTGTCTTTGGTAAGGGAAAGCCAGGCTTCTGGGTACAGCGATAATCTTCCCCGACTGCCTCCAAAGGTGGACAGCTGGGCAGCCCCTCAGGGGTGCTGAAAGGGTTTGTCAGAGAAAGTTTCTCTGCTACCCTGGTTCTGCAGGCCCCCCCTGCCTCTAGGATGGCGTCTATTATTATTGTTCCCCCCTCTGCCTCTAGGGGGGAACCAACTCTGTGCATCAGGCGAGACTCCCTGTGGTTGTTTGCGGAACCACATCTTTCCCCCCTTCTGACCTTTGGGGTAAGGTCTAGAAGGAGTAGAAAAACGGACTCCCACGGCAGAGAGAGTCTTGCCTTCAACCTCACACCTAGTCAGGGTTTCCTTCACTTGAGGACCAAAGAGGGATGATCCATCAAAGGGGGAGTTAGTGAAGGACACCTTGAAAGGGTCCACAAAGTTACATAGCCGCATCCAGGTGTGCCGACGTAAGGCCACACCTGTACCTGCAGCTCTACTCGCTCCATCCGCCGTGTATGAAAGGAGGCACATGGAGGAGTTAACTATTGAGTTGAGGGTCGCCAGCTGAGAGTTCATTCTATCCTGAAAACCCGCAGCTGATGGATCCTTTAACATTTCACTCACTTCCTTGAGCAAATCCCTCTGGAGACGAGTGAAATGACATAAGTAAATCAGCGAGCGCATAGAAAAGGTCGCTGACGAAAACATCCACTTACCGTACCTGTCAATGGTCCTAGACTCCTTGTTAGGACAATGGACAGGTACTGAAGGATCAGCTAGCTCCTTCTTGGTGGCCGCAGCCACCACCATAGCATCAACAGAGATGCCTTTGGCTAAGAATTCTTTATCCTTCGGGGCAGTGATGAATTTTGATAGTCTCCTGGGGGTGGGTTCCACTGAGTCAGGAGCCGTCCAAGCCTTCCTTGCCACCACTTCCATGAGGGGATCAAAGGGAGGGGACACCCAGGAGGTGGAATGGCGAGAGCCAAACACCTCAAGATACACTGATTCATCCTCTGATGGGTTAAGGGCTGGCCAATTCCCCCTCTGTTTTAAGATTTTGAGGATGTCCGCAAAGGAGACATCTTCAGAGGGGGAATGAGGGGAACCCTCAGAATCCTCTAAATCAGTGTCAGAGGTGACAGACTCAGGGGAGTCAATGTGCTTCCTCTTGCACTGCCTCTTCCTAGGGGGCTCTCCTACAGGGTCAGGAGAGGCCTCGGAATTGGAGGAAATACCCACTGGGGATCCTTGGGGGGCTGGCTCTCTACGATCCGGGATGAGGGGGTGAGAAGAAATCACCGCAGGCACCGTGGAGGGAGGGGCTGATGGAACCGACTGTGGGGTAGAACCTGGTTCTAACACACTCCTCATGACCTCGAAGGCACCCCTGTCAGGCAGGGCCAGAGGTCTCCGCTCCGAAAAGCTGAAAACCTCCCCCGGCACCGACAGTGATGGCTCCGAGGCCGATGTCGAAGCCGAACTCACCAGAGCTGAAGCACCGAGAGGGAGAGCGGGGTCGGACAAGGGTCCGATGCCACTCACCCCCTCGGAGCCGACAAGGGAAGTCCGGCGCCGAGATTCCTCCAAAGAAGAAATCGGAGCCGACGACGGCACCGAAGACAAAGGAATCGGTACCAACGCACCCACAGTCTCGGGTCCGACCAGCCCCGGCTCCGAACTCAAAAGAGTCAGAGGAGGAACATTCTGGGTGACGGGAATAGCCATCGACTGTTGAGTCGGGCTATGAAGCATTTGGGCCAGTGCCTTGGACTTGAGAAGTCGACTCACCACCCTCTGTAGGTCATGGTCTGAAAGTCTCGACGACCTAGAGGAATGAGATCTATGGCTCCATTCAGACAACAATGGCGATGCTGGAGCCAAATGAACAGAGCCGATAGATGGTGATCTAGACCTCTTTTTGGAAGTCGGTTCCGATAACCTAATCGGAGCCGATTCAACAGTGTCTACCTCGGCTCCGGCCGGAGCCGAGGAAACAGTAGGAACATGTGTTCGAGAATCATCGGCTCCAGCCGGAGCCGATGTCCGAACAGGCTTCGAAGCTCCAGCCGACGACTCAGATACTGGAGCCAACGGTCTGGAAGGCTTGGAGGGTTCCCCCGAAGATTGAGTTGGGGGACCCTCAGGCTTCAATAAGCCCCTTAAAATGAGCTTATTTTTCCGCTCCTGCAGGACTCAAGGGCTGAAACCATGGCAAACAGCACATGAGTCCTGCAGGTGCAAAGGTCCCAGGCAGTAGACACAAGAAGTGTGACCGTCTGTCAGAGACATTTTCTGACAGCACGAGTCACACTTCTTAAAGCCTGAGACCTTAGATTCTTTAGACATGGTTCTAAAGATAGGAATCACTCACACAAGCACACCAAATTAAATAAGGAAAAAGTTTCCACACAAACACTCACTCCAAATACTAGGAGGGGTGGGAAAGGGGCCTAAGGCCTAAGGTGGATTTTGAGGAAAAAATCAAGGATTAAAGGGAAGGATTCGAAAGACAGGGACTGGAATTGAACTATCTAAGTAAGGGATACTAGAAAATAAAATGAAAGGGGTCTAAGTTGACTAAAAGTCTAAGAAAATACACTAACCTGTAGAGCCGGTTGGAACAAAACACCTCGTCAGCTAAGCGGCAAACGAGATCTGAGTAGTTACCGCCTAGCATTGTGGGATATAGGGGAGCCTCGAGCCAGTGGAACTAGCTCTCGAGCTTTAGTAGTGGCCGAGTCGGAGCCGAGGTTCGGCTCTGAACCCATCCAGCAAGAATGAAGGCGAGATAGACAACTTAACATCTATTGTTAAGTGGAGGGGCTAGGAAAGTAGTAGTAAGTAATCCCAAGCAGGTTTACTTGCTGTTACAAAAAATGATGGCACGAGTCCTTTAATGATAATGCATAACAATAAGAAGCTTTAACAAGATATGACTAAATATATGGATGCAATTATACTGTAAGGTATAGATGCAAGTAAACTGTCATGTGAGTATAAACAGCTAGGTATAGCTAAGAAACACCCTCTTATTCATAAATGAGTTGGGTTAACTACTGGTACAGAAGAAAAAAATGCAGAGTAAAAAGCACCTGAAAGTATTGTGGCTTAGAGGCATTTCCAAGTTTCTAGAGTATTACAAGGCTATAAAGAAATGAACAGAGTAGCTAGTACTTACACTTATTTCAGGGAACTTTTTCCCTGCACAGCAACAAACCTGCGAGAGACAAAGATGACCATTAAGACTGTCATCAAATATGTTTCAAGTTACAAGTCATTTGTGAAACCACAGACAGGATGATTAATGGCACAATATGCTAAGTAACCAGGTGTGGATTTATATTTGGCATCACCCAGAAGTTTTTCATGAGAACTTTTTTCTTTATTTCTTTTATGCTTCCCATCTCTTCTTATTTGCAAGCTCTAGGTTTTACCACAGGTTCATCAGGAACTGACTTTTTGCTGGAAGTATCCTAGCAGCCCTACAAATTCACTTGAATAACTAAAATGAACTTTGGTTTCTGTTTCATTTGCTCAGTGTATATATATGTACATTGAATTCAGTTTGAGCAACTGACTGCATATTAATCAGAGAAGTGCATATTATGTTATGCATTATCTGATGGCTCTGAACAAAAGTAACATGGAGGCACTGGGCCAGCTTCAGAAATGCCTACATTAAGTGTACACCATTCTGAGTGACTAGACAACACAAGCATAACTCCCACCTTCTTCCTCCTAATTTTAGTTTTCTTGCAGCCTTAAAAATTGAGAGGTATTCCTAAAGGTTACAACAATGAGCAGATAATGTGTACACTTAAGTGTAATCTTTCTGAGTAAATAGACGGCACAAAAATGTGGTAAGGATGTTCTTGAATACAGACAGTGTACACTTAGTGTAGGTGTTACTGAAACGGGCTTACTGATTTTTTTCCCTGAATGGAATTCTCAAGTTCAGAACTGGCTTCCAATTACTTGTGTACTTATATTTAAGCCTCATACCTTATCTTTAGTTATTGGATGTTATTGTTATGCTGCAAACAGACCACTTTAATTGATTGGAGTCAGTAAACATTTACATTCATCATGCTTACACCTCACAGAGGCATGTTTATTTCAGAATTTTTTTGTGATTTCATGGTTTGTTGAGATCCTTTCTATTTGGCAGTGCACTTCAGTATGAGTTTTCATTTTTCTCCACTGTAGTGTGAAGGTGGAGTTGATATCTATAAGTTGGGAGATGTGGGAGTCAAGCTTCCCAAAGTGGATGGAGGGTGGGCCTGTCCCTACAAAAATATTTTTGGGTGTTCATAGTTTTTTTTTTTTTAGTTACACTTCTCAATCTTGAAAAAACAGTTGAAGTGTGACTTGTTTTATTATGGAATGATCAAACATTATGAAACCTTTCTGTTATGAATATAGTGTAGTGCATTTGATCTGCACCAAAGTACAGTTGTGTAAGTAAACTTAGCAAACAATAGATGTTCTAATAGATCACTGTTACAGTAGCCAAAGCTATTTGGGTCATGGCCCCACTGTCAAAAAAAAAAAAGAGTTTAATTACTATTTTTACATACTAGTAGCAGTTCGAGCTGCAGACCAGTGTGTAAAACTGAAGATGTGATGCAACATGGAACTCAGAGCATCACTCATGCATGCTCAAGTTATATATCCTTTTGTCACTGGACTGTTTTTAAAACAGTCCAGATTGGGAAGAGTGCAGGCATCAATGAAGATGCCCAAAAGTCATTGCAGTTTTAACTGCAGGAAATAGGAAGCCGCTGGGATTGTTAATTCATTAATTCAGCAGCCTGTCAAGGAATACGAGTACATGACATGGCTGCTGATTAGTCCTTTTACTCCCGCATTCTCTTCCTGTGCTTTAACTGGACATAGTTATGTTGAGAGGGAGAGCAAGAGAGATGGAGGACTCTTGGGAAAAAAAAGTGAAAATTATTTTATTATCAACTGGAGACTCAGAATTAATAAGGTGAGAGAAGCCAAGGTAGGCTATTTGTAAATTAACCCCCCTCCCCCAAAAAAAAGATTAATTGTTTTTTTTTTCCTGGCAGGGACAACCAGATATTTTCTGCATTTTTTTCCCTGGCAGGATCAACCAGATACTTTCTGTACTTATTTATTTTTTCCTGGCAGGGTCGACCAGATAATTTCTGTATTTATTTTTTTTCCTGGCAGGGTTGAGCAAATACTAGTGGTCTGTGTGTTTTGTGCCTGTTGATGACTTTCTTGTTTTTTTTTTTAATATAATATCCTGGAAGGGTTAACCAGATACTAGGGAAGCAGTATGTGTTTTGGGTCTGTTGATGATTTTCTTTTTTCTGATACAATACACTGGCAGAATCAGATACTACTGGTCTGTGTGTTTTGGGGGGCTGTTGATGACTTTATTTATTTTTTATATAAAATTCTGGCAGGGTTAACCAGATTGACTAAAAAAAAGGCCCGAACTTCACCAAACCAATAAAAAATGTAGAAATTAACGACTTTATCGTGAATAAAATGCTGTTACTTTTATTAGTTAAAACACATCACATAAGCGCTTTCATCTCTCATGGAGATTTCTTCAGATAAAATACACATGTATTCATCATGCCTATTTATAAACTAGCTGAAGTTTATCAACCAATCATGAACTGCTTGTAATTAAAAATAATCCCCAGTGTTAAAGGTGTATAAAGAACCTATTCCAATCACAAGTACTTGCAAAAACATTTTTCAAAATAGAATAAACTATAAAACATAAATAAAAATGTGATGTGTTTTAACTAATAAAAATAATGGCATTTTATTCACATTGAAGTCTGGTTAATTTCTACATTTTTTTATTGGTAGGGTTAACCAGATACTAGAGAGGCAATGTGTTTAGGGGAATGTTGATCATTTTCTTTTTTCTAATAAAATATCCTGGCAATGGTCAAACAGATACTAGGTATGTAATGTGTTTTGGGAATTGCTTGTGGATGAAATGTTTTTTTTAACCTAATATTTTATTTCAGGGTCAATCAAAATAGATTAGGATGGCCTGTGGATGTTTTATTGTTGAAACTCTAGCCTTGCATTACTAAAGTGTGTTTGAGTGAACTGAAATAAGATCATCTGCAAGCTCCTGACTGTATGATTGAATCTGTATTTGTGTAAGGCAAGCTGGCACATATACGTTGTGACTAATGTATCTATCAACTAAACAAACTTAATGCAAGTATGTTAATTTAATCTTGGCAGGGTCAAAGCAGATACTTATGTCTGGTAATGGGGAGGGGGTGCCGTTTGTGAATGAAATGAGTTGACTGGCCCTTCTTATTACTGTTGTAATTCTGGCTTTGCAAGATTAATGTGTATTTTGGTAAAGTTAACAATCATACAAGCTTGTGTCAGTGTCTCTCAGAACAACTGGCACATTAGGCATTGGAGTGACCTTGAATTGTGAATAATACATTAAGATAGCACACTGGGATTTCCAAATCTCATTACTTTTCACTTGGTATTGTACAAAATTTGGATTACCTGATACAGTACAATATATGCTTACTATAGCATATGTACTCATAATAATTTCATGCAGTCAAGACAAACCACTTTTTTACTGTTTAGAGATGTTAAAGTTTTGTGCTGTTATAGCATAACATAAACACCTCATTAGCTCTGAAGTGCAATTTAGTTTAGTATTTGGTAGACTATTCAGTATGTGCAATAGTGATTGAGCATTTGTTATTTTATGTAACATGGTAAGCATAATCAATGTTGATCCTACTGTATCATTGCCCCGCCCTCTGAAGTTAACCCCACCCCTTTCTAATTGGCCCCAACCCCATTCAGGTGTCTGCTGCAGCCTCTCTTTGATGTGAAGTTAGCAGCTGCCACTGCCACACACTCTAACTGTTACGGGTTCAAGGGAAGAGGATCTCCTTATAAAAGGACAGCTAGAGCACCAAAATAATCAGAGCTTTCTTGTCTATAAGAAGGGAGATAAGGGGTCTGAAAGAAACAATGCTCGGGAACATACCAAAAGTAAAGCTATATACACAAGGGTATATACAGCCTGGCAAGATAAAAGAAATCGCACCAAAAGAAGGAGGCTGGAGAGAGAAGCAGCTACTACAACAGTGCTCTAATAAACATGTACTATTATGATAAGTTTACTTACACAACTGTAGTATGTTCATCATCACATCACTATTCCAGTAACCCAAGCTATTTGGGTTGATTACCATAGCTTAGAAACTATGAAGAGGGAGGAGAAAAAATAAACCAAGAATTCATGAGCCCCTGGAGAATTGTCCTAGTGAAGACCGTTTTGGACTTGGAAAAAAAATCCAGTTTGTAGTGCTTTGTAAAAGTATGTACAGAAGGCAAGGTTGCTGTCTCTAGAATATTTCTAGAGTCCATTCCTTTCCAGAATGTCACTAGAGCTAAGGGTCTGGTGGAATGGGCTCTAACCCTGATTGGAAGTAGCCTACAATGGTGAGAATAATTTATTTATTTTTTATTTTTATTTATTTATCTTTTTGTTGACCGGGAAAGACCGACTAGGTTCCACAGAGCCTGTTTTCAGTGGAGACCCGGGGAGAAATGCTCCAGACATAATAATAAGCAACAGCATGAGACAACCATCTGGATGCTGTCTGTCTTGACAGTGGTAGTTTTTTCCTCTTACCTTCATAGTAGACAAATAGCTGGTCAGTTTTTCTTAATTACTGAGTTTTGTCTAGGTAGTATTTGAGCTGCCTGTGAACATCTAGAATGTGAAGAATCTTTTCTTCCTTGTTCTTGGGGTCAGGAAAGAAATAGTGGGAGATTAATAGTCTAGCTCAAGGTAAAATCTGACACCACTTTAAGAATAAAAGCAGGGTTAGTTCTCAAAGAAACCCTGTCCTTGTGAAAAATGAGGTAAGAGTGACTCGCCATAAGTACTTGCAATTCATATACTCCTAGTAGAATTCAGAGCAATGAATAAATCATTTTTTTTTGTTAAGACCCTCAAGTCAGTTTGATGTGCTGGTCCAAATGGAAAAAGGCTAAGCTTTTCAAACACAAATTTAAGATACCAAGGAGGAGCTACATCTCTTATGTGTAGCCAGATATGCAACACCCATTTCAAAACCTTCTTGAGAATAGATAGAAAGGGTGGGGCTAAGGACAGACAAACAGAAATGGTTGACAAATAACCCTTGCTAGAGGAATAAGAAAGACCAGGGGACAGTAACACACAGAAATAATCAAGAACCAGAGGCAGTCAGGCCTGAAGAGAATTCTGGTTCTTGTACTAGCAACAAATAGAAAATGTTTTCCACTTACACAAATATGATTTGCTAGTAGAAGTTTTTTTTCACCTCCTTCAATATGTGGTGCACTTTCTTAGAAAAAAAGGTGTTTAAAAGGATAGCAAAATTATACAATTTAGGCAATTAATTGAAGGGTTTCCAAGTTGGGGTGTATCAAACAATCCCATCCTGTGTGAGTAAATCCAGTCTTTGGATAAGTCTGTTGTCAATTAAAAAAAAGGGGAAACCACTGATGTTTGGACCAAAAGGTAGTCACCTCCACAATGTTTGGGAGTCCTTCTGAATCTTTAGAAGATCCATGGATATCAGTGGTGGTAAGGGTGGAAAAGTGTACAAAAAACTTCCCAAACATGGAAATGAAAAGGCATCTGTCTCTCAGGCCTGTTTGCAAGGGATCCTGGAACAGAATTTCTTTGAGTTTCTGTTTTGAGAGGAGGCAAATCAATCTACTTAAGGTGTTACTCACAATTGGATCAAATCTTGGAAGACACCAGAATGACGTTTTCATTCATGAGGGTCTTTGCTGGTCCTGCTTAGTTTGAAGAGTCGGAGCTCAGTTGTTATCTCCCAGGCTATCAGAGAAAGTCTGCAAAGAAGGTATACATAATCACTTTCTGTTTTTAATATACCTCTTGAATAATTAAAACATTTATTTCCTTGCCTAAATTAAGTGGACCCATATCCATTATATTTCTACTTTTTTAACATCTTTAGTAACTTTCATTTTCAAAAATCTTAAATTACCATTCAAATCACAAATAATAACAATAATAATAATATTCATATTTATAACACAAGGTTTTAATAGCTCATATAGTTAATTCCTATTTTTAACATTGGTATAAGGTTAAATTATAATAATTCTGTAAGAAATATTTATGAATATGTGAAGCAGATATTTGCCTGCTTTACCAACAATATTATTAATAAAACTAACTTCCTCATGCAAGAACAGAATGGCAATTCTAAAACATACATCTTTACTATAATTCAAAATTACTATTCTTTCTTATAGTAGATTAAACTACTCTCCCATTTACTAAAACAAAATGAATGACAATAATCTAGAGTGAAGGTTCACACTGCTGGGTGGCTAAACCTGCCAAAAATGTTTTTTCATACCACACACCCACAGAAACATTTACACCTATGGCCAGTTTAGATTATCCAATCCACCTACTGTGTGATGTTGGAATGTGGGAGGAAACTGGAGAACCCGGAAGAAATTCATGCAAACACAGGGATGACATGCAGATTCTGCACAAAAGGCACCCCAGCAAAGACTCGAACTGGAGAACATCTTGCAATGAAGCAGTAATGCTATCTGCTGCATCACTGTATCTAATTAAAAAGGTAAAGTCTGTATTTCCCTTTTCATACCTCTGTAAAACATGCAAACGTCTTACACCACTAAGAATAATATTCACATTTAGCATAACAATGTGAATATCTTTTTCCTTTTTTCTTACTTTTAATGTTTTTAAGTAAACGTTTTCTTTTCCACTCATGTATCCCTTTGCCAATAGAATTTCTACCCTCTAACCAGCTGCCAAATTAGATCATTCTCATTTTTTACATTCCTCTCTATTCCGTTTGCTTTTATTTATTTTTAGCTCCTTTGCCTTAACTTTCACTTTATAATTTTCTATTTCTAAATCTTCTCCTATTATTTATTCTTTAATAATTTCATCACTTTCTTCTACATCATTATGGTCCAGTTGCTTTACAGATAAATAACACTCTTCAACATTTTTAATTTATAACATGCAGCAATACAACTTTTTTATTATGAGCCCTCATTCATCACATTGCCAACCAATGCACTCAAGGCAATCAGTAATTAAATGATTTGCAGACCCACAAAAGAAACACATTTTGTGTTGCCCTCAAGAGCATACACTTCCTTTAACCCTCCCAATAGAAAAAAAAAAACACTTGGAATATGTTTTATCAAACTATTTTACATGTTTAAAGAATCAACGCATTACCACCCTTCTGTCCAAAGTACTCTGTTGCCCAATGTTTGCTATATTCGAGAAACTGCTATACAGTGTTTCCAGATATATTAATAAATCTTTTTTTCAATGTTAGACCTAATTAAATGGCAACTTTTTTGTTTAATTCATAGTGGTGAGACTGAAAAAAAAACTTATTCCTTGGAAAAATTGTTTTTCTCTCATAGCTCTTCATGAATAAATTTAGTCCAGCAAAAGTTTTGAAAATAATGTCTTAAAAAGATTATTTTCCTTTTAGAATAATTGTTCGAATATCTTGCACTTTAAATCCAAATGATAAGATTGCATTAGCTCAGAGATCTTATCTATGTTGAGTCTTAGCAGTTTTAGATTTAATCCTTAATTTTGGCTTTGTATTTACCTTTTTAGTAAATGCTGACTGCTCCTTTCCCCTAGAAACAGTTATCTGCTGAAGATATGTTCATCTTCTGCTTAGAAACATCTTTCACACCTACTACAACTCTTGAATTCATGCCATCATCTGCCACCAATGCCTCTTTCTTGGCTCTGCCCACTATGTCATCCCAGGAAATGGCAGAATCATCTGATTGGATAAGATCATAACGGTGTTCATCTGATAGTCCACCCAACTGAAGAACAGCAATTCCAATATCAGATGTTTCTGACTGATTCACCTCCTCCCCATCAGCATTCACCATCAAGTCCTCATTAGATTCCTCTGAAACAACTACAGTATTATTCAGCTTTTCCAAAGAACACTGTAGCTCAAAGCTACTTGCCTCTTCCACATTTTCCAGAATAAATATGTGCCAGAAATGGACGCCTCTCCAGAAAGATAGTAAGGATAAATATCCAGTGTCCTGGCCAAATTTCTCCTTGTCAGTATGAATACGGTCTTCAGTCTTTCCTGAAAAGAGGCCAATGGCCTAGTGGGACTCACCTGACAAATAAATGGGAAAGAAAGTAAATTAAATTTAGTGTGTCCATTTGGGTTTGGAGTTCTAATTTGGACATTTTCTAAAACACAGAATTCAAACAAGTCAAGGCAAGTAAGGGGTTGTCCACATAATTACACACACGCTTATGCACAAGCACTCATATACTCACACACGCATTCATACACACACATTTTCTTAAATATAGGTAAGATCAAGATAGTGAATATACTAAACAGAGGCTGGGAAATATAGGGCAGTGTGGTTAATACATCTGCATTTTCACTACTGAAAGAAATGTGTTGAAACTAACAGTCAAAGATAAAGTTATAATGTACTGTAAGATGTTAAGTCAGCATAGTTTATAAGACTTAAAATTGCAGGATATAAATAGCTAAAAGTCTGGGAAAGTTTTTTAAGCAATGGTGTGGACATTTATTTTCTGTTGTTCATAACACTGGCTTTTCATGGTTCAGCCTTCCTCTCTCTGTTGGCATGAAAGCTCTGAAGGGCTTAATACTGAAACCTGTCTTTTTAGTCAGCTCAGCTCCATCTGCCTAAGTTGGGTGGAAGGTGCCCTGAAGCACTGGAAGCTGACCAGCTGCTATACCATTGGAATGATATAACCTGTACAGCTAAAGCTACAGCAGCAGTAATTATTCAAGCATTTACTGCTATGTTAAGTTTACTTATACAGTTGAACTTTCTCAGCCTTATCCTTTGGACTATACACTGTACCAAAAGTGTTGAAAATGTGTCTAGCTTCAGTTATAGGTCATTTAGGGTAACCACATTTTTCTATATTTCCATATTTAGACTTGCCAGTCTTTGCAGAGTCAGTTATTTGGTGAAGCAGAATTAAAAGACTGAGTAATTGTATAGATGTTATCTGCCCTTTTAGGGGCAGCTAACTTAACTTCAGGAAAACTGCAGGCAGTAACACACATAACCTCCAAGCAGACAGTACAGGAGGAATGGGTGTAGGTTCTGGAAATTCCTTCTGTATCAAGTCATAGTATTTTCTGAGGAACGTAGAAACCTCAGTGTTCTCCCACTGAAAACACTATCACATTCTAGCAATAGTCTCAGAGAAAAAGAACCCCCCACAGGGAGAATCAGAAACTCTCTCCCCTCTGAGTCTGAATCAGAAATCTGAGAAGAAAACCCTGTATCAGTCCCTTTACCTTCCTGTTAAGATTCAGACTTTTGAATCTCTTCAGGAAAACAGGTGTTCTCTTTCTTTTACCAGAAGCTACCTTATAAGCAGGATCAACAGCCTGAATTAAACCCCAGGCCAGACACCGTAAACTACTCCTGTCTAAGGAAATTTGAGGAGGAAGTACCACGCATGCTTAATTTTCTGCTTCTTTTTGACAAGAAATATGGGGCCAGCAGTATTACTAATGGCAGCAGCAGCTTCCCCAGGACGTGCACAGCATTCTGGCACAACAAAGAAGCCTTCCCTGTTCCCTGTCCAAAGATAGACAAGAGTGACTCTACCTTGCCTGGGTGAGAGATCTCCTACACAAGCTGAGATTGTAAGAGAACATTCAAAAGCCTTTTTGATTCCATAACACAAGATTGTGTTCCTGGGGTATCTGCTAGACACCTCAGTTTAAACAGCTTCTTCCACAGGAAAAAGTAGATTTATATGTAGAGTTTTCCACTCAGACTTTAGCTACTCTGAGGGAATACCTTAGGACATTGGGTCTCATGGCATCTATGATTCTTATGATACCCCTGGCAAGACTCCACATGAGAAGGATACAGTGGCATCAGAAGTCTCTTTGGTCCCAGTACCAACACCCATAATTTTTTTAAATCACAGTTTAGGGATTTGTCAGAAGAGAGAGAGAGTGCTTGGTGGAGACAGCAAAAATCCCTAAATCCAGGTCTTCCCCTTACACCCAATCATGCTCCAAAGCCATCAGTCATCACAGACACATTGGACTTTGCTTGGAGAGAAGTTTCAGGGATGGAGAAAGGGTAAGGTATTTAGACCACTAAGAACAGGTGTGACCATATTAATATAAAAGAGATGCTTGCTCAAATCAAGATAATCAACTTTCTCAATCATCTTTGGTCCCCTGGACTTCTTCAAGTTGTTTCAAACAATATCATAATCACGAGGAACATCAACAAGCATCAGAGCTAAATTGTGTGGCAGAAAGGATTAGCGTGACAAAAGGCAGACTCTCATGAATGGAAAGTGGTTCCTTCAAAATTTGATACATGTATGGGGAGTTCCTCAAGTACAACTCTTTGCTTTCTTTCCAAACAATCAGCTAGCAAAATTATGCTCCAGGACCTTAAGCAGGAAGGCCTGGAAGACAGATGCATTTTTCTTTCCTTGGATAGAAATGTTCCTGTATGCTTTTCCACCCTTTCCACTGATATCCAGAGTACTTGTGAAGACTCAGAATAAATCCTCCAAGATCACTGTGGTGACTCCATTCGGATCAAATAACAGTGATTCTCCCTTCTTTTGGAAATGGTCAGGAGCAATTACCAAAAGCTTCCTCACAGTATGGATCTACCCACACAAGATGATGCCACAAAAAGTCACCTGTTCAGGCTTTTGGTGCTGAGAACCAAGAAAGGCCAGAAGCAAGAATTGTCTGAAACCAACCAATTTGCAGCCAAAAACCACCAACCCAAATAACCAAAGCCAAAATATAAGAAGGTTGGATACCACTGAACTATATACAGAATAATGGGCATGGTGGATAGGTATTGCCACTGAGGCAGTGTGAAATGAAAACGTCTACTTTTACAGGTAAGTAGGACTTGCACAACTGTACTATGTTTATCATTAACATTGCCTCAGTGACATATGGGTAGATTCCCAAAGCTTAACCTACCTACTAGGAGGAAGGAGAAAGATCCATGAGGTCCTGTAGAATTGCCCTTGCAAAGCCTGCTGTGGAACTTGAGAAAGAATACAGTTTGTATTACTTTGGAAAAGTATGACTAGAAGATCAGATTGCTGACTTTAGAATGCTTCTAGAGTCCTCACTCTTTCAATATGCCATCAAAGAGGACAACATTGTGGTCGAATGTGCCTTAACCTTGCATGGAATAGATTTACCATGGTGGGAGTAACAAAAAACAATAGCAGAGGACAATCAACAAGCAGTTGTTTTCTTAGAGACAGGTTGAACCTTCTTAGCCGTAGTATATGAAATAGACAGCTGCTCAGTTTTCTTGAAGGGCTTAGTTCTGTAAGGTAGTATCTGAGTTGCTTGAGCACATCTAACATATGCAGAATCTTCTCTCCAATGATTTAGGTTTTGGAGAGAAAACTGGAAGATTGATGGCCTGATTCAAGGTAAATATAGAAACAGCTTTAGGCAAGAAACATGGATTTGCACTTAGAATAACCCAGTTGTTGTGGAAAATCACATAAGGTTGGCCACCATGAGAGCTTGCAGCTCAGAGACTCACCTTGCTGATGTTAGAGAAATAAGTAAAACGGTTTTCCAAGTGATGAACTTCAAATCAGCTTAAAAGGTGGGTTCAAAAGAAGATAAGGTGAATTTTTCAAGAACAAAGTTGAGATCCCAAGGAAAAGAAATTTGCTTTCAATGAGGTCTCAAGTGCAATACTCCTTTCATAAACTGTTTGACCACAAGAAAAGACGAAAGAGGGGGATGGGCAGACAGGTTGAAATGGCCACAAACTGCACTTTGATAGATGCATATGATAAACCATTGTTGAGTAGCTCACACACATGCAAATTTTTCAAAACCGTAGGGGTAAATACCATATGGGACCCTCTGATATCAGTTAGGCACCACCTACAAAACCTCTTTCACTTGTAAATATAAGATTTTCTAGTTGCATATTTTTTGCCTCCTTCAATACCTACTGTACATCATCATGGAATGAATGCCTAAAAGATAAAGGTTAAATCATCAAAGCTATCAGTAGCAATTACTCTAAGTTAGAGTGCATCAGTCACCCCATTCCACTGTATGTGCAGATCCAGTGTGTGTGAAGCTTGTTGCATTTTCCCTTGGCCAATTCCATTAAAAGGGAAAACCAGCTTTGCTTGGGTGACAAGGGGGTCACCACAGTAATCTTTAGTATTTCTTTCTGAATCTTCAGAAGTACCTTGGGTATCAGTGGAAAGGGTGGAAATTGCATAAAGGAACATTCCCAACCAAGGGAACTAGAATTTGTCTGCCCTCCAAGCATGGCTTCAATGATATCTCAAACAGATTTTTTTTAAATTGTGTGCATTCAAAGGAAGCAAATACAGTGTTTCCTACATCTGGACCAAATACTGGCAGACCTCTGTCCAGAGTTTCCACTTATTAGGATCTGTTCAATTTCTGCTTAGTATGTCTGCCACTATGTTTTGTTCTGATGGGATGTATGGTGCCTGAAACACTGGATAATGCTATATGGCTAATTCTTAGGCTATCATTGCAAACAGGCAACTAGGGTATGAATTTATATCCCTTTCTTTGTTCAGGCATCACATGACTGTGGTGCTATCTGTGTCCAATAAAAGGGGACCTGAAGACCGTAACTGGTGAAGAACGTTTGCTGTTTGAATCACTTCTAACATTTCTTGGGCATTGATGTGCTTTGTAGTGACTGAAAGACTCAATTTTCTTGCATTTGAATTCCCTTGTACATGGTTCCTCATTCAAGATCTGAGGAGTCTGTCTTGAATGACCAAAGTGGGGTCTGGATAGAGAAGGGTAGATCAGGATTAAAAGACATCTGATCCCTCCACAACTGTAATTCTTGTTTTCCAAAATAGAGCACTGTTACCTGGAACTCTGGGATATGCAGTTACTGGGTTCAACAATTTTTTAAGTACCATTGAATCTTTTTTATGTGGAGTCTGGCCAGTGGTGTCATGAGGATCATTGATGCCACAAGGCCTAGAATTTCAAGAAACTCTCTTGCAGAAGCAGCTTCTTGAAAAAAGAAATTCCAGAAAATGCTCAGAAAAGTCATGACTTTGTCTTCTGTTAGAGAGGCCATACTTTAATCTATGTCCATCATACACCCCAAGAAGACAATTCTTTGGGAGGATGTGAAACAGGACTTTTGTAGTTTCAGCTTGAAGTGGGAAGCAATCAGAATGCGATGATAAGCATCTTACAGATGTAAGGTCACCATACAACAGCGGTCTGGAAGAAGGGGTATGGCCATCTTAAAGGTAAGCCTTTTGAATTTCGATACTCCAGTACAAGTCATAAAACACTTTAGAAAAGCCTACTATCTGTATAAAAGCAGTATTAAGCATATTCAAATTAAAATTCAACACACATAAATATATAAAGTAAAAAAAACAGAAAGAAAGCAAATGTATATAATAATAAAGAGAAAGGTAAGTACCCAAAGGGATCTTATCTGAGCATGGAAGCTGTAATGCACCAAAGCAGACTGGTGAGGAGATTCAGTTGCATGAGCCCTATAGCTGACACTAAAATACTGAACAACTAACCTTCTGTGACAGGGATTAGGTTTCACCTGACCCTGAGTATACCACAAAGTTTATTAAAGGACATAAAACAAAACGGTATGTAATACAAAGCAGAAGAGGGGATTTTGAGCTCTGGAACACTGCCAGTGTGGGTTGTGCAGTAACAAAACCCATATGCCACTGAGGCAGTGTGACTGATGAACATCTAGCAACTAAAATTCAGTAAAGTTGACTGCCATCAGAATCACCACAAAATGTGCACTTATGCTTTGGTTTACCTTCTCTGTTTATATGTGATCATTATCCATAGAACAGGGATGTTCAGTGAACTTGGCTGGGTTTGTTTGCATGACAAAATCTGTTACTTCCTTTGAAAATTGTTTACTAGCTTCATGCAGACAGTTAATATATTTTCTTAATTTCAAAATTGTGAGTCAGGAGCCACCAAGCAAATACATTTGTTTTTAATGGTGTCATCAGATTTCATAACTGTATATTTGATGGTCCTACTTGTTTTATATTTAATATACTGCATTACTGCACTTTCCTCCTATAAAGAAGACAGCCAAACTAAGTGAAGTACCTGAACTAACATTGCAAAAAGGAGAAATGCTTCATAAAATAAGATTCTACATCACCTTAACATCTTTGCATGGTACAAGGATGCATGTGACTGCTCATGCTTGCTATTGCTTGCAGTAGCAGCTCAAGTTATAAGTAGGAAAATCCCTTGGAGGGCTAGACCGTGGTCAGGATCAGTCCAATTTTCTACTGTGCAGGATATGTTTAATGTATAAAGAGGTCCAAAGTACAACTTTTAAATCTAGAGGATTCTCAAGGACTACTGTATGGTTTGAGCATGGCTTAATGCGACAAGATTCTAAAAAACTGTACTTTTGTATATACAGCCTTTTTTATCAAGCCACAACTATGGTAAGGAGAAGGTACTAGCTGTATAATGCACAAGCTGTTAGGAGGCAAGAAAAGCACTGCAGAAGAAGTGCTAATTGGTCCTCGTGAGTCAGTGGTGCCGACAGTGTGAGTAGCAATAATCATTTAAGCAGCTACAGTTAGTACTTTGGCTACTTAAATAATTTAAAACATTTCCTCTGTGTTACCAATTGTGATAAGGGACTAGTACAGCTCTTTCCAACAGTTTTTGGGAAAGAAGCATAGGAAAGAGACTCATAGAAGCTCTTCACTTAGAGCTGAGGATGTTTTTATTTGGTCCTCATCTCTGGACAGCTTTTTTTCTGCTCATCTTTGGTCGAGAGATGTTCCAGCTGTGGGATTGCCAAGAGTGCCAACTTTCCCAGCTACAATACTGTTTTTCTAACAGCAAGTGCAAACATGGATCGGAACTGGCAGTAGCCTTAGATATATGGGGTTATATCCTGCCAAAGATATAAGAGCCGATCAGCTTCCAGAGTGTTAGGGTATCTTCCACGCACTCAAACCATTAGGCAGCTTGAGCTGAGCTGTCTAAAAAGAAAGGCACGAGTGCCATACCCTTCACAGCCTTCATGCCAACTGAAAAAAGGAGGCTGAGCTTTGAAAGGAAAAAATCTAGAGTGAAAAATGTATATGTACATATATGTGTGTGTGTGTGTGTATATATATATATATATATATATGGGTCTATCTGACTACGTCGACAAGTCAGAACGTCGACAAGTCAGAACACCGACGCCAGAAGATCGAAAACGGAGAAGACCGACGGATCAAAACCCCGACGCTGAGAACATCGACATGGGAAAAGGCTGTGTATGTATGCGGTAGTGACGGACGTTAGGGTGCGAGTAAGGTAAGTGTGCGACTGTGATAGTTTGTGGGTTAGGGGCGGGTTAAGTGAGTTAGGGTTAGGGCGCGGGCTAGGTAAGTGTGCGACTGTGATAGTTTGTGGGTTAGGCGGGTTAAGTGAGTTAGGGTTAGGCGCGGCTAGGTAAGTGCGACTGTGATAGTTTGTGGGTTAGGGCAGGTTAAGTGAGTTAGGGTTAGGGCGGGCTAGGTAAGTGTGCGACTGTGATAGTTTGTGGGTTAGGGCGGGTTAAGTGAGTTAGGGTTAGGGCGGGTTAGGTGAGTGTGCGATAGTGGCGGACCTTAGGGTTAGGGTTTGGGTTAAGGTTGTAGGTAGTTGTGTATGTGAGGTTTAGTGTTGGTTTGTAAGGATTTTGGTGTGCTTGTGTTGTGTGTGTGCTTTTTGGACCGGGGATTTGTTTTGTTTGTTGCTTGTCGGGATTATGGTGTGTCGGGCATGTGAGGTTTCGTGTTTGTGAAATGTCGGTTATGTGGTGTCGGTGATTTCGTTTTCGGCGTTTTGACTTGTCGACGTTGTAAGATAGATCCATATATATATATATATATATATATATATATATATTTATATATACATACATACATATATAGTTATATAAATATAAGTAACTATAGATATATACATACACACACCAGCACCTATACCATGGACTCATAAAAGAAGAAAAAGGAAGGGAGGGAGTGGGAAGGAGGGAGTGGAAGGGAGGCCATAAGCAAACTTTACAATAAAAGGAGGAGATTTATACAAAAAAAGGCCAAATCTCAAGTAGAAAAATCATCCCTGATCAGCATTAGTAAGAAATTGAGGGCCCTCATCAAGTCAACTAAAGCTAATTTTGAAAAGAAAGTTGCCAAGGATGCCAAGGATAACCATAAGGCCTTCTATGGCTACGTCAAAACCTAAATGGCAACGCTCAGGTCTGTTCTGAGCTAGTACAAAATGGAACAAAATACAAGGACCCTTCTGACATTGCCAAAATTTTGGCTGACAGGTTCAGTGCAAATTCCCCCCCCCCCCCCCCCCACCACCACCTACAGGGCCTATTACCATTCTAGGGGATTGTGTAAGTCCAATTATTACTGATACATTTGGTTAACAAGGCTCTATCTAAAGCTAAAAACACTGCCTCCATGGAACCAGATGGTGTCCCAGGCTGTGTCATATGCAAGCTCCAAAAGGAATTAATCCCGCATCATAATACCGTGTTAAGTCTCAGCCTCTCCACAGGATATGTGCCCATAGAATGGTGCAAGGCAATGGTGGTCCCGCTACACAAGGGTGGGGCCAGAACTGACCCTGGGAACTACCGACCAATAAGCCTGACCAGTCTGATCTGTAATGCTATGGAGTGAATAATTATGGAACTCATAAATGGAGAGATTGGGAGCTTCCAGTCGCTGGACCCCACACAGTTTGGCTTCGTCAAGGGCAGATCATGCCTCCTGAACCTGGTGGATTTCTTTGAGACAGTTACTCAGGCTATAGATAAGGGAAAGGAGGTACACACGGCTTACCTTGACCTTGCTAAAGCATCTGACACCATTCCCCATTCAGGTATTATTGATAAGCTCACCAGCCTGGGCATAAACCCTTACGTCACAAGATGGATCACAAACTGGCTCTCAGACAGATCCCATAAAGTAAGAATAGCGGGATCTATGTCCTAATCCAGACCAGTAATGAGTGGTGTGCCTCAGGGCTCTGTCCTGGGGCCCCTCCTGTTTGGCATATACTTCTCAGAAGTACAGGCAAGCACTGAAGGGCTGTGGCTGACTACGTTTGTGGACGACTACAAACTGGGTGCTATAATAGAGTCTCTGGCCGACATGGAGATCCTCCAGAAGGGCCTAAATGAGACTGATGCATGGTGTCAAAGCCATGGTGTCAAGCTAAATGCAAAGAAATGCGTAGTAATCCCCTTTGGAAAAAACAGAGTACCCGCAAACTACAACATAGGAGGTAATCCCCTGAAATCTGAAGAAGAAATAAGGGATCTAGGGACCCAAGTAGATAGTCAGCTTTCCTTTGATAACCATGTTGCCAAAGTGGTTAGAAAATCCTTCTATGCGAACCATCTGATCACGAAAGGATTTGCGTCAAGATCTAAGGATGTAATGGTGCCCCTCTACTCTTCCCTCATCAGACCCATTATTGAGTACAATGCACCAATTGGAATGTACCTGGCTAGACATCTCCAGCAGCTAGAGAGACCACAGAGATACCTAACCAAGAGGATTACTGGCCTCAAACAGTTGCCCTATGCAGCACGATTGAAAAAGCTAAGATTATTCTCAGTTGCATATCGCTTTCTCAGAGGCGATCTCTGTCTAACGTACAGAGCCATGTCCAACCCAGAATTGTTGAACATGCTCCATCTTAGCAAAACCAAATCTACTCGAGCTACATGCTCTAGGGATATAAACCTCAACACAACATGCTGGAGGGATAGATTCCCTTTGCAGAAACTTCCCTTACTATGGAACAGGGTCCCAATCTACATAACACAGAGCCCCTCACTATCACTCTTCAAGAGGAACCTTGATGAGTGGATGGGTAACAGAAAGTTCACACCGGGGATCACACCAACAGCATTACTAGATAAGGGCCAAGGGTACTAGCTGCTAGTACAAGGGTCTAGAGAACTACTAAAGGGGCATTGAATACCGCTCAACGTGGCTGGGCTAATATATGCCTTCGGGCAGATAGTCCAGTACCAACCTATGAACCTATGAGTGGCTACTGCAGCAGCGACCATTCAAAGATTTACTGTTATGGTAAGTTTACTTACAAACTGTACTTATGTTCATCATATTGATCACTGCTTCAGTAGCCTTAGCTATATGGGTAGATTACCATAGCTTGCAACATTTTGGAGATAGAAGGGGATGGGTCAAGGAGCCTCTAGAGAATGCCCCTAGCAAAGCTTGAACTAGAAGTAGAGAAGAAAAAAGAAGTTATGTCTTACCATAATGTTCCATCTGTGATGTTGATCCTCGTTCAGTCATTATGCATGGGTATCGGTTCCGACCTCGGAACCGAGCCGGCCATTTTCCAAGCTCGCGTCAGCCACAAACTCTCGAGCTAAACTCTTACCCATAATTCCCCTCTCCCTGTTACCTCAGATTGAGTTTGCAAGTCAAACGAAGGTAGAGGCTACCTCTGGTCAACTGACCTATCTGAATCGGAAGGTGAGATCCACTATAAGCCTCAGGAGGGGGATGGAGGGAGGGTTGTAATGACTGAACGAGAATCAACGTCAGAGATGGAACATTATGGTAAGACATAACTTTTTTATCTGATGATGTTAATTCTCATTCATTCCTTACACGTGGGACAGAGTCCCCAGATACCTTATTTCTTGGGAGGCCCTCACATTCCTGAGCACCATAGAGCCAAATGATGCTCTTCCCCTGGAAGCCAGATCTAATTTTAATGGCTGATGAAGGTATGTGGTCTAGCCCATGTAGCAGCTGCACAAATGTCATGTAAAGAAGCTCTAGTATGGAAAGCAGCTGAGGTTGCTACTGACCGAGTAGAATGAGCCTTGACAGTGGTAGTTAACTGAACATTATGCTTGCTGTAAATAAAGATCATGCAGTCTTTCAACCACTTAGCCAACGTGACCTTGGAAACAGCACATCCTAATCTAGGTCCAGAAAAGGCCAAAAAAAGCTGATCTGATTTGCGAGAAACTTTAGTTCTGTCCAAGTAGAATGAAAGTCATCTGTGAATGTCTAGGGTATGTAGGCAATACTCTCCTGTGTTTGAATGATCGGGAAAGAAAACTGGCAATTCAATGGCTTGGTTACTGGACATGTCAGAAATCACTTTGGGCAAAAAGGTAGGAGTAGTTCTCAATGACACTCTGTCCTTATGAAAGGTCAGATATGGCATCTTGATGCACAAGGCTTGAGGTTCGGAGATACGTCTGGCAGAAGTAATGGCAACTAAGAATAAAGTCTTCTAGGACAAGTATTTGAAGTCGCAATAAGAAGCTGGTTCAAAGGGTGACATAGTCAAAGCTTGTAAGACTAAAGCCAAATCTCATGGTTGAGTGGGTTCTCTAAAGGGAGGTTTTAGATGAAAAATGCCTTTTATGAAGGTCCTGCATAACTTGTGAGACATGAGAAAAGAATCCTGGACCCCATTGTGGAAATTAGAAATGGCAGCCAAGTGAACTCTGATCGTGGAAGCATAAAGACCAGACTGGAATAAATCAGACAGATATTCTAGCACTACGGGCATTGGTGCTGAGAAAAGATCTATCTGTTTTTCTTTTAGCCAGATAGTAAACCTCTTCCACTTGCTGAGGTATGAATTTCTGGTAGACGACTTATGAGATGCAATGAGAATGTCACGTACAGGTAAGGATAGATCATTCTGTCTGGCAATCACTGGAAGTGGAGGAGCCAAGCTGTGAGCTTTAGGCTGTTTAGGATGGGGTGAATCAGGTTCTGTGGATGGGAGATCAAGTCTGGGGTTGGATCGAGAATCCACGGTTGATCTAGCAGGTCAGGCCACAGAAAGGGGAACCAAATCTGATGAAGCCAAAATGGCGCTATGAGGATTAATTTGCTCTTCAACTGGTGGGCTTTCTTCAGGACCTGGGGAATGAGGGGAAGTAGAGGAAATGCATAACGTAGACCAGAGGGCCAATCGTGGACTACAGCGTCCCTGGGTGACTGTCCCTGAGGGGGAATCAGGGTGAAAAAATTGCTGCATTTGTAGTTGGTTGGGGAAGCAAAGAGGTCGCAGCAAGGAACACCCCAGTGGTTGAAAATCTCTGCTGCTATCAAGGGATTCAGGGACCACTCGTGAGGTTGAAGAATGCACCTGCTGAGTCTGTCTGCTATCACGTTGGAACTCCCGGGAATGTGCGATTCTAGAAGAAAGCAGTTGGTAGCCATCACCCATTGCCATAATCTCATGGCCTCCCGGCAAAGGGGATAAGACTTCATTCCACCTTGCTTGCTGATGTACCAGACAACCGCCATGTTGTCTCACTGAATTGCAATGGTCCCAGATGGCAACAGGGGATGAAATGCTTGCAATGCCAGAAGCACAGCCCTCAACTCCAGAACATTTATATGCAGATGGGCCTCCATTTCGGACTATGTACCTTGGACAATCTTTCCCTGAAATAGGCCCCCCACCCCATCAGGGAGGTGTCTGTGATCACTGTGGTTGTGGGCTGTTGGGAGGAGAAGGTACGGGACCACTGAAGTGGATTCCGAGACATCCACCAATTTAAGTCCTGCATGCACCTGTGAGTTATCTGAATCTCGGCTGAAGGAGGGAGCTGAAAAGGGTACCACTGAGTGAGTAGTAACCACTGTAGAAGCCTCATGTGAAACCTGACCAGGGGAACAATTGTCATGGAGGCTGCCATGGAACTCAACAGATGTAGAAGCGAGTGAGCTGAGGATTTCTCCTTTGAGAGGACTGGAATCAATTGTTGTCTCAATCTTTGAATTCTGTGCTCTGGAATGGATGCTCTGCAGTTCTTTGTGTTCAGGAGGACCCCTATGAACTCTGTGGATTGAGATGGGGAGAGATTGGATTTTTGCCAATTTATGGTTATGCCTAGCCTTTCTGCAGTGTGAAGAGAGAAAGCCAGGGCTTTTTCTAATAGATGACTGGTGGAGGCAGTGATGAGCCAGTCGTCTAAGTATGGAAAAACCTGGAATCTCTGTAGTCGTAGGAATGCTGTGATGACTGCCATGCACTTTGTGAACACTCTGGGGGCTGTAGAGAGTCCGAAGGGCAGTACTCGGAACTGATAATGACTGGTTCCTGCACGGAAGTGAAGGAATCTCCTTGACTGTTTGTCCGCTTTTATGTGGTAGTACGCATCTTGAAGATCTATAGAGCACATCCAATCATCTTTTTCCAAAAGTTGGAGGATATACTGTATAGTGACCATCCGGAATTTCTGTACATTTACGAATTTGTTTAACACACTGAGATCCAAAATTGGTCTCCAATCTCCGGTCTTTTTTGGCGCCAAAAATAGTCTTGAGTAGAATCTGGATCCTATCTGGTCTGGTGGGACTGTTTGGATGACTCTTTTGCTTAGCAGCTTTGCAATCTCTAATGCTGCCTGTACCCTTTGACTGGGTGGCACATCGGGTAATTTCCTTAAGGTGGTGGGATAAAGATTGAACAGGATATGGTAACCTTTGGTTATTATCTTTTGTACCCAAGAATTGGTGGTAATGGTTAGCCAGGCAGAAGGGTACTAAGAGAAACGACCCCCAACCACTTCCAGAGGAAAGCAGTTGGGCCACTCCTCAGGAGTGCTGGTAGGGTTGGCCAGTGAAAGAATCCCTGGAACCCTGGTTACATGCACATTCCACACATCTTTTAAAACCTGGACTGCCTTTTTTATCTGTCATAGTAAAGAAAGGGAAAGAAGGGTTACCAAAAAGGAATTACCCAAAGGTAAGGCCCAGAAAGATTTACCAATGATGGTAAAGGGAAAGAAACACCTCATTGGTAAGAGAAAGAAAAAAACAAAATAAGAGCACAAGGAGTAGTCGCTAGGTGCGATAAGGTAAGAGATAACTAAATAACTACTTTTTTCCTCAAAAAGTTTAGTCAAATTTTTGAAAAGATCAAAAAGGTGTACTTAGCTCAAGAGAAGTAGCCTGACACGACCTTATTGCGATGCGGCAAATGAAATCTGAGCTAACAGGGAGAGGGGAGTTATGGATAAGAGTTTAGCTCGAGAGTTTGTGGCTGACGCGAGCTTGGAAAATGGCCGGTTTGGTTCTGAGGTTGGAACCGATACCCATGAGTAAGGAATGAACGAGGATTAACATCATCAGATTAAAGCTTATAGTGCTTTGCAAAAGTATATACAGAGGACAAAGTTGCTACTTCTAGAATGCTTCTAGAATTCAGCTCTTTTTGAAAAGTCATAGATGAATCCAAGTCCTTTGTAGAATGTGCCTTGACCCTGTCTGGAATAGTTTTGTTGTGGTGAGAATAACAAAAGGTAATAATCTGAGATAACCATTTGGAAATAGTCTGGTTTGCTGCATCTTGACCCTTCTTCTTACTTTCACAAGAAATGAACAACTGATGTGAAGATCCAAAAGATTTTGTTGTGTCAAGATAGTACTTGAGTTGTCTGTAGACGTCTAGGATATGAAGTATCCTTTCTCCCTCATTTTTAAGTTCAGGAAAGAAAACCGGGAGATGGATAGTTTGGTTTTAAGTAAACTTGGATACCACTTTAGGCATAAAAAATAGATTAGTTCTTAAAGAAACCCTGACTCTGTGAAAATGAGATGACTTATCAAAAGAGCTTACAACTCAGATACTGTTCTTGCAGATGTCAGAATAGTCAGTAAAACAGATTTCCATGTTAAGAACCTCAATTTAGCCAGATAAGCTAGTTCAAATGGTGCAAGTGTGATCTTCTATAACACAAAATTAAAACCCTAAGGAGGAACCCCATGTTTTCTTACAGGTCTCTTATGCAAAACTCCTTTACAAAACATTTTGATGTAAAAATGCCTTGAAAGATAGGGATCCATGGGCAGACATGCTAAAATGGCTGATAGATGAACCTTGACAGAGCAGTGAGAAAGGTCAAAGGACAGTAACTCACAAATATTTTAAAACAAGGGGAGCAATGATAATTTAGAAGACTGAATGCCTTGATCAGAGCAAGCATCATTTTAATATTTATGTGCCTGTGTCTGTCATTGGTATTTCAAACACCATGCACTTTTATCCCTCCTGAAATTGCTCCCCAAGTACAGTCTATGGTGTATGTGGTGTCTGACTGCGTTGTAGCAGTGGAGAAGATGAGGAGACCTGAATTTAGCAACTAATGAGACTTTAATAGAACTCTACATCTTGTAAACCAAACTGAAAGCAAAAGTAAAAAGCCCTTTTTGGCAGAAGATCATTCAAACCTGTCCGTTAAGTCTTGCATTTTTGTGGCTTTTCACTCTCATCACCAGTATGCAAAAACAAGCTTAAGGTATATAGAATAAGCTACCCTTGATACACCTATTAGTGCCAAATGATAACAGATCAAGACTTGCCTAAACTGAAAAGGATACAGAAATGAACTCAGGTTAGAAACACTTCAAATGATCTTTTTTTTCAGACATTCATGCCAAGATTAATGAAATATAGCTCACTTTGGTGGAACCAGGTTGTACCATGTTGCAACCTCAGTGAAGTGTGATGGGTTAGGCTGCAGGAGGTTGGAAGGAGACATTACTGGTGGAGGGGGAGTGTGGTAGAGGGTAATGTCAAACAGAACTGGACATCTTTCATTGTTTCACTGTAGAGCATGCAGTTCCTGAAATGAAACATTATGTGCCTCACTGGCTGCCTCACTGGCATAGCAATAGGCCATTGGGCTGTTTGTTAGATGTACCATCAGTCAATATCCAGCACTGCATATGGGGCTGAGGGGCAGCTATAGTCACCACTGGGAGAAGTGCCATAATACAGAGTTGAGTCACCACCAGCATCTTGAGCTGGGAGTACTGGAACTCTGACTGAGGAAAGGCTGCTTTAGTGGAGGCTTTCTTCACAGATAGTATAACCAAGGGTTCCAATAACACTGGCCACTAACAGGCTGACAAGCAGAAATAGACCCAGAACACCACTTGTTAACATATGTTGCAGGGCAGTTACATGATTTGAATAAATAATAGGAGGAAGTGATTTTCACCTTATAACTGAGATCCCTGCACTGTCACATGTTTTCTCTGCATAGGGAATGCTGAGGACTCTGCTGGTATAGAGTCTGGCAGGTAACATTAGTCATTACCAGAGGTGAGGAGACGGTATGTGTCCAGGTCTGAACGATACAGGCATAATGTAAGGACTTGTTGCATATCTTCACCGTGAAACACAGTAGAGGGATGGCTCTGTACCCTAGCAGGCTAACTGTGGCAGGTATCAGCAGTGCACTAGCAGGCTAACTGTGGCAGATTGTACTCGAGTAGGCTAACTGTGGCAGGTATCTGTAGTTGGCAGACTTTGACAAAATGTTATACTTTGGAATTGCTGACATATTGCAGCACATAATCTACAGAAAGGAGAGGTGTTTTTGAAGCATTCACCAATGCTTTTTGTACACACCTTATCGTATTAACATTTCTGTGTCACACATCTCCACCCTGAAAATATATTGAGTATTTACTTGTGGTTGAGATGAAAATATGCATTTATTATCTCCTTGAAATGGGAGTATCATTAGTATGTCAAATGCTGAATTTTACATTGTCATAAGGGGAATGCACCAATCCTGACGTTAAAATTTTCTCACTGAAACTTACAAACTAGAGTATGCAACAAAGTGTAATCACCACACTTAACTGCTCAAGTAAAAGTCAGAGACACACAGTAAAAGGGCATTTCTTGCTTGATATAACCAAAATGACAATATTTTTCTGTCTTCCATCTCTCTGATATGTGTTCAAATTAATGTGTTTGGTACTATCAGTCAATTAGATATCTACTGATATCTCAGTTAGTGAAAGCACAAAACAGAAATCAGACAGTATCATGTAAATAAAGAATCAGAATTGAAGCTACAGACTTATGCGAGTAACATTTATGACATAGACTCCATCGAGGAGGTTTTGACTCTAAGCCCATTATTTTTTCTGTTTATTTTTTCTGTTTATCCAGCTCTGATACTGAATAAGTATAATGCATCAGACATGTATGGAAGTCATTTATAGTTTGCATTGTACATAACACAAAAAGCAAGGGATGCAAAAGGGAAAGAAACCATTTCAGTTCACAGCAGTAATACTGCACTTATAGTGCTAGATTGCAGGCATCAGTAATACTACACTTAAAGTGCTAAACTACAGCTGTCCAAAGTGAATACAAGCCAGTGACATAGAGATCGAACTTAACTATGCCAGGTGTCTAGTGCCTGGGATGAGACTGGTCATCATCATTTTCCGTTAGTCACATCAGGCAATTGTATGACATTTTTCATCCAGATGGTGATTCTTTAAAAGTTGTGCAAACTTTAAAGTGCAAAAATGTATTTAGCTTTCTGTGACCTTTCTTAATTAATAATAGTCATTCTGCAGCACTGAGTTCCTCTATTTCAGATTTCAGCAGTTCTGAAATTGTGAAATTTGGAAAGAACAAATCTCTCAGATGATTTTCGGTAAAACAGTATACATTTATATAAACTACTATGATGAAATATGAAAGGGGTCACAGCGCTTGAAAAATGCCTGAAGAGGTTACAGCTAATGCTTTAAAGGAAATGTAATGTCCTCCAAGTGTTCAAATTATGAAAACATGAATGGAACCTCTAAAACCATTACTTGGGAGATCTTTGAAAGGTTTCTTATCTGGAAGATGGTGTATTTTCATTCTTCATCTCTATTTGCAAAGTATGCACCAATCTGGACATTTTTTTTTCTTGGCCAAGAATCAATATTTTACACTGTCACTTTATCAGAGTAGTCTTGAGTGACAGCCAATTAATTCTTGCATTTAAAAGATCACTAATAATATATTTTTCATCACACCTTGATCTCCTATATGGTACTAATTTGTCTATTATTTGTTCCACATGAAACTGGTCATATTGGGGGAGGGGAGTCAACAGTAAAACTTAAACATTTTTGAAAGGTATAAAAAAGAAACATGGACATGCGAAAGAAAGAGATATCTTTTATAGTGCAATATGTATGCAAAGGAGAAAGACAAATTAATCAATACAAAAAAGCAGCGCCAAAGATATTTGAAGAGAAATACAGGCAAAGGTACCCAGATATGGAAAATTTCACAATATAAAAAATAAGATCACAAAGGGAGAATGTAGAACAGGAGATTAGTAAAGTAGAATTTAAAAAATAGAAGATGAAGTTATGGAATACCTGTGAAGTGAAGGATTTGATGTAGAAATTCTAACACAGGTTATGTCACAGCATGATGGAACAATGAGTCCCACAATAAAAAAGAAACAGGAGGAGCAGGAAACATCTGAAGAAGATATATGGATATGGGAAAGAAAAAGAGATTTACTATGGTACAAAATTTATGCAAAAGGGAAAACAAAACTAATCGCTACAAAAGGCAGCACCAAAGATATTTGAAGAGAAATACAGGCAAATACATCTAGATATAGAAAACTTTACAATACAAAAAAGAAAACAAAGGGGGAAAGTAGAAAAAGAGGATAAGTAATAAAATAAGAAAACAAAGGGGGAAGTAGAAACGAGGACAAGTAATGAAGTGTAGAAAATATAGTATAATATATAAGCCCACGACAAGCACAAGACAACCAGCAAAATAAAAGCCAGTCTAAAAAATATAATACTCAAAGTAATGAAGTAGTTAAAGAAATAGAAACTGAAGTAATGAATTACCTGAGAAGTGAAGAATTTTAGTGTAGAAAATCAAACTCTGGCAACATCACAGCATGACAGATCAATGAGTCTCCAAATTAAAGAGAAAACTGATAGAGCGGGTAACATTTGATCAGTTGCCATATAGAAAATCAGTACAAAAGTTCAGTTGGAGTTGCACAGCAATGGAAGGAATGGGAAAGGGTGACAGCTCTGATGTAATCAATATTGTGGAGTGATAGGCCAGTGAGTCCCCATATGAAAGAGCAATAGATGAAACAGGATGAATCTGAAGAGAATATTTCACAGGAAAACATTCTGGAATTTTTTATAGAATGTCCGTAGGAAAGGGAGACTAAAGAATGTGCCCTCAGTTTAGAAGAACAAGATCTAAGGGAAGTGTTGCTTGATTTAAGAGAGATGGATAGCCAAAATAAGACTGATGAAAGAAACAGATTAAAGAAAGTCAATATGACCCAAAATGTTAGAAGTCTGATTAAAGAAATGAGCACTGTAATCAAGTCTATTAAAAGAAATGTATGTCTTATAACAGAAGTAAATAGGATATATTATTGTACAGCAAAATTAATAACAGATTAAATCTTACCACAAAAATACAGGGCAATAAGGAAAGGAAAGAAACAATCAAATGCCATCACAGAGGTATCGAATAGAGAAAATTATAAGCAATTAAGACACAAAGTGTCACTGTTAGAAAAGTATAGAATAGGGAACAGATCAACAAAAGCACTTGGAAAGATAGATGCGATAAAAGCAACATGCAGTGTTAGAAAAGACCAAGATGTATTGTACAATTTTGCAAATAATAAACTAAAGATATCAGCACAGGCACAAAAACTTGGAGGTATGCAGATAAATATAAAGGAAAAGTACAAAATAAGCAATTCACTGATGACCCAAAAATGTCACCTTCTTCTTCTTCTTTTGGCTTTTTCCCGGTTAGGGGTCGCCACAGCGGATCACCTGTCCGCTCATGATTGGCAGTGGAGTTTTACAGTGTCGAGTTGCCAGCCCGGCACCCAACCTTCCTCAGAAGTCACACACGCACGCACACACAACTAGGGCCAATTTAGAGTGTCCAATCCACCTACAGCATGTCTTTGGGATGTGGGAGGAAACCGGAGCACCCGGAGGAAACCCACGTGACCACAGGGAGGACATGCAGACTCCACATAGAAGGCACCCCAGCTGAGGATCGAACCAGAGAACCTCTTGCTGTGAGGCCGCAACGCTAACCACTGAACCACCGTGGCCACCCTGACCCAAAAAAAAATGTCACCAAAAAAACAAAAAAGAAACAAACACATTTTGAGTAATATCTATCAAGACTCTGTGGAACATAACAAAGGTGCTGAAAGGCTAGAAGAAGTAAAAGAAACGGTAAACAGTTCAAATGTACAGGACATGAAAAGGGATGAAGTAACAGTTAGGGAAATTGAAACAAAAATGAGAAAAGCTCCAAACTGGAAAATCTGAGGCCAAGAAACAGTTTTTAACTTCTGGCTAAAAGTATTAATTATTACTGTTACATGAGGCTTTGGTCCTGAGTAACTACTTATATGTGCACCCCAAACAGACACTAACTTAAAACTATTTGCTTTGGCACAAAATGTTTATTATATCTGTTAATATTGTAAATATTGTATAGACTCTACTGTCTGTTTATTTTCTTCCTGCTACTGTAAAGAGTTTGGGATTAGGGATCCTCATTGTATTTTATTTCTGTTAAATTGCTGTAATAGTTCTGTAGTTACTTACATTTTAGTCTCTTACTGTGCTGTTTTATTTACTAATATATAGTGGAGCTTTTCTCCTTGGACCTCTGCTGAAAATGGATATGTATCCAGCCAGACTAGCCTGGTTAACAAATGTAAAATAAAAAAAAAAAATAAAATAAAAAAACTACTTATATGTGCACCCCAAAGAGACACTAACTTAGCAACAAGAAAAATGATAATCCTCCTCTTTAAGAATGAACCTTCAAGTTATTCTAAAAACTATGGACCAATAACTTGCCTTACAATGGTGTATAAACTATATACTGGAATTGATGTTGACCATAGTTTATCATCATTTAGAAGAAAACTCAATCATGGTAATAGAAGAAAAGGGTAACAAAAGAAAGTCATATGGAACAAAGATCATTGTTGCTAAATAAAGTCATACTAGAGATTTGTAAAAAGGGGAAGAATCTGAGTATAGCAGATGGGTCCATATTAGTTCATTGAAGGTTCACTTCAGCAAACTTCCATTCATTGAACAAAAATCATCAAATGTTCACATCAGTGAAGGATTTATGCAGGGAAAGGAGCTAGTTGTCTAACATAAGGAAATCTGCCCTTTTCCCCACTGTAGTGCAATTTTGGAGTTGGTATATATAGTTAGGGGGAGGTGTTGGGGCATGGGTGGGTTTAAAATACTATGGTAAGTATTACTGGGAATTGTTGGGCAAGTAGTTACTTTCCTCATTTAACACATTCAGTGAAGTGTACGTTTTTATTCAATGAACAAAAAGTGCATTGTCATCCCTTTTGGTAAAAACTCTGTACCCATGAACTACCACATAGGCGGTAGTCTACTTAACACCGAAAGTGTGATAAGACACCTTGGGACACAGGTGGACAGTAGTCTCTCCTTTGATAATCACATCACCACAGTAGTCAGGAAATCCTTCTAAGTGGCACACCTCATCACAAAAGGTTTCTCATCCAGGAAAAAAGAGGTCATTGTTCCCCTCTACTCATGACTCATTAGACCCATTATAGAGTACAATGCCCCTTTTGGTATGTACCTTACAAGACATCTACAACAAATGGAAAGGCCACAGAAATACCTCACAAAAAGGATTACCGGCCTCAAACAGATGCCTTACGCAGACCGTCTCAAAAAACTCCAGCTTTACTCTGTCGCATATCGCCTACTCAGAGGCGATCTCCGTCTAAAATGCAAAGCTATGTCAATCCCAGAGCTGCTGGACATGCTCCACGTAAAGAAATCCCAATCCCTCCAAGCTACATGCTCTAGGGACCTAAACCTTGTCACCACAATAAACAGAACATGCTGGAGGGATAAATTCCTGTCTCAGAGACTTCCCATATTCTGGAACAAACTACCTATCTGTATCAAACAAACCTCCTCATTAGCACTCTTCAAGAAAAAAATTGATGATTGGATGGGAGATAGGAAATTCACCCTGGGGATCACTTCTGTGGCTCTGCTTGACAGGGGCACAGGAAAATAATTTTCTTGGGTGGCAAAAGCCAGGGTACTGTTTGGTTAGGCTTATATAGGCCCCGCTTATATAGGCCCTAGGGCCAATAGATTAGTACCTACCTATGAACCTATGAACCTATTCACAGAGGTTTGCTGAAGTGAACCTTTGATGAACTATTATAGACCTGGCATGGATAGATTACAAAAAAAACATTTGACAACATTCCATATTCAAGGATAAAGGAGTGCTTAGAGATGTATAAGATACATTCTACATTAATCAATTACATTACAGTGACTATGAATCAGTAGCAGACCACTTTGCAGCTAAGCCATGATAAAAAACAATTTTTTATCCCAGGGATAAAAATTAAAACGGGGATATTCCAGAGTGACTCTTTGTTACTGCTGCTCTTTTGTCTTGACATTATCCCACACTGCTGTCCACTTAACAGATTAGGTCATGGTTATGATGTGTCTCCAAGCAAAATAAAGTGTAAAGACTTCTTGTTTTCTTCTTGTGGATGATTTAAAACTGCATAGTTCATCAGATGAGGAGCTGAAAGCAAAACTGGTGGTGGTCAAAACTTTCTCAGATATACTGAAAAGGCTTTTGATTCTTTAAATTGGAATTTATTCGATTACCCCTCTCTTTTACGTATCTTTTAATGAGTATTTATAAAAATAATTTAGTTTATGTTTAGGTTCTTTTACCTCAGAATTTATTACTCTAACTAGAAGTACTAAGCAAGGATGTCCTCTATCCCCAGTCTTTTCTGCCTTTGCTATTGAAATCTTTGCTATTCTAATCTGACATAATCCAAATATTATTGGTCTTGACATATATAATCAATACTGTACTAAAATTATGTTATTTGCAGATGATGCCTAATTATCACTGCCTAATTCAAGAGTAACTCTTTCAGAATTAGAATCCACAATATATTTATTTTAAACCTTTATCTGGTCTTCAATTTAAACAATCAAAATCTAAATTTATAATAGTAAATAAAAAGAAAAAAGTTCAAATACATAAAAATCACATTATTGGGAAACTGCCCACTGCTCTTGATTATCTAGGCATTATCTTATATAGTTCCATAAGAGAAATAATAATAGCTAACTATAATAATATTTTGGAAATAATAGCAAATCTCACTGATAAATGGAATAAACTATTTAATTCCTTTGAAGATAGGCTTCAATTAATAAAAATGATTCTCCTACCTAAAATACTATATATAGTTCAAGCCTTATCTATTTTACCAGGAAATCATTTAATTAATGACATAAATAAGCTTCTATTAAAATGCCTCTGGTTTCCCAACAAAAATAGAATAGCCTTTCTTCATCATACTAGACCTTGAGATCGAGGAAGAATTAATTTTCCAGATACTGACATCTATATTAAAGCTTCAATTTTTAAAATCATCTTGAATTGAGTTGATATAAATTATATTTTTAACTGGAAATTTTTACATTTGATGATTATACAGAATGATAATAATCTTGTACATGAATCCAGCAAACATGGATAAAAACTGGTTCATAAACAAAAGTAAACTATGAAAACAACAGAAAGAACTAGTTAAACATGGCAAAGGGCATAAGAACTTAAACTTTTTGTTCATATTAATGATAAGCACTTTCATACCAAACAGGTTGTTTGGTGTGAAAGTGCTCATCTTTTAGTACGAATAAAAGTTTTTTAAGTTCTTACCCCCTTTACTGTGTTTATTTATTTATTTTACATTTGATGACCGGGATAGTCCGACTGGATATATGTCCATTTTCAGCGGAGGCCCAGGGAGAAAAGCTCCACATATCAAAAAAGAGACAGTGCATTCATCACTGAGTGATAAACTCAGGCAGACATATTTAGAAAAATATAGACAAAGAATACAGGCAGATATCAATATACACAATGTGCAGACTTACATCTGATTGGCAGACGTATCAGAAAATGTGAACATAGAATACAATCAGATCTCATAATTCACAGTGCTTAGACATTCAAATGCTATGAGGCATAGATACTTGGCTAAACAACAGGTTGGGTAGCAAGACATGTGTTAGTGAAGTTGTTAGTCAGGTTTAGAACAAGAGCACAGCCAATGAGATGTGAGGTATTTTTGAGTTCTCTTTTAAATAGGGGTAGTGAGGTTTCCTTGGTAACAGTAGTAGGGAGTAAAGTCCAGATTTTACCAGTTGAGTTGGCAAATATAGCATCGCCTGCAGAGTTGTTGGATTTTTGGGTCAGTATCATTAGTTTATCAGCTGAGTGTAATGGCCCGGGGGCACTATGAGGGGTGAGAATATTTTTGAGGACAGGGGTGTTATCAGGTTGATGGAGTATTTTATGCACTACTATAAGCTGATTGAACTGTAGAAGGGAAGGATACTCTAGCCATCCCAGTGCTTTGTGGTTCTGGCAATGGTGGGTCCTAAAAGCCATGTCTGTAGTAAATCTGGCTATATGATTGTAACATCTTGATAATTTGTTGAGATCAGTTTTGGATAGGTTGGTGAGTACAGGGGAGGCATACATAAGGGTAGAGAGGAGGTGTGATCTTGCAATAGCTACCCTAGCTAGGGGGGTGAGGAAATGTTTTGCTCTGTACAGGAAGCCATGTTTTTTGTTGTTGGACTTAATAGTGTGATTGACATGTTTATCAAATTTAAGGTTGTTGTCTATTATTATGCCTAGAAGCTTTGTATGGTCATCAGGGGAGATAATGGTGTCATTGCTAGATTTGATGTTGAAGGAGGAATACTATGGTTAGGGGAGAAAACAGGAGCTTGGTTTTGTTAGGATTTAGAAGCAGGCGGTGATTATCTAGTCATGTTTCTACCATGCTGAAAGTGGCCTGGGTGAGGGTTAGAAGTTGTGTAGGAGAGGAGGCGGAGCATATTAGTGTTGAGTCATCTGCTGTTAACTGGTTCTTCCTGTTGTTTTCACGATAATAATCTTCCGGGTGTATATTATGTTATTGAACTTTTAAAAGTTCGAATGTCATATGGTCAAAGCCATATGATCGAACTTTTAAAAGTTCAAAAAGCTAAAAAAAAAATAAACAACAGAAATAACCTACCTGACCTTTTTAAGCTGGAGGGCAAGCTTCCCTGCACCCCCCGCTCTTTAAATATACCAACTCCGAGATCGCACTACAGTGTAGGAAAGGGAAATCTTCCCATTCCGCCTTGTATGGAAATCTCCATTGAAACATTTGAACTTTTAAAAGTTCGATCATATGGTGTCGACCAAATAACGTTCGAGCTTTTAAAAGTTCGATAATGTAATATACACCCTAATCTTCCTAGGTACTTATTCTTAAATAACCAAGTTAATATCTTCTGGCATTTTCTTTGTTATATTATACAATATAATATTTCCACAACTACAAATTCTAGCTATATAAATTCCATACTTACAAAATTTAAAAATATTATTTCTAATGCTGATATTAAAATCTGATCTAAATTTTTAATTCCTTTCAGTATTACAAATTTGTTTTGATAAAGTTCATGGCAATATTTTTACTTCTTGGGAATCAAACAATTTTGTTTGTTGGTGGCAATGTTTCAAAGAACTTACAGTCAAAGAAACACTCCAACTTATGGAGGAATTTGATTTAAATTCTCATGAGTGGTTACCATTACAAAGTGTGTTAACCCACTCTTAAGATCTTTCTATAATCCCTAGTAACTCATTTTAAAGAAACTTCTAAACTGTTAGTTTATCTTTATGAAATTATCTCTAATAAATCAAAATTGGATAATCTAATTTCAATATTGTATGAAATCCTTATATAAGTCAAAACTGCAAGATAAATATTGGAATTACATCACTATGGGACAAATTTCTAATCTATCTGTTGAGGACAAATCTCCAGTTTTATCTCCTGTCAAACTTACATCTTGGTCACAATATTGACATATATTTACATGGAAATTCCTGCATAGAGCATTTCTAACCTCAAATAAGCCAGCTACATTTGATAAGAATAAGAATATCATTTATTGTAGGTGTTAGCGGGAATATAAAGCTGATTTGGCTCATATATTTTATTCCTGCCCTATGTTAGATCAATTCTGGTGTGATTCAGATTACTTTTTAAAAGCTTTATTTACTGATTCTTTTTTGCTATCAGAATCATTACTCTTATTTAATGTTAATGATAGTCTTGTGTTGAACAATGCCAGTCTATCCTTACTTTGCACTATTCTTGAGACTGCGAGGAAAAGTATTACCAGGAAATGGAAATCTAGTACTACACCAAATTTTGGAGACCTTTAATCCATTCTAAAGGAAATTGCTTACAAAGAAATGGAGTCAAAGAATACAGGATCCACCATAAAACATTTATCATTAATCCTTGGAGGAAGGCGATTTCTCTCATTGACATTTTCCAGATAAATCCAGACTCTCTTGAATGATCTTAATTGTTGTTACACATGTATTCTGATTGTTTTTTTTTCTTTTTCCTTTCTAGGAATGTGATTATTATTAATTTTAATTCAGGCATTTGTATATATTGTATAGAGTTTATGTTCTTGTTTAATAATTGTATTCATATTATTTATTTATTTATTAACAGAATGTATTAAATTATTGTGTTACTTTTATGGAAAAATAAAATCTTCTTGAGGAAAAAAAAAGTTTATCAGATGATATAAGAATGTTATTTGGTCTTGATGAATGTGCAAAAGCAACATTTAAAGTAGGAAAGATGCAGAACTATGAAAATACCATTTTGGGATGACAGGAATGTGATATAAAGGAACCTGAACAGGAGGAAGTGTTTAAATATTTGAGAAGCTGCTCAGAGTTTGGTGACTTTACCCAGATATCTGGAGTGCATCTGAACTGAAATCCAAGGCATCCACTGTGAGCAACTGAAAAATAAGTATATTTAAAACCTGTGTTGCACTTTAACTGCATTTATTTGAATTGCTGCTTCATTTTTACTTATTGTGTCTGCATTTTTTCTACACTCTAAAATTCTGTATTACTGCCTTATATAGCATAGGCTATGTTCAGACTTGCCAAATCTAAACTGTTTATATCACTGTGCTCTAAACCAACCATCTTACATTAAAATGGTCTTCCTGCACCCTTGTGGCAGATATGTGTAGCTCAGGTTCCACCTGAGTCGGGGACTGGTGGAGAAAGGCTCAGTTTAGGGCTTTCCTCTTGGTAGTTTGTCTTAAAACTGTTGAATTTCACCTGTATTTAAGCCTTACGTTTGCAAGGGTTTGCTCTCAGTTAGCCGGAGCTGATCAGAGTTTGGTGACTTTAATCAGAGATCTGGAATGCATCTGAACTGAAATCCAAGGCATCCACTACAAACAACTGAAAAATACTTATATTTAAAGCCTGTATTGCACTTTGTTAACTATATTTACTTGAATTGTTGCTTCAGTTTTGCTGATTTTGCCTGCATTTTTTTTCTGCACTTTGAAATTCTGTACTACTGCTATATATATATATATATATATATATATATATATATATATATATATCATAGGCTAGATTCAGACTTGCTGAATCTAGACTGTTTGTTATCACTGTGCTCTAAACCAGCCAGCTTACATTAAGAGGGCCTCCATGTACCCTTGTGGCAGAAGTGTGTAGCTCAGGTTCCATCTGAGCTGGGGACTGCTGGAGAATGGCTCAGTTTGGAGCTTTCCCATTGGTAGTTTGTCTTAAAACTGTTGAAATTCTCCTGTACTTATGCCTTGCATTTGCATGTACCTGCACATCTCACAACGGGGGTTAGCACTGCCCTGTACAGAAGCAAACACCTGGAAACTTAAATTTTCTCTAGACATCTCGCAGGAGAACCCTCCCAAGTCTGCTGTTGCTCTGCAGGCAACTGAACTGCTCACTGAGCAGCATTGCCACAGCTCTTCACCCTAAACCATCAACAGAATAAGCCCCTCTGTTATTTCTACATCAGAAAGTGATGTAACTTACCCACTCCCTAACAATATTATGGTATAAACCTGCCATTATGCATGATCACTTTCCCACTATTTCTCCAGCCGGTCTGATTGACTTGGGCATCCTGAGGCAATGTAGTAACTGCTTCATGTATACTAATAACCACTTAGTCCTGAAACAAACAAATACCATATGTGAGAGATATAATTACACTATCAATCTGTAAACAATCCTCTCACATAAAAAAACAAGACATTAAAGAGGTTGTAAGCTCACACACTTCACCTTCCACACAAGTTCAGGACACAGCACATAAACTCACATATGCAGAGGTACTCACTAGAAGCCTATCAAAAGATCAGAGTCCTTCCAAGTGCAAAGTATCTGCACACACCTCAACATACATAGAAACCACTGCGCATAACAACAAACATATCAGCATCTCACCAAATAAGTTCCTAAGGCAAAACACCTGAAATTCTAATGTCTTGGTCATAGTGGACTCCAATGGGAGATACACAGATATCCCCCTCATCAGTATGGACAAGGAGAAGGTCACTGTCAGCTGCCTATCTGATGCCAGCATCTGTCAGATGATGCATGCATCAGGTCAATCAACAACAAATACCATTATGACTCATAATCCATGTTGGGCTGAAGACTGACATGACTGAGCTCTCAGATTATGTGTCTAAGGCAGGCATGACCATAGCCCTAAGCAGCATTCTACCTTCACCCAGGATGATGCAATATTATAAACAAAAAATGACTGACTTTTGCAATTGGCTTAGCTTCTGGTGTTATTCCAGGGGGTCCATAGTTATCAGCCTGGGAAGAAATGGTCGACAGGCCACACTGCTTTTCCAGAGATGGTCTGAACCTGTCTTCCCTAGGCTTTTGGATACTGGCAAAAGTACTTGCCTCCTCCATAGTGCCTTTTTTAGGCAATGTTAAAAATGACAACATTTCAGACATAGCAAAATCTACTCGAAACAAACTCAAGTTTCTGCTGCTTAATACTACAAGTCTAGACATGAAACTGCACTCCCTGGAAGCACTCCTTACCTTGGAAGATGCAGATGTTTGTGCAGTCACTGAAAAATGGTTCAAGGCCATAGAGAGTACTCCAGCTGTGCAAAGCTACAATGCCTTCCACATGTTTAGACCTCAGAATGAGTGTGAAAGAACCAAAGATGGGGGTTTTCATTAAAGTCAAGTACACCTCTAGATTGGTGAAAGAGTACGACTCTCTCAAACTACTCCATTCCCAATTAACTATAGGCAAAACACCCTACCACATCATTGCTAACTATAGGTCTCCTTCCATGAACCAAGAAAAGCACAATGCCTACCTGGACTTACTGGAGTCACTCACCACAGAACCCAACACATTAGTCATGGGAGATTTCAATTATCCCTCCATCGACTAGGTAACATACACAAGCTTAAACAAGCTTGCCCAGAGGTTCCTGGACTTTGCCAATGCAAATGTTCTGGAACAGAGAGTTTGCACCCCCACAAGGGTCTCTAATGTCCTTGCCATAGTACTCTCCAATACAGATGGTCACTGCACTGCCCTGTGTGATACCCTCCCTGGTAAGGTTGGACCATAAATCAGTCTCATTCTAAGTAACTATTGGACTCTGCACCCCCAAAGAAGCAGAAAAACTAAGGAAGTTCTCCAAAGGAAACTACTGCATCCTAATAGGTGATGGTATAAAAAGTTTTATACCCCCTGCGATCACAGGCAATAATGACTCCTATGCAGAGATGCACAAAAATGCCCTGTATTATCATCTTAGCAAGTGCATAGACTTGGCTGCACCTGGTCAGATTAAAACCAGGTCCTCCCAAAAAAACAAGTCGCCTTGGTGGCATCTAGTATGGGTTCAGGCACCTAGGCAGCGAGACATTTCCCTGTGGTACATTTGACTGGGGACACATGGCTGAAGTGACATTCAGCTGCAGAGAAATATGGCTGTTTGCAAATTCCCTGTGGGCAAAGAGAAGCATACGCTGCCATACCCACAACTTCAGTATCCAAATGCACAGGGAGAAAACAATGTCAATGGTCCCCAAGGGAACATGAGACAGCAGGCAATATGGCAGGTATCAGCAGCAGGCTGGCCAGAGGGTATGTCAGTGGCAGTAAAAATGCAGTGCACAATGGGCAGTGCCTTTATAACTGGAGTGTGGGACCACTGCCCCCTTCACAGTGTCTAGGAAACATTAACTAAAACACATACTAGAACATAAATGTGACTACAGTATCCTGCAGGATTTCCTCCATTCTGTAGCACACTTCTACATGTTGTAGTTACATAAGTATGTACTGTACACTGAGCACAGCACTCATTACTTCTTCTGCCACCATTCATTTGGTTATTAAAGCTGTGAGCATGGCAGGGTGTGCTTCTCTTTGCCCACAGGGAATTTGCAAACAACCATATTTCTCTGCAGCTGGATGTCCCTTCAGCCATGTGTCCCCAGTCAAATGTACCACAGGGAAATGTCTCGCTGCCTAGGCACCTGAACCCCATCTAGTATAAACAGATTGTATAACAAAAGGAAGAAATTGATGTCCAAGAACAAGAGGCAACTGCCTGTTAAGAGGAAGAATTCCCTCCACAGATTTAACAAGCAAATTAGAAGTTTTGTAAAGTCCTCTAAAGCTAATTATGAAATAGTATCCCTAGCCAAGGACAATCATAAGGCATTCTTCAACTACATTAGAAATCTAAAAGGGAGTGCCCAGCTTTGTGATGAATTGGTAGTAGATGGTACCATTCACGCTACAGTAGAGCAAATTGTCAACCTGGTAGTTGACAGATTTGATGCAAACTTCACCCCCCATCCCCACCAGCTATACCACAAAGCATATCTCACAGCGGTTCTCTACCTAACATCTCTAGAGATCAAGTCATAACTGTTCTCTCCAAGGCCAAAAACACAGCCTCAGTGGGACCAGATAACATCCCAGGTTGGTTACTAAGCAATCTAAAATTGGACCTTGCTGACCCACTTGCCGTTCTCTTTAACCATAGCCTGAGAACTGGCTTTGTACCAGCAGAATGGAGAACAGTAATCCCCTTGCACAAAGGGGGGGTCATCAACTAACTCTGGGAACTATAGGCCCATAAGTCTAACCGGCCTCATCTGCAAGGCCATGGAAAGGATGACCATGGACCTTATCAACAAGGACATAAGTGACCTTCAAATTTTGCTTACTGAACCTGGTAGATTTCTTCGAGAAAGTCACCAAAGCCCTGGATGAAGGTAAGACACTGCATTCTTCCTGTCTGGATCTAGCCAAAGTCTTTGACACAATATCCCACTCGGGTATCATTGAAAAACTCCTCAGCTAGATATTAACCCTTACATCACTAGATGGGTAGCTAATTGGCTCACCAAGAGAATGCATACTGTCAAAGTTCGTGACTCCAGCTCTACCAGTAGACCCGTCACCAGTGGTGTACCACATAGATCTGTACTGTGGCCTTTACTATTTAGAATCTTTCTTGGAAGTTCAGGCTAAACTGGCCTTTGGCTAACTAAGTTCACTGATGATTGCAAACTAGGTGCAATCACTGAATCCCCTAATGATGTTAACATATTACAGGAGGGTCTAACACAAATGACCGATGCCAAAGTCATGGCCTAAAACTAAACACAAAAAAGTGCACTATTATTCCATTTGGCAAAGGAGAATTCCTCACTAAATTCAATACTGACAGCACCCCTCTAAGTTCAAACCCATTGGTGCAAGATCTGGGAACACAGGTCGAAAGCAATCTGAATTTTGATCACCAGGTTTCCATGCTGGTAAGAAAAGCCTTCTACATTGCACATCTCATAAGTAAAGGCATTGCATCCAGGTCTAAGGATGTTATAACACCACTTTACTCAACCTTAATCAGAGCATTAATAGAGTACAATGCTCCCTTCTGCATGTATCACCAGACACATGCAGCAATTGGAGAGACCACAGATGTTTCTCATTAAGGAGATACAAGGCCTTCAAACCATCAACTACGTGGACAGACTGAAAACCCTGTCACTGTATGCTGTATCATATAGGCTACTAAGAGACGACTTGTGCCTGGCCTACAGGGCAGTCTCTGTCCCTGGCCTGATGGAACTGCTGCACATTTGCAAATCAAATGGCACCAGAGTCACTAGCTCTAGGGATCTGAGCCTTGCCACTAACATTAATAGAACATGCTGGAGACACGGGAATTTCTCCCAGAGATTGCCGCTGCTCTGGAATAAACTTCCAATTTATGTGAAACAGAGTTCCTCATTGAACCTGTTCAGGCGTAATCTGGAAGAATGGATGGAAGACCACAAATTCACCCTGGGGTGCACCCATGTCCCTCATGGCCAGGGGTAGTTAGTGCTGATCTGTAAATTTCATCCATCTAACCAAGGACAATTAGGGCAACCCTGGATTAACATGGCTAGGCTTATAAAGGTTCTAGGGCCACCACCCTAGTAACCTCCTATGAAACTACGAAGGATCAACAATAAAAAAATAAAGAAATGCAAAAAAACAGTAAAGAATATTTTAGAAGACTAACGTTAGAACTGACAACAGCCTGACATCTAGGAACAAAGTCCAAGCTATAAACCAATTTTCTCTTTCTGTTCTAACTTATGGTTTTGGAGTGACCCCAAAAGGTATTGGATCAATTGGACATACAAACAAAAAAAAATGCTTCACGCTTATCAAAAGATATATAAAAATCATTATATACCAAGATTATATATTCCTCTTTCTGAAGGAGGTAGGGGCCTCCTCAAAAGTGATTACATGTATAGATCTGCAATTGTAGGACTGCATACATTTCTTCTGACTTCATCAGATCCAAACATTGTGAAAGTTTTCAAATATGAACAGAAAAATCTAAGATGACTTCCCTTCTTAGTTTAGCAGAAGCATGTTGGTGTCTAACGGGAATAGAAACCAAATGAGAAGTAGACCAAAATCTGGCAGCAACTGAGTGTGCCAAAAAAAAACTAAACAAAACAAAAGAAAGCAAAAATATAAGGAGAAGGATCAGATGAGAAGGCAAGAAATGTGGAAAAGGCATAAATATAGTTGCAAGTACAGAAAACTCCAGAACAACCTCATGCAGATCAGGATCTGATGCAACAATGGTTAAGGAGAGGTAAATTTAAATGAAAAGATGAAAGGTTAATATTAGTAGTCCAGGATAGTGGACTTTGGACATGTTGGTTTACAAATTTCATTGAACATGTAGGAGAAACGCAGATGCAGGTTCTGTAAAACAGAACTGGAAACAGTTGCAGATCTTGCTGCTGGGTGTGATACACTAGTGGCAGAGGGCCTGTATACCAAAAGGCATAATAATATGGCAAGATTATTGCATTGGGGATTGTGCAAACATTACAATACTGAGGTAGCTGAGAAGCATTGGGAACATAAGCCACAAAACATTATAGAGAATGATGAAGTTTTAGCACACGGGATCACCCATTACCAACAGTTCAAAAAACAGATGCGAGAAAACCAGATATAGTAGTCCATGAAAAGAAGGCAAAAGTAGCATTGATCATTGAAATTGCTACACCCATTGATTACAGTGTCTTACATACAGAGAGACACAAAGTCACAAAATACCAGGATTTGCAGGCAGAAATGAGGGCAATGTGGAAGAAGGATACCCAAACAATTCCAATAGTAGTAGGAGTAATGAGTTTCATAAAAAAATAATTTCCTTATTTAGATATGCTACCAGTACATGTAACTCCATATGAATTGTATAAGGAGTAATTTCTGGGCCCATTGCAGGTACTATGAAGAGCAATTTTGGCTAACATTAATGATTGAAAGAATACTAATTTCATGAACTTTAATCATGTTTTGACCTAGGAATGGGGTCCATTTCCATTATTGTATTAGAAACCCAAAAGTCTTGGAGAAATTAAATGGAGGGGGGAGTCATATCGATGTAAATTTGTTTTTGGCTAATGTTTCTGCTTTCCACATGCATTGTGTTCCTCATGTATGACATTTTGCTGGCATTTGTTTTCTTTCCATAGCCAGCATTAGATCCATGAAGTCCATGGACACGGGGAGTCCGCAAACATCCATGTATTTGCAGGGACTCACTAATCCTGTGGCTGTTTAAAAAAAACTAGCTCGTTCTCCTATCACTGTCACTTATGTGTGCTACATTCCTGAAAGCTGGATACTGGAGCATGAAAGAATTATTCAAGCTCTCCCTCTAGCATAGCGTAATAGGTAAGTACTAGACTAGCTGCTCTTGTTGGCCATTTTAAGCATAGCCAATTTCTCTTTTTGTGCAAGGAATAACCTATCCCATTTGGTTATAGATAGGTCTTACCCATCCCATCGATAATTATATATTACCCTAATGAGAAGAACTGGGATCATACCATAGATAACTCAAAGTGGCTCATGCATGCGTTAAGCATTTAAGAGATGTGTGTGTGTCCATTAGTAGTACAAGGGGCAGTTCTGGGGTAAATTTTCTGTTTTCATACATAGATCTAAGTTGTGCTTGAAATGGAGAGGGATGAACTTTGTTTTATGTGGATGGGGAGTCTGTTCCATAGTAGTGGTATGTTCTGTGAGATATACCTGTCCCTCCAAACTGTTCTGTTGATGTTGCAGAAGAGGTTTAAATCCCTAAACCAAGTATTTCTGATGCAATTTGACTTGCTGAAGTGCAGTAAATCCATACATAATGGGTTGGAGGACACCTTGCATGCCAATCACAGGTCATCTTTTAGCAGTCTGTAGCATACAGAGTATAGTGACAGGGCCAAATCAATGTCCTGTTACTATGTGAGGTATTAACCCACACAAGATAGGTTGTTATTGCTTTCCCAAGAAGCTAGGAGTAGTAGTTATCTGCTCTAGATCTTCATGGATGTTCTTCTCTTGCAGAGATTTCCTTGAATTCTGTCAGGCACTACTGTGTGGACAATTGAAGTAGTATAGTAACTGCTGACAAAGTGATTTTTTTTTCTTGCAGTCATTGAGTTTGGGGGTGGAACACTTTTTAAACAGCACTCTAAGTCACTTAAAAAACATTAACAGAATGACAGGGGTGGATTTTGCTTAAACCTGCATTTTCTGAACAATAAAAAGTATGAAAGTCTAATGTGTAGCATTATAATCTGGCACTTATCAATTCTAAGTAGATGAACAAGGAGTAAAAAAAAAGTCAGCTTCCTGTTATGAAGCAGGGCAGATATGTTTCTGTGAGCTCCTCAAAACTTTGTCAAAAAATAAATAAATTCAAAAAGATCCTCTACATCAGGACTGAAAACTATAGCAAAATTCTTGCTACAGGTCAAGTGGTTTGCTATTATTTTTAAAAGAACTCCTAAAAGCAAAAATAGAACTATGCACAAAGCACTGAAGGTATTCCGTCCTGACTGCAAAAGCAGCATTGGTATTAATTTCCTTACCAGCATCCAGAAATGAATGACAGTACTGTGTTGCTGATTGTTTGGATCTGATGATCACACCCACTGACACCATGCACCAAGGCAGCTTTCTCCTTCAACCAACCCTAGCTATGCTTCTGCACATGTAGAATTATTCTGGATAACAGTAAAAATACAGTTAACTAGTCATGATATTTCAAAAATAAGGCAAAGAATGTATAAGAAAACATCCAGACTCTTAAGAGCTTCCAGAGGCTGGGTAACTTCCCACACCCTGGACTGTATAAATGGCGTTTGACATAAACTTAATGGTGCTCTCACTACCCTTAACCCCACATATTCTAAAACTGGCCATGCTCAGAGGCATGCATAGAAGGTTGTTTTCATACCTCTCAACTGTCCAGATTTTTCCTTCATATTTTTGGTCTGTTCCTCATAAAATTTGTGTTTTCTGGCAAATCACTGGGGACTAAAATGACTAAAGAATGGTGTACATTTGACTTTCAGACTTCATATCTGAACACCAGAAACTTAAGCTTCTATTGACACAACAAATTCAGTATATCCCATCATTATGTATGAAATGATAGCTAAATCATTTATGAAGTTGTCAAATTAGACTTCTACACAACCTAACAATATTCCTTCAATAATGCTTATTAATTTAAGGGAGGGGTTCGGGTCCTTATTGCCAGGTATCTTTAACTCATTACTGAAGAAATCTATACTTCATTTTTCTTGGAAAATGGTCAAATGGCCAATATTATACCTATAGCTAAAAAACAGAAATTTGATGAAGAGCATAACTATAGACCTGTAATATTTACTTTTGTGATTGGTAAGATTTTTGAGAGGTGTATATCTGATATATTACAATTGGGGATAAATAATAAACAATTGTACAATATCAGCCAACATGGTTTTACCAAAGGAGATCTAACTAAACAAACCTTATTGAATTTTATGATTTACCACAGCAATTGATTTAGGTTTCTGTGTGTTGACTATATACTTGGACCAGACTAAGGCTTTAGATCTACAGATATTCGTTAAGATACATAATACATTAGTTATGAACAGTTTTAATTCCTGTTTGATTAACTGGATTGCCAGCTGGATGAATGGAAGAAAACAATCTGTAATTTTTGATGGCTGTAAATCATATTATTCCTCAGTGGTTTTTGGTGTACCCCAGGGTTCTGTTTTTGGACAGTTGCTGTTTAATTTTGTTTTCTTAACTTTCCCTAATAACAAAATCTGTTAGTATCACAAGTATATTGATGATTGCAAGCTTGGTTTTCTTGTATATAATAGTAATGATAATTGCAATATAAACACCTGTCTGACATACTTCTCAACCTCTTAGAGCAAGAAATCTGGACAAAGCCATAAATAATGGGAGGACAAAGGCCCAAAAATAGGGGTACTTTTTAAAATATTGCTCTTACAAACTCAGAACATTGCTAGAATAACAGGTTTTGCATTAGTGTGAATTTTCTGAAGGGTATGAAGTCTGAAAACCAAATGTCTGTAATTATTTTCTGACTTTAATCCTCAATGATTTTGCCAGTGAGTTACCAAAGAACCACAATTTTATGAGAAACAGACCAAAAAATATGAAACAAATATCTGGACATCCTGTGAAAATCTATACAGTTGAGAGGTAGTTTCTGGTAGAAATATCTAATTGGGCTACAAATTATGAAATATAATTTAGTACTAATAAATGCAGTAATGTACTTTAGAAAACAAATACCATGTTTTCCAATCTACATACAGGGTTCAGAACTGCTGGTGTTTAATGCATATACTGGTTTAGGTGTTCTAATTTCTCATTTTCTAAACATGTAGAACTTATTATCTAAAAAGGAAATAAAAGATAGGTATTGTTGAGAGATAGTGTACTAAGAGATAATTTTCACTTGGTTCATTTATATGACATTTGTCAGACCAACTTTGGAGTATAACAATACGTTTATTATTTACAACAGCTAAACAAGCTTAAATGTTCAAAAAAGGTGTACGAGAAGAGTTGGAGCTTTATCTAATTTTTGCTATAGTGATAGATATAAATACTTAAATGTATTATTATATACAACATCAGTATTTCAGAGGCAAGTTGATTCAGCCTTCTAGGGTATTTCATGATGATGTTCTACAATCTGTTTTGAATTTATCCATTAATGATTGTAAGATAACTCAAAATCATTCAAACTGTGTTTAAAAGATATAGAACTGCAAAACAAGTATAAGCTGTTCATGTATTACCCTGAAAATTCCAGTATTAATGAATAAATTACCTATGTCTATACATGAGTCTTCCACTTTGAATAGTTTTAAAATGAATTTAGATAAAGTGATGGGTGAATGGGTGTATGATCCAATCCAATGAATCAGTGTTCTTCGACAGCTTTTTGGCCTGAACACTGGAAGATAAACATATTAACATATATCCTTTAGAAAATGCACACTAAGGCAAAACCTGTTATTCTAGCAACTTACAAGAGCAGTATTTAAAATCTGTCCCTGATCTTGGGCTGTTGTTCCTCCCTTATTTTTGGCTTTGTCCAGATTTCTTCTGCTTAGATTTTGACAGGTATGGTTGTTGTAGGTGGTGTGTGGGGGCTAGGAATAATATATTCATTACTTCTTTTTCATTTTCCTCACAGTCAAGCCTTAGATATGTGCACAGAAGGTTACTATAGCTTGTGTGGGGGCTGGGGTTTACCTTCATATCGTTGATCACACATGATAAACTGGCCACTTAATCGAAACTTTTTTGGGAAACCAAAACCGCAAAACTTTTATAATGTCGAAATAATGTTGAGTTTCGACATTTCCAGCCGCACCACACCTGCACACCAGTGTTACCATGGGTTAAAAAGGGGGCGAGGTTTTGCCTTTCGGTTATGTGGAATTCGACGTTGGAGACGTTTGCAGTTCGGAATTTGTGGAAGCGGTTTCGCCCGTATTGAGATCGACGATATGAAGGTAAACTGGGGGCTGGAGATATTGTGGCCATTATTTGTTTAAAATTTTTCACAAACAGAGGTTTGCACACAAGATCCCTATAGCCTGTGTTGGAACTAGGAATAATGTGGTCATTTTTTCTTTTACTTTTCTCACAGACCTCAGAGGTGTGCAAAGAAGGACACTATAGCTTATGCAGAGGCAGTGTGCTGTGTAGGAGGAACAAGTTGAAATTACATTACTTTTTTCACTTTCCTCACAATTAAACATAAGGCACATACACTGGTGGAGCATACTTCTCACAGCAACAGGTTGAAATATGTTACTGTGTTTCATTTGTTCCTTCAGTTTTGTCCTAGCCTGACACTGGAGGGCTACACGGAAGGTGACTTCCTTTTGGGGGTAGGGCTGAAGAGATATGCTCTGTATATGTATGGCAGCAGTCATTTGAAATACGCAAGTAATCCATTTGTGCCTTTGGTTTCATATTAATCAAATACTAGTGGGATACACAAAAGGTAACTATCTTTTTTTTTGGCAGGGGGTATAGGGGTTACTGCCAAAAGGGAATTATGTATCCTCACAAAAATGTGTCTTCTTAGTTTATTTTGAGTTAATATTTTGTCATCTTTGAACATTAAACATTGGATGCAGCTTATTTCTTCATTGAAAGGAAAACATAAATAAGTCTGCAGTTTTTCTTTACTCATGATTTTTGTTCAGGCCATCATTGGATCTAAGCACAGGAAAATTCTCAGACATGCAACTCAGAGCATCTGTAACCCTTGACTTCTGTGGGTGTAGCAGTCCCTAGACCTTTGGGTTAAACCAGTTATCTCCTAAACAGTAGTCTTGACCATTCAGAAAAAGTAAATTTGAATCTTAACACTCAATTGCTTTCCTTAGAAATATTTTTGTTCAGATCATCATCAGATGGATGAGGTTATTTACAAAATGAAAAAGCTCTAAACTGTACCTTAAAGCATCTAGAAAATCATGGCATCTGGAAAAAGCAGAAGAGTAAAGAAAAGTGTGACACAGTGAACAAAAATATAATTTTTATTTTCTTGGGAGCCCAGGATAGGAGGAAGCACAAGGGAAACTTTGATGGATTTGTGTGGGAGGGAATTAGTAGGCAGTGGTCAGTGGGGTGTGGCACCATGCATCCATTTGCCTAGGGCATCATTTCACTAAAGACCAGCCCTACACAAAGGTTATTGTGATATTAGATCATTGCAACTAAATGACAGTCACTATAAATGCCTTTCTGTGGGATAGGCCAGTTTGGTGTGGGACATAGGCTTGTCATAATGCAAGACTAATTTAACTATAGCTCAGTCTGTGCATAGTATTCCTAAAGCTTTCTACCATAAACTAACAGGTTGCTTAAGAGAGGTGGCAAAGGGTGATACTTAGATTGGAAGAATCCAGGGACCCCCAACATAGGACTTGCTTGAGATCCCCAAAAATGCTAACAACACCCCTATTTCTTTCAGCTTGATCTCTTTATTCATTGCTAGTCTGCTGATTTCTTGGGACTTGCTCAAAAGACTGTCAGCTCATTTTGTAGTCATTCCCTTTGATTTGTGTTTCTTGTTATCATCAAATCATCTATGAACTATGATGTGTGTCTTCCACAAACAGTTATTAAAACTCTGGTATTTGTAAAGAGTGATAATTTCTTAGCTGCAGGAACTCCCCCCTCTGTCACTTAGTCAGACAACTGTCAGACTTTGTGTCATTCATATATGAGTAAGCTACTCAACTATAATTGACAAATGATTTTAACAGAGCTGGTTCATCTGTGTATGTCAGTAGTTTCTATACCATTTGATCCAGCAATGACCTTAAAGTCTTCATTTCCATATGGTCTCATTACTTTTTATGGTCTCATGTGGGGCAAAAAGAAAGGAGAGCCATAAATATTTTCTATATGGGTGACTTTTCTTGGACAAAAAGGTTGAAATGTAATGAACATCAAGATATATAAGCCAGTAAAACAAATTCCTAAAGAAGGTAAAGCATGAATACATGCAAAGTTTAACTGGAGTGAATCAAGGAGAATTAACTAAGAAATGCCATGCAAAATGAGAAACAAATTTGTTGTGCTTTATTTGTGCATGTGGCAGTGTTATGATAAATTGCCAAGGAGTTAACTACACTCTGGGATAAGGAAAAGTTGTATTTAGTATGTAGCTGTCTTTTGATGCCATCTCCTTAAAATGATAGGCTATGGAGTCCACTTAAACACTACCTTAATATGTTAGAATATGTTAAAGAGTTCATGACTGAATCTACCTACCGTCTTTAGAGTTATTATGCAGTGGGGAATCCTCTCTGGTTGCAGTGTGAAGGGAATTTGTTTATTATCCCCACTGATGCAAAAGTCAGTGAAACAGTCTACACTTTTTAAAACATCCAGTTGTCAACAATGGAGACATATTTAACTGCCATAACATAACATATAACATATAACATAACATAACATAACAGCACATACAAAGGGATGTAATTTAAAAATACGTCACTCTTCGATGTGGGTAAAGATTAATTTATTTTTGTTAATTATTTTTCCAACTACACAACTCTTGGATGTGGTAAAGATGAATTTATTATTTTTGTTAATTAATTTTCCAATAGACAAATTATACAACAGAAGGAAGAAACTGTTGCAGAAAAGAGGAAAATCCCATGCAAAAAACTCCCTCACCAGCCTTGGTAAGAAGCTGAGATCCCTCATAAAATCCTCAAAAGCTAGTTATGAAAATAAAATTGCCAAAGATTCCAAAGACAACCACAAGGCATTCTATAGTTATGTCAAGAATCTAAATAGCAATGCTCAGATCTGCTCTGAGCTACAACAGAATGGCATTAAATATACTGATCCCAAGGATATTGCCAATATCCTGGCAGATTGATTTAGTGCCAACTTCACCCCTTCTCACCCCCTAAAGGACCCATCTCAATACCAAAAGATTGCCAAATTCCAATAATCACACAGGTAGAAACAGCACTCTCCAAAGCTAAGAATACAGCATCCATGGGACCAGATGACATCCTGGGCTGTGTACTACATGAACTACAAAATGAACTGGCACCCCCCACCTAAGTGTCATGTTTAATCATAGCCTCACCTCAGGCTTTGTGCCCACTGAGTGGTGCACAGCTACAGTTATCCTGCTCCACAAGGGAGAATCCGCCTTGGATGCTGGGGACTACAGTCCCATCAGTCTGACAAGCCTGATCTGCAAGGGCATGGAACGCATTATCATGGAACTTATAAACAAAGACATTGGCAACGTTCAAACACTGGACCCTACCCAGTTTGGGTTTGTGAAGGGCAGATTTTGTCTCCTGAATCTGACTGACTTCTTCAAATCCGTCTCCAGAGCTGTGGACGAGGGTAAGGCAGTCCACACATCCTATCTGGACCTTGCCAAGGCCTTCAACACTATCCCCCACTCTGGAATCATAGATAAACTTACTAGGCTAGGCATAAATCCCTATGCCACTCGATGGGTTGCCAACTGGCTTACTGACAGAACCCAGACTGTAAAAGTATCCGACTCCAAATCCAGCTGCAGACAAGTGACAGGTGGAGTACCTCAGGGTTCAGTCCTGGGACCATTCTTGTTTGGCATCTACTTCTCTGAAGTACAGGCCAAAACTAAGGTACTCTGGCTAACACATTTTGCAGATGACTGCAAACTGGGAGCCATTATTGAATCCCCAAATGATGTGGATATTCTACAAAAGGGCCTTACAGAAACAGATGCCTGGTGCCAGAGCCATGGGCTCAAGCTTAATGCCAAGAAATGTATAGTTATCCCCTTTGGAAAAAAACATGTACCCATGAACTACCACATAGGTGGCAGGATATTAAACATCGAAAGTATGATGAGAGCCTTAGGGACACAAGTGGACAGTGGTCTCACTTTCGATAACCACATTGCCACAATAGTCAGGAAATCCTTTTATGTGGCACACCTCATCACTAAGGGCTTTTCATTCAGAAAAAAAAGGTCATTGTCCCACTGTACTCATCCCTCATTAGACCCATTATAGAGTATAATGCCCCATTTGGTATGTACCTCACAAGACTTCTGCAACAGCTGGAAAGGCCACAGAAATACCTCACTAAAAGAATCACAGGCCTAAAGCAGATGCCATATGCCATCTAAGAAAACTCCAGCTATACTCTGTGGCATATCGTCTACTCAGATGTGATCTCTGCTTAACATACAAGGCCATGTCAAACCCTGAGCTGTTAGACATGCTCCACTTAAAAAATCCCAATCCCTCAGAGCCACACGCTCCAGGGATCTAAACCTTATCATCACAATGAACAAAACATGCTGGAGGGATAGGTTTCTGACCCAGAGACTCCCCATACTCTGGAATAGACTGCCCATACATGTCAAGCAGAGCGCCTCATTGTACCTCTTCAAAAGGAACATTGATGATTGGATGGGAGATAGGAAATTCACCCCGGGGATCATGTCAGTCGCCCTGCTAGACAGGGGCCCAGAGAAGTAAATATTATGGGAAGAAATTTCCAAGGAATTGTTATGGCTAGGCTTGCATAGGTCTTAGGGCCGATAGCCTAGTACCAACCTATGAACCTATGAACCTATAAAAGAATGAGATAGATGGAACAGACAAAAATAAAAGGATAATCAGGTACGTTATGCAAAACAAGAGAAACATACCTGATTATCCTTTTATTTTCTCTGTTCCATCTCTCCCGCACATTGAAAGTCTCCCGATTTCTTTTTTTTTAATTAAAAACAAAAAAAGCAATGGAGATCTTCCTTTCTCCATTGCTTCCTTTACACAGCTGTTATTTACTGCATAAGCATGGGAACAAAAGTCCCATACTCACGTGCAGTACATCAAGAAAGCCCCAGGATACTGGAGAAAAACACAGAAGAGCAGCACACAATGCCATTATACAAGTACAATATTTATTTATTTTATTATTTATTTTATTTTATTTTACATTTGTTAACCGGGGGTGTCTGACTGAGCCGAAAAGACCCTTTTTCAGCAGAGGCCCGGGAAGAAAAGCTCCACAAAGAAAAAATTACAGACACATTTAGTTATTTAGACATAATCAGTATACACACAAATTACAAGAGACATGTTTTTACAGTGGTATGCGGCACAAACAGTTACAGTGGAGAGAACAATAAAAAAATATTAATTTTAAAAATAAAGGTAAGTAATAGATTTGTGGTGTACAGCTGAACGTTGGAATGTAGGTAGAATACATACATAGTACACAGGTACAGTACATACATTGTAGATTAGCCAGTGTTTGTGAGTAAGATTGAAAAACTATTATCAATTGCTCTAGATTTAGTATGTATATGTTATCCGCTTTCACTAGCCTGGGGAGCGATCATGGCACTGCCAACTTTGCTTGAGATGTTGCCTGATGAGGTCTTTAAAGGAGGCTTTGGATGATGTGTTTTGAATGCTAGTAGGGACAGAGTTCCATTTTTTAGCCACAGAACTACTATATAGTGCATCTCCAAAGCTATTGTAGCTGTTGGTGACTTCTAGTAGTAGTTTGCTTGATGATCTAAGAGGCCTTTTGGCTGAGTGATGTTGTACTAGGTTTTTGAGGGCAGGACACTTATTGGGGAGGTAATAGATAGAATGACAGAGGCAGAGTTGATTGTAGGTTAGGAGGTTGGGCAGTTCAAGCCAGTGGAGCTGTCTCAAAGCAGTACAGTGATGAGTTCTATATGAGCAATTTGCAGCAAAGCGGGCAATTCTGTTATAGCAAGCTTCCATTTTGCTTAGTTCAGTTTTGTTGAGATTAGTCAGAATGGGAGATGCATAGAGTAGGGTGGATAGAAGTTGGGAGCGAGCAATGGCTGATCTTGTGTTGTTGGTAAGAAATGGTTTGATATGGTAGAGTGACCCCAGTTTGGCATGTACTTTTTTAATAGTTAAGTTCAGATGACTATCAAATTTTAGGTGGGAGTCTATGGTTATTCCCAATAGCTTAGCCTGTGCCACTGGAGCAATTAGAGTAGCATTTGTGGAGTAGATAGTGAATTGACTGTTAGTGTTTTTGTTAGAACTGGTTATAATCATAAGCTGAGTTTTCTTTGGATTGAGGATAAGTTGGGCTTTGGTAAGGTAGTTTTCAACGTCAGAGAATGCTAGCTGAGTTGTTAGCAGGAGGGTGGGAATGTTTTGTGCAGCACAGATTAAGGTAGTGTCATCTGCATACTGAATTATAGATGCATGCTGTGTGGAAGTGTGGAGGTCATTTGTGAAGACTGTGAATAGTAGTGGTCCTAAGATAGAACCCTGTGGGACTCCTATAGTTATGGACAGCTGAGGAGAGAGAGAGAATTTTCCCATTTCACAGCTTGGTACCTGTCAGTTAAGTAGCTTTGGAACCAGGTAAGAGTGGAATTAGATAGATGATACTGGTTTAGTTTGTTTAGCAGGATTTGGTGTGAGACTGTGTCAAATGCTTTGGACATATCCAAAAAAAGAGTTGACACTTGCAGGCCTTCATTTTTGAGACAGTTTACTGTGTCTGTGAAGCAGAGGAGAGCTGTAGTGGTACTATGGGCAGGTCTGAAACCATGCTGAGTAGGTGATAGGATGTTGCAGTCTAGGAGATAGTTTAGCATCTGGGTATGGATGCATTTTTCTAGGATTTTGGCCAGGGGGGAGAGTAAAGCAATGGGTCTGTAGTTATTAAGTTCAGTGGAGGTCCCGCCTTTATGTATGGGTGTAACATAGGATATTTTCCAGAGTTTGGGCACATAGTTTTCAACAATTGATCTGTTTATGAGAGTGGAGACTGGGATAGCAATAGCATCTGCTGTAAGTTTCAAGAAATAGCTGGGGAGTAGGTTGACTGCTGTTGATGAGGTTTTTAATTTGGAGAGCATGCTTTTGATTGAAGTGGTGGAAACTGTTTTGAGGGTAAAGCTTGTATTAGTGTTATTTGTGTTGGGGGGGATAGTGAGGAAGGAACTGTCCTGTGATACTAAGGATAGAATTGAGTTCACAAAGAACTTTAAGAAAAGTAACTAGCTTTTTTCTTAAATAATGTCATTGTATAATAGCAATAAACTATGGCTGGGTGTGGGTAATGCTGGATTTACACAGGCTTAGCTTTGTTTGGTCACTCGGGCTTCACCCTTGTGACCAAACCACGCCGACCATGGGTAAATACCGCATTACCCACATCCAGCCAAGGGTTATTGCTATATTAACTCATTCACAGCTACAGCTCTGATTGTGTTGTTTATTGCTTCCCTCCTGCAGCAGTAATGTGTGGGTTGCCTTGTCTCATTTAACCTGCAGTGCTTGAAAGGCAAACTAGATGCAGTACTTTTATCAGACTGTAATTTCATTATGATACTGAATTTACTGCATTTGGTGTTACACAATTAAGCAGTTTAAATATGAGAAAATAGTCTTAATTGAGAAAGCAAGGCAAAAAATGCTTTCCATTTTCAGCTGAAAACAGTGGGGTTTTTTTACATTTAAATTTCGAGCATGAGCTCTAGGGAATTACTGCCCAGCCTGCAAACAGTCAAGAATGTGGTACCTTATTAACTAGCTGTCACCAGGTACTAATTAGTTAAAACATACAGACAAGCACAGACAGAAAATGTGAAACTACTTAGGTTCAAGATAAAAATCATCAGTTACAAGAAAAATACTTTTGCATGTCATAAATAGTGTTTTAGATAGTGGGCTGAAGAACACTTTTTGCAATTCAATTTGCACTGTGCTGTATTTATATATTTGCTTTATTCTTTCTGTCCTTTGTTGTCTGCACTGTTTGTTTCTCATGGCAGCTCAAAAGCTAGTTTCAGGTGGGGGTTGTTTGCCAGCCCATCTTAGGTGTTAGTCATTCATTGCCTGAGGTGTATTTTCTGTGTTGCACTTCCAGTACAGACCTCACTACTGTGAATTTGTGCAGAGCTGATACAGCTAAATTCTCCTGTCTGAGTTGGATGCTATTACCATCTGATATTCCAAACTGATAAGTACACTTTTTTTGCAACTCGATTTGCACTGTGCTGCATTTATACATTCACTTTATTAGTTATATATTTGCTTTATTGTTTATGTCCTTTGTTGGCTGCACTGTTTGTTTTTCCCACCTTTCCTTCCAAGTGTTGTTGTAGTCTTAAACTTGATGGCTTTGGAATTGCCCGCCCCTGCTGTAAATCTGATTTTGGTCTCTGCTCCCAGTCCAATCTTATTTGAACACTCAACGTTGTGCAGTGAGATCATTTAGGTAGGACTACCACCTTGCTTCTTTGACTTTGAGCACTCCTCTCTGTCCTATCTCATCAGCTCAGTGTACTAAGTAGAGAGAGAGCTTTTGGGAAGGTTAGCCCCCTTAGTTCCCTAATCTTGAACTATCTTCTGTTTCCTTTTTCTCCACCCAAAAAAAAAAATGTACACTTTATGCAGCTGATTTTACTGTAATTGCATTCTTCATACTTTATTACCTTATTTTTGCTGTGTGCTCCCAAGCGTTCAAGTGCTTTTATTCTTGTGCATTTATTACTGCTTGTTAGTAGCCTAATTGAATGTATCTGTTATTCTAAGCATTTTTAGCTTTGGTCTTAATGGGTCTATATTATATTAGCGAAAATCCTTTTAAGCGAATGCGAAAACATTGACATGTATTGCGCGAACTGCGATTATGCTGAAAGTACTAAACCGCGAAATTCAAAAAGTTGAAGTGTCATGGTTGGTCCATCTGCTGTACAGCTCCATAAGGTAAGTGTGCGATAGTTATGGACCTTAGGATTAAGGTGCGAGTTAAGGTAAGTGCATAGATAGCAATGAATGTAAGGTTTAGTGTAGGGTTAGACATAGGGTTTTGGTGCTTTACTTTAGGGTTAGAAGTAGGGTTTTGGTTAGTGTATATATGTGGTTTATTTATTTTGTTTGGGTAGGCAGTATGTAGTGGGAGGTGGAGTTGGCCGACTATGGGGATTCGACTTTTTGTATTTCGCAGTTTAGTACGTTCGGCATATTCATGGTTCGCGCAATACGTGCCGGTGTTTTCGTATTCACTTAAAGGGATTTTCGCTATTATAATATAGACCCGGTCTTAACACTTGTGCTTCAGGCCAGTTACTTTACATTTAAGAAGGTTCTTGTGGTCTACACTCTTTTTTGGACAAACCCTTATCAAAACCCTCCCTCCATAAGTCCAGCCAAGCATTCAAATTATTATGTCTGGACAACTCACATCACTTTTTCCTGGCAAGATGGTCGACATGGGCATACTGAGACAGTGTAGCAACTGCCTCATGTTTACTGACAACCCTGTTCTCCTAGCACATAATTCTTCCACCTGCGAGAAATGCATGTACATCAGTAACCTGGAGTCCATGCTCTCTCACGCCACAGTCAGTAATCCAACAAAGAGGAGATTGCCACCACAAACACCACACCACTCACATCACACAGCCAAGCACACACACACACACACACACACACACACACACACACACACACACACACACACACACGGACCTATGCAAATGTCATCAATAAAAACTTACCTAAACAACAGAGACCTCCAAAACATACTCACAAACATTCCATACGCAGCACCAAACACATCACACACAGCAGACAACACACTGTTGTCTCACAAACACAGCCCGTAAGGCAAAACAATAAACCATCACAGCCCACAAGACATAACAATAAACCAAAAACAAATTGGTGACTCAATTGTGAGACACACCAATGTCCCCCAAACCAGGCTCAACAAGGAGAAGGTCACGGTCAGTTGTCTGTCTGGTGCCAGAATCTGGCACATCACACAAGCACTTAAGTCTCTGCACAACAAGTACAAGTATAACTCTGTCATTGTACATGTTGGTGTGAATGACTTGAGATGTACCTCCCTGGACTATATGAAGAAATACATGCTTGACCTCTGAGAGTGTGTATTCAGGCAGGTATGACCCTAGCCCTACGCAGCATCCTACATTCACCAAAAATGATACCACAATACCAACAAAACATGATTGACTTCAACAAATGGCTTAGTTTCTGGTGTCATTCTAAGGGGATCCAGTATCTGCCTGGGATGACATGGTTGACAGACCTTGATGCTTTGCCAGAGATGGGCTTCTCCTGTCACCACTGGATTTCCAGATCCTGGCCAAGGCTCTCGCTTCTCCTATTGTGCCTTTTTTAGGCAATGTCCCAAACACAAACCTTCCAACTTAAAAGATCTGTCAAAAAGGAAATTAAAGGTCATGCTGCTTAATGCTAGGAGCCTTAACCTGAAAATGGACTCACTGGGGGACCTCCTTGCACTGGAAGATGCTGATGTCTGTGCGGTCATGGAAACTTGGTTCAGGGCTGCGGAAAGCACCCCTGCCTTATCAGGCTATACCTCATTTCACACATTCTGACCCCAAAATGAGGTCGGGAAGACTAAGGGTGGTAGTGTCTATATCTTCATTAAGGGCAGGCACACCTCCGGACTGATTTGCCAGCATGACAAACTGGAACTACTCTAGTTACAACTGACAGCTGGCAAAACACCCATCCAAGTTACAGCTAGCTGTAGACCCCCCTCCATGACTCAGGACACCCACTCCTCTTACCTGGATGTACTTGACTCCTTCAAGGTACACCTTAACACCCTGATCCTTGGTGACTTCAACTACCCCACCATAGACTGGGAGAACTATTCTTGCACTAATGTACTCTCTCAATGATTCCTCAACCTCATCAGTTCTAATGCGCTAGCCAAGCTAATCTCATCCCCCAAAAGGGGAGATAACATTCTGGACCTGGTTTTTACCAACATGGGTGACTGATGCACCACTCCCATAGTATGTTCTTCGCTTGTGAGATCAAATTATCCACTCAACCCCCCCCCCCCCAGCCATAATCAAGCTAAAGAACTTCTCAAAAGCTGACTACAGCCTCCTAAGGGAGGGTATCTGTGGCTTCACACCACCACCACCCTCAGAGGATGCAGACAACTATGCTGAACAATATGCCAATGCAGTATACAAGCATCTGTACAGCTGCATGGACTCAGCCATACCCAATAGAACTAAAACCTGCTATTCAAGGAAACACAAACCTGTCTGGTGGACATCCTCTATCAACAGGCTTTACAACAAAAGGAAGAAACTGTTGTCCAAGGGTAAAAGGGAACAAATTCCAAATTGGAAAAACTCTCTACTCAACAAGCAAATTAGATCACTAGTGAAAACCTCCAAGGCCAATTATGAATTAAAACATAGCAAAGGGAAACCATAAAGTCTTCTTTGGTTATGTCAGGAACCTCTGTGGCAAAGCCCAGGTTTGTTCCAAATTAGTACTTAACAGTAGCACTTACACTGATCCTGTTGACTAAGCCAACCTGCTAGATGATAGGCTCAGTGCAAACTTCATCCCCCTGTCCCCCCCAAAGGCCCTTTTAACATCCCGATACTTGTCTTGCACCTCACATCTCCATAGAGCAAGTGTTACAGGCCCTATCCAAGGCAAAGAACACAGTTTCCATGTGACCCAATAGTATCCCAGGATGTATTCTGCACCATCTGCAGCAAGAACTGGCTTTGCCATTGAGCACCCTATTCAGCCGCAGCCTAAGTACTGGCTTCATTCCAGCAGAGTGGAGAACTGCCATTGTCATCTCCTTGCACAAAGGTGGTGCCACTACTGACCCTGAAAACTATTTCCCCATTAGCTTGACAAGTATGATCTGTAAAGCCATGGAGCGTATTATTATGGATCTCATAAACAAGGACATAGGCAATCTCCAAGCACTTGACCCCACCCGGTTTGGATTTGTCAAGGGTAGATCTTGCCTGTTGAACCTGGCTGATTTCTTTGAGACTGTCACCAAGGCCCTGGATGAGGGAACGTCAGTACATATAGCTTACCTTGACTTGGCCAAGGCCTTTGACACAATCTCCCACTCAGGCATCATCGAAAAGCTAACACAACTTGGCGTAAATCCCTATCTCATCATATGGATGGCCAACTGGCTCACTGACAGGACCCTCAAAGTCAAAATAAGCACCTCCACCTCTGATAGCAGACCTGTCACGAGCAGAGTTCCCCAAGGATCTGTCCTGGGACACCTAATGTTTGGCATCTATTTCTCAGAGGTCCAGGCAAAGACAAAAGGCCTGTGGTTGACCAAGTTTGCAGATGACTGTAAGTTGGGTGCTGTCATTGACTCCCCAAATGATGTTAACATACTGCAAGAAGAACTCACAGCAACTAATGACTGGTCCCAAAGTCATGGCCTCAAGCTAAATGCAAAATAAATGTATCATCATACCATTTGGCAAAAACACCACTCCTATTGATTACCACATCAACGGCAACCCCCTAAGCACACAACATGGTTAAGAGAGACCTGGGCACACAGGTTGATAACAACCTCACATTCAGCCATCATGTAGTGGCAGTGGTCAGAAAAGCCTTTTACTTGGTTCATCTCATAAGTAAAGGATTACGTCCAGAAGAAAGGAGGTTAAAACCTCTCTATACTTCTCCCTCATTAGACCAATAATTGAGTATAATGCCCCGTTTGGGATGTACCTCTCCAAACATCTGCACCAACTGGAAAGGCCACTGAAACACCTCACAAAGAGAATCCATGGCCTCCAACACCTGTCCTATGCAGACAGGCTCAAATCATTATTACTCTACTCGTTATCATGCAGATTGTTCAGGGATGATCTGTGTCTCGCCTACAAGGCAATCTCGGACCCTGCCCTACTAGAGATGCTCCATATCTGCAAGTCTAACTCCTCATGCACTACCCGCTCAAAAGGCCTGAATCTAATATGCCACATCAACACCACCTGCTGGAGAGACAGGTTTGTCTCCCAGAGGCTGCCCTGTCTCTGGAACAGACTTTCTATACATGTCAAACAGAGCACCTCTTCAAGTGCAACCTTGTCCCAGGAATTCCACCTGTGTCCCTCCTTGACAGGGGTGACAGGTGCTGACTGAGGTTTCTTTTTGGGGATAAACTATTGGCTAGGTTTAGAAGGACCATAGGGCCATTAGCCTAGTAACCTCCTATGATCATATGAAAAATGGTAACATGCGCCAGCTATTCAACATTTCAAAGAAATACATAAATGCAGCCTGATGGAAAACAAGTTCAACCATTCATAGCAATTAAATTCATGTGCCTTTTACAGACATTTACATTGTTTATTCCATTTCCCATGGCATTCAGTAAACAGGTTATACAATCATAGAACACAAAGGTACTCTGGGATAAACTTTTCTTCTTTATGCTTTAGGGTTTTAGAATTTGCACAGTATTTGTAGGAAGCATTTTTAATTCTCATACATTCCATATTTTTAAGCCCACTAGACACGAGTGTTCTTTTGCATGGGTAACCTGGAAGCACAGTTTGTTTAAGTAACTTGCTCAGGATCACAGTTACCTTTTTTTTTGTCTGTCCCCTTATTAATTTGCAAACTGATTAAAACAAAAACAGCTATACTACCACAATGCAAAAACAACATGATACTTTTAAGTGGCGTGTTGCCTAGTTTTGTTTGTGAAAGTTAAGTAACATGAGGTGCCTTCAGCTGATTTTACTAATCTGGTGATTTTACTTATTTTTGCTCTTGGTTTTAAGTACTCTCATAGTCTACAACTGGCATTTGATGCAAAAACAAACAAACAAAAAAACATTTGCTGACTATTTACCATATTCATATAGTGTAATCTCATACATGGGTCTTGTCCTGGGGGCAAGGTTCACGTAGCTGTCTCTTGTGTGACTCGATTGCACAAGACCCACACACATATCCTTTTGGCAGTCAAAAAGTCATGCTTGGAGCACACAGACAGACAAACTCAAGCACACAAACACACACACACACACACACACACACACACACACACACACACACACACACACACACACACACACACACACACACACACGCACACACAGTTACTGTTTAGCATCCCATTTCTATACAGTATTGGTTGTTACCCTCAGTATGTTTAACTTATTTGGTTAACAATCCAAAGTTTAAGTACTTATGACATAGTCGTGTACAAGGTATATAGGGGATGAACATTCATCACCATCTCTCACCCAAGGGGCAAGCTTTCTGTCGCCCATACATCATCACCTTCCACTTATGTGCACAATTTGAATATTATGTCAGACCTCCACGTCATACATTTCTTTATAATGTCTACCAAGAACATGACAACATAAGAACAACACTAGCTAAGTGACCACATGAACCATAAGGTAGCTGTATGAACCTTTAAAGTTCTTGCTACCCTTTATGAACACTTAAAAGTGCTCACCTCCCAACCTATGTAGAATTTATTATTAAAATTTCGACATTGAGATGAACCCATATGAAAACTTCGAACTACAGATATTCGAAATTTCATCTGGGTGAACATCTCAATGTTCGAAAGTTTATATTAGTGAATGCAGTGTGTATTCGCTAATATAAACATTCAAAGAATTGTACAGAGATCACGGTACAGTGCGGTTAGGGAAATTCATCCCTTACCTCACTGTAGTGGGATCTCAGTGTTGGAATATATAGTTAGCAGGGGTTGTAGGGGGGTGCAGGGGGTAAGCTCCCCTGCAAAAACGTGATGTTATGTATAGGAGGTCATGTAAAGTGAACTCCTATAGTGACATCAGGTGATGTTTTCGAAAACAGTGTCGAATCAGCTAAATTCTTTCAGTTGATTCAACATTTTCACTTGTTCTATATTTTAAATTTCAAGATTTACTTTCGATATGTGGGTCATAAAATGATTCTGACTTTTGACATATTGATAGTAAACTGAGCTGTACATCATAATCCTGGTTTATATTAATGTCTACCCATCTAGTTATCAAAGCTAGCTTTAAAAACAGGTTAAGAACCTATCCCTTCACTGAATCTTGTTTATTTGTTTATGTAGATTTAGGTCCCTAGTACGAAAAGTCACTGGTTTTGTGAAGAAATAGGATGTCAGCTAGTACCAGCTCTTTAATAGCTTGAAAAGTGAGGCACAGCTCACCTTGGAGCAGTCAGTAGGCTAAAGAGTATGACGACAGTTATGCTAATCTTTCAGGATAGTTTAAGGATTTAAGGTCTAGCTAGAGCCATTCCAGTTGAGTGATATGCTTGGATATGTACATACCAAAGGAGGCGCTGTATTTGATGATGGATCTGATAAGGGAGTGATAAGTTGAAATCTTTGGATCTTGATGATATTCACTTGGTAATTAACTGGGCCATATACAAGGATTTCTGACAAAGGTGGAAATGTGATGCCTGAGCAAGAGAGAGTTGTATATATAAGTATTATTTACTTATTTATTTATTTTACATTTGTTTACCGGGAAAGTCCCACTGAACAAATAGCCAAATTTTCAGCGGCGGCCCAGGGAGAAACCTCCAAGTAGAATAAACACAAACCATATGAATAATAGTGCAATAAAGCAATAAATACATTTCAATAAGAATGAGGAAAGAAAGCACTTCTTAACACAATACAAGAATACATTACAATAATAATTAGAAAGAAAATTACTAGTTAATACAATACAAGCAAAAACAGCTAATGATTAATATACAATTACATAACTATTCTGAAAAAGCAGAGTAATGCAGTATGAACACCGATGAAGCTCCTGATTATTAGCAATTGTATTCTGGGTTGATGAAGACAGAGTCTGAGTAAAAAATGTAAAAATATGAGCAGGAAACCAAGTAAGCAGCATTAACCAGTTAAAATCAATGTTTGTATATTATACATACAAAATCCAAAATTCCTAGACAAAGAATAGAGAGATGAAAAAGTGGTTGGATGTATATTACATACCTAGCTGTTTATGTTAGTTGCTAACCTGGGTCAGAACAGGGGCATATCCATGAACTAGATGGATGGGTTTTGAGAAGTTTTTTAAAGTTAGATTTATTGGCTGCGGACCTTATATTTAGAGGCAGGTTGTCCCAGATTTTTGTAATGCAGTTAGAGCAAAGGGCGTCACCTGTGGCATTCTTATTTCTGGTTATGTTTATTAATGATGTCTTACTGGAACAAAGTAAATGGTTATTTGAGTAGTAGTTTAGTAGGCCTCTGAGTGATGGAGTTTTTTCTGTTTGGTAGGGAATTTGATGGGCCATTGAAAGTTAATTGAGGACTAGCAGATTTGTAGATTCTAGCCAATAAAGCTGCTTAAGGGCCAGCCAATGGTGGGATCTGTAAGTTAAATCAGTTACAAACTATGGTATTTTATTGAAGCATGAGTTAAGTTTGGATAAGTCTGATTTGTTTAGATTCACCACTATGGGGATGTATATAGGAGAGTAGAGACTAGGTGGGTTCTTGCAATAATGGCTTTAGTATTATTGGTTAGATATTTTTTCCTCCTTTATAGGGTTCCAAGCTTTTTGCATATGTTTTTATAGTTTGGGCAATGTGTAAGTCAAATCTCATGTTGTTGACTATAATAACCCTGAGAAGTTTAGTTTGGGGAACAGGAGTAATGGGCATGCTGTTAGTAGAAATTATTTTGAATGGTGATATGAGGTCTATGGCTTTTGAAGGATGAAACAGCATTAACTTAGTTTTATTAGGCTTGAGTACAATCCATGCATTGGTTAGCCAAGATTTTACTGCTGTGAAGGAATCCTGAGTTATATTTTGAAGTTGTTGGAGTGAGGGGGCTGCACAGGTTAGGGATGAGTCATCAGTATAGTGTACCAAGGTGGCAGGGTGGTAGTGTGGAGGTTGTTAGTAAATACAGTAAAAAGAAGTGGACCCAGGATAGATCCTTGCAGAACTCCTAAGGTAACAGGCAGAAGAGGAGAGAGGTTATTTTACAGCCTGTTTGCATCCGGTTAAATAATCCTGCAACCAGGAAGGAGAGGAGTGCTTAGATTAAGTTCAGAAAGTGAGTTTAAGAGTTTGTTATGTGATACAGTATCAAAGGCCTTAGAAAGATACAGAAAGATTGAAGAAACTAGTTTGCCTTCATGCCGGTGTTGGTTAACAGTGTTAGTAAAGCTCATGAGGGCAGTGGTAGTACTGTGATTGGGATGGAATCCATGCTGAGTATTAGCTATAAGTTTTTTAGTTTGAAGACAGTTTAGAATGTGTGCATGTATGCATTTTTCAAGGATTTTTGCTAAAGGAGATAGAACAGCTACAGGCCAGTAGTTAGAAAATTCTGTTGATTGTCCACCTTTGTGTAATGGTGTTATATGTGATATTTTCCAGTGTTGGGACATGTTGTTCTGAGATGGACCAGTTTATGAGTATAGAGACTGGATACAAGATGGCTTTGGCAGCAATTTTGAGCTATTCAGCAGGTAGATTGTCTGCTGCTAGGGTTGTGGGTTTCAGTTTGTTAAGGAATTTAAATATAATACCTGTAGGAACTGGATGAAGGGAAAAACATTGTCATTATGTACTGATGATGTGAGGGGTGGGGGATGTGAAAGGCAGTTTTTATTTGTGAGAGCTAGAACAAATTTGGTGAAATACTCATTAAATTGTGTGGCTATGTTATCAATAGAGTTGCTGGTAGATGGGTACAGTGTGCTATATTGCCCTGGCTGAATAATTTTATTAATGGCAAACCAAAGCTTTTGTGGGTTCTTTTTGTGCTTTGACTGTATGTCAGTGCAGCAGTCTTATGACCATATTTGTGGGAAGAGGAGTACCACTTATATCATATGAGGTGAAAGCTTTTTGGCTGCTGTTTAACTTGAAACTATTTTCAGTACACAGGGTATATGCATATTTCAGCTCTTTTTGGAGCAGTTTAATATTAGTGGATAAGTGAGTATCAGTGCCCACTCTGGAGCCTTTAGCAAATGTAGTCAGCTTCACTTCTGGAATACTATCTTTAATATCCACTAAATAAATATCAAACAAGAGAAGTCCCAGCACTAATCCCTCTGGTAATCCACTAGCTATAATTTTACATTGGGTCTATATCACCACATCAAATGGTGATAAGCTCGAACTCCCTTTGTTCGAACCAAAAAGTCTGAAAGCCCTAAACCGTGAAGTTATGGAACATCGATTTTTTTTCCCAGGGAAAAAAGTCAGTGAGCCGTCTTCGGGGCTTTGCTATTTCCTCCACTGTAGTGCGATTTCGGAGTTGGCATATTTAAGTAGGGGGTGTGGGGGCACAGCCCCCCATGTTGGGGGGGGGGGTGAAGCTCCCCACTTCAGTTTGTTTTAAAGTTGTGCTTTTTTTTTTTTTTCACGGAGCAGCGATTTTTTTCCCTGGGAAAAAAAATCACTGTTGCGTGAGTTCGCTGTTTAGGGTTTTCAGAGTTTTAGGTTCAAACAAAGGGCATTCAAACTTATCACCATTCGATGTGGTGATATAGGCCCTTTTACATTCAGTGTGGGCACCATCAACTTTTACAACTTGGGATTTGCTGGACAGCCAGTATGCAATCCTGCAGACAACATAGGGTTTTATATTAAGTTTGTTTAATTTTTCAGTAATACCAACATGGGGAATAGTGTCAAAAGCCTTGGCCAGGCCAAGATAAAGAGTGTACATGGAATGACCACTGTCCACAGCCTCTGGAACCTTTTCAAAGAAATTTACTAGGTTCAGGAGACTAGACTTGCCCTTCAAAAAACATACTGAATGGGGTCTAGATTAGTTAAGCTGCCTAACTCTGTATAAATGCATTCTGCCATAATCAATTTAATGGGTTTAAATACAGGGCTGGAGAGGCTGATGAGTCTTTAATTACTTGGGTCCATAGAGAGGTCATCCTTGTATAAGGCAGTCACAGTGACTGTTCTCTAGGCATTAGGCATAAACCCTGTAGATGCATTGAGACTGAACAGTTTATCTAGAGACTCAAATAGTGCTTACTTGGCACTAATGAGAATGTAGTCTGGTATGTTATCTGGTCCAATAGAAGCATTATGTTTCGTCTTTGACAAGGATTCTAATCTTTATTCCCAGGTGAAGCCCATGTCTGCGGTTTTAGCTTCTGTTCCCCTTCTGCCTTGTTCCTAAATGTGTAACATTTCTACCTTGTCTGTACTTATATTATTTATTACAGCTGGAAAATTAATGATTTTTGTCACTGTATGTTTCAATACTGAACTGGAACTCTGTGCTTATACTGTACCGAGTTGTGGACATTTGTTACATATTATGCCTGTCAGCTCCTGACAGATATAGTGTTATATTACCTGTCAGCGCCATTCTAATGCTTACAGCTGTACAGACTGACAGTGGTAATAGCAGCACATTATGAGGGCTCCCTCATCCACTTTCATGGGAGTGAGTGATTCATCAAGACTTCAGCCTCATTTTTCATGAAGGCAAACAGGGTGAACTTTACATGCATGAAGATTAGGGGATCTGCTCATTGTGGAGTGGTCATTTTTGGGAACTTCCTTGCTTTATTGTGAAGGTATGCAGTGGGTTAGGTTGTCATGGTGGATTGCTTTGCTTAGAATGCAATCTGAAAGATGCCCAGAGTATAGTCATATATTTCTGCAGCATGCTTTATGCCATATGATAACTTGCTAGCTGGTAATGTTGCTCAGCAGTGTTACACTGTTACAATGTATTGTTGTCTGTATCAGATATATGGTATTTGCTGATCTGTGAAATTACAACCCTATATATATTTTTTTTGGTTATCCAGATAATACACTGTAATTCACATTAGTAAATCACAGACCATGCCGTGGATGTTTATTTATATACCTAGTGCATATATGGAGTCATATGCAGTAACATATAATACTACTTCTGGAATTTGCGGTATATCTATAAAATTAGTAAAACTCAGCTGTGGACCATGTTTACGATTTTTCTTTTAAATAAAACTGATATCATATGTTATACATGTAACTAACAGAAACTGTTAAAACTAATTAGAACTATGGCCTGTTTTCTCCTTTGCAGTTCTGTTTTCCTAGAAATCACCCATGTTACCTCATTTCATCCTCTCCATTTCCTGGTCAGAGTGACTATATAAGTAGTTTTGTAATGCTATAGCTAGTTGTCAAACTGTAGCTCTCTCCCTTTGACATATTTTTGCTGTGGCGGCTTCAGCTAAGATGAAAAGCTTAACAATGGAGGGAGCCTGAAAGGCTGAGAACAAAAATTGTCCTTTATCTGACTTGGCACCTTACACAATTTGTATTAGTGATATCAACGCTGCTTTTCCTGTGTTTTAAAAGATGTTCTCATATTTAACAGGTTTTATACTATGGGGAAAAACTATTCAGCTGTCTTGATATTTTTGTAGAAAAACAGGTTAGGCTTTCTATTAAAAATGATGGGAGCTAACAATAGGAGTGAAATATCATTCTGTATTTGCACTAAAATGAAGCAACAGGTGTGTCTTGATCCGATCCTTTGTCATGCTAGAATACATGATAATAGGACTTTTAATGTCAATGAAAATTATAGTATTAGGTGGGGAATGATGGGCTGGCAGAGAAACTATTTAGTAGCAAACTACTATTTAAAAAAAGTATTTTAATTTAAACATTGTAAAACTTGTAAAACATTTTCACAGGTATTCCATTTCTAATGTTAATACCCCTCCAGAATGGGAAATATTTTAGAATGTTGGTTCTTTCAGAGGATATGAGCCCCACACCTGTGGTGTCGAGCCTCAGAATGCCTGTGAATGGTACAGTATTCATACTGCCCAACCTGTTTGTTGCTGTTGTTACTTTCTTACAACCTTTGTAAGGGAAAGACAGGAATACAGTATTCCCAATTGCTGTCACAATTCTGTTACAATAATCACTCTTGACTGGATGCTTTACTCACTGAATCAATAAATATAAATAATTGCTGTCTCTTCACCCAATCTTGATCCCCTATTCAGCTTGCACTCTTTTCCCCAACAGGTCCTCTAGTTACTTTAACCTACTCATTCAACTTTTTTATCCACCAGACGATGCGTTTACCCAATTTTAATGTCATGACTGAGTTCATATTATTTATTGTCACTCTGTGAACGATTAGCCACTTTAAAGTGCCATCTCTTTTCCTCTCCTCCTACTAAGTTTAGGATACATGTCTTCTTTAACTGCCAGTGACAAGAATGTTCAGTCTTTCCTAGTCCCCTACCCATCTATTATGGGGCATCACCTATCTTTCTATAGAATTCCCCATTTGTGTACCCCCACCTCTAGCCTGTCTATTATACACCAAGTCACTTTTATATCATTCTTTTTTCTGTTCTCCCCAAATTTTGACCTCTTCTCTTCCCCCATATCATTCATTACATTAATTATATGTTCCCTTATATTTCTATTCTGATTTCATCTTGCTACTTCCAAATTCTGGATTAATGCAACCTACTTGTAGTTTTATATCTGGCAAAACTAAATGTTTTTCTGTTGCAGTAATGTCCACCACAACCCTGACTGCTTGCTTTACTCCTCCTGTCCCTACTGCTTCAACTGTCATACAGAATTTTGTTCACCTGAATGCTGTGTCTATCTATAGTGAAACAGATGACAGGTATTATTGTTATCTCAGAAAGTTAACTAAAGAAAAAATCACTATCCTTACATTTTTAATGTTCTAAGTTGGTTGTGTTCAAGTAATTAAATAAAGTTTAAAGAAGCAGACACTGGCTGTCTTAGATATCAGAAGGCAGATGATTGAGACATTCTCAGGACTAGGCATCACTTTCCCTGTGAGATGGTCCAGAAGTGCCAAGTACTGATCATCTCTACCCCACTGTCTTGTTGTCAAGCTCTAACTTGGAAACCATCTTAATATCTACTACACTGTCTGTCACCTTTCTCCAACATATGCTACTATACTTTGCTACTTCCCTTACACATATAATGCTTGAAGAACAATACCATTCTTCAATTTAACCTCAGCTTAAATCTTTTTGCCCCTATTTGTTATCACTGTCACTTACTGTTTTGCTTTTAACTACCATTCTGGTTAATGGACCCACATGATCTAACCTCTGCACTGGCAGTCAGTCTCTACTAGACACTATTGTCATAAGTTACTCTGCTAAGGCCATTAACATTCAAATATTGTCACTGTCATATGTGAATTTACTGGCTTCTATTGAAATGTCCAAGGTTTGAAATGTCAAAAAAAAAAAAAAAATAGGAGAACAACAAATGCTGAACATTGCTTTTCTCCATTAAATGTGTTTTTTTTTTTTTTTTTGCAGGAGGCAAGCCTACAATCTCTGAACTTATATATATATATATATATATATATATATATATATATATATATATATATATATAGGTTTACTATTGAAAGGTTGATTAGTGTTAGATCAATTAATGTTATGGCCGAAAAATAATGTTTTATTTGAAAAGCATGAAAGAGCAGAATGTCAAAAATGGTTTGCACAATTAAGTGCATGCAATATTTTCAACATTCCTCTCTCCCAGCCATGGCAGTTAGCGCACCTCTACTATTTTGCAGGGTGGCTGCGCCCCCACATTCCTTGCACATTAAATATACCAATGCTGAGATCGCACTACAGTGAGGAAATGGGCTACTTCCCTGTTCCTCACTGAAGTGCAACCTCCCTCCACAGCCTCAGCACATTGCTTGTGAAAAGGTCGAGTACACCATGCAACTTGACTAACTTTGGTCGATCGCTTTTGTTTCGATTTCCTGACTCTTGGACATTGTGATTTCCCACATCGGACATTCAACTTCCTTTAGTTTGGGTAAGTCATTGTAAACCATAACATATATATATATATATATATATATATATATATATATATATATATATATATATATTTATATACCAACTCCAAGACTGCCATAAATCAGTGTAAAGTGAATATTCCAGGAAATAGCAATCTCAGACTTTGTATATATGTCTGCATTTTTGGTAAGTCAGTCTCAGCATTCTAAGACTTGCACTAATGAGTCTTGGCAATTCACTTGATTGCTAGACTGGCTATAGCATTTCAGTGTTAGCTAGAAAACATAATTTGCCTCAATGTTTTATCACTAGCAAGTCATTTTCAAACCAAAGGGAAAAAAGTATGTTTGCACTTTAAATCATCAGTCACATTAACTGGAATTTTCTTCTGATATAAACAATAATTCAGACAAAACTTTTTATAACTTCCACTTAACTCTTCAAGACAAGCGTACCACTTGTTTACATAAAGGGTTAGAAGTGACACATAATCCTGACTCAATGTGGAAACATTGAAAATCTTATCAAGATTCTCACACTTTTTCCTCCTTTTCAATGGTAGAATTTTTCATAAAAGAAAAACGATTGCATAAATCAATGTTTCTGATAAACTAGACAGTCTCACCTCCTGCTTATCACCAAGTCCTTTTTGGAAGGAATGAATTAAATTGATTAACAGGCAATTCTAAACCTAAATGTGCACCATGCCTTATTGCTCTCTACTGGAAACATTTCTATTTATAATCCATCCATCTAGCTAGCTATCCAAATGCATTTATTGGGATTAAACTCTGATCTCAATGGACACATTTCAGTAGTGTCAGTAGTTTCATTTGCTACAGTTGGAAAACATTTTCAGTGAAAATGTTCATTTTTCTTTTCACCTGTTCTGTTTTAGCTTTATGAATCCTTTTCATTTCAGATTGACTACACATTACTTAACTTTTTTGAGACTACTAAACATTTTCTGGTCTTGCTTGCCTCAAATCCTGCTGGAAGCAATGGACTGCACCCTATACTCATTATAACATAGCATTCATTCATGTCCAAACCACTTACTCACAACTTTTACCTCAACACTACTCCATCTTGCCGTCTTTGTGGAAGTATGTTATGTGTGCTACTAGACATAAGACAGCTGACCCAACCCAGCCATCTAACTTCTGACTCTTCTTAGTTATAAATGTCCAAATAAACTATCTGATAAAGCTGTCTGTCATCAGATCCAAAACTTCATTAATAAAAATGGGACATTGTCCAGAAGTCATGCTCATGTTGTTTACTTTTTGGCTTCTCTGTGACAATATTTAGAAAGGGGTGAGGCAAATCAACATAAGAAGGCTATTTTATAGACTTGGATAAAGCATTCATCCTTATAAATTACTCTCTTCTGCTCCACTCATTCTTTTTTGGACTTTACAGATGGACCTTTGGTTTGAATGATTAACTAGTTAAAAACAATCCTTGGGTTAAGGGTGATAGTTGTATCTCTCTATCACAAACTATGTGACTTTTTTTTCTCACTGTTTTTGTTAGAAAAAATATACTAACCACCATGTAGTCTGAGAAACACATGTTCAATACCATTATAAACATGTTATCACAAGTTTTCACTGAGCACAATGGCACTCACTGCATTTCATTTTCAGTCTTCCAAACACAATGGCACTTTCAATATGCAGTTGATAACCATTGCTACAATAACTAAGAGTTTGTAAAGATCAGAATTTCTCTGAAAATAAAAAACACAGAACTACTAACTGTTTGCATGCAAGTAATCATAGTGCTCGAGTGGACAAACAGTTTTCTCTAACCCACATGTCAGAGCACTACTTATATTGCACCCCCATATTCATCTTTACATGTAAGGAGTCCCTGGCACTCAAAGTTATGAACATAAAACTTGAAAATAAGATTCCACATCACTTACTGTTGTAAGTATTCAAAGTTCAACCAATGCTGATTCACTGCCAGTTTCACAGATGCAGGCACTATCTCTATGATCCGAGAGTATAAATGTAATATTGACATTTATCAGTTAATCATATGGCTTAATGATTGATTAGATTCTACCAGAGAGCCTCTAATACAGCTTGCATCCACATCTGTGACCAATAAAAATAAATATGGGAACAAAGAGCACACCAGATCAGTTCCCTTGTTTAACATCACCTTTATGTTAAAATCTTATTCACAACTATTCTCACGCGGGTTGCTTAATATGACATCCTTAACCCATTCAACCATCTTACCCCTAACTCTATTTCCCTCGGCACCCATACATAAACACCCATCTAAGTGAAACAAAAGCTTTTTTAATATCTGTTAACACAGCCACAGACCCCTTCATCCATCTTTCCCTCTCCACAATGTAGATATGTCATGGAAATAAAAAAGAAGTTATGTACTTACCATAACATTCCATGTGAGTTGTTCATCTCACCTTCATTCTTTACTGATGGGTTCGGAGCCGATCCCTTGGCTCTGAGTCAGCCAGTTGCAAAGCTTGAGGTCTTCAAATAGCTCTAGGCCAAGTCCCTATCCCATGATGCACCTAGAGTTACCTCAGATGTTGTTTGCTTCATATAACAATACCATATGTCATTCTATCACTCCTAAGAGAAGATAGTAGATTGAGCAACCAGGATGGATCCAGCATCTCGGTCATCTAAAAGCCCAGGAGGGGGTAGGAGGGAGGGACATGAGAAGGAAGGTGAGATGAACAACTCACATGGAATGTTATGGTAAGTAGATAACTTCTTTATGTGAAGTTGTTCTATCTCGCCGTTCATTCTTTACTGATGGGTAGCGTCCCAAACACTATTAACCTTTTGTGGTGAGAAAGTGTGGAATGAGGAATATCCTGGTAAGGCAGGGGTGCTCTTCGCAGCCCTGAACCAAGTTTTCGTGACTGCACAGACATCATCATCTCCCAGTGTGAGGAGAGCCTCCAGTGAGTGCATTTTCAGGTTAAGGGTCCTAGCGTTAAGCAGCATGATGTTCAATTTGTTTTTTGACAAATCTTTTATGTTGGAAGATTTGTCTTTGGGATGTAGCCTTAAAAAATGCACAATGAAGGAGGCAAGAGCCTTGGCCAAGATACAGAACCCCAGGGGTGACAGGTAGAGGCCATCTCTGGCAAAGCATCGAGGCCTATCAACCATGTTATCCCAGGCAGACAGACACTGGATCCCCTTGGAAAGACAACAGAAACTAAGCCAATTGTTGAAGTAAATTATTTTTTGTTGGTATTGTAGTATAATTCTTGGTGAAGGTTGGATGCTGCTTAGGGCTAGGGTCATACCTGCCTGGGACACATACTCTGAGAGCTCAATCATGTCTCTCTTCATATAGTCCAGGGAGGTACATTTCAAGTCATTCACACCAACATGGACAATGACAGAGTCATACTTGTACCTGTTGTGGAGAGATTTAAGTGCCTGTGTGATGTGGCGGATTCTGGCACCTGACAGACAGCTGACCATGACCTTCTCCTTGTTGAGCCCAGTGAGAGGGAAATTAGTGTGTCTCACTATTGAGTCACCAATGACTAGTATGTTTGGTTTATTGTTATGCCTTATGGGCTGTGTTGGTTTATTGTTATGCTTAATGGGCTGTGTTTCTGAGACATTAGTGTGTTGTCTGCTGTGTATGATGTGATTGGTATTGTGTGTGAATTGTTTGTGAGTGTGTTTTGGGGGTTTATGTTGTTTAGGTAAGTTTTTATTGAGGACCCCTGCATAGGTGTGTGTGTGTGTGTGTGTGTGTGTGTGTGTGTGTGTGTGTGTGTGTGTGTGTGTGTTGTGCTTGGCTCTGTGATGTGGGTGGTGTGGTGTTTGTGCCAGCAATCTTCCCTTTGTCAGTAGTACTGACTGTGGTGCGAGAGAGAGCATGGATTCCAGCTTACTGATGTAAATGCATTCCTCACAAGTAGAAGAATTATGTGCTAGGAGAAGAGGACTGTCCATGAACATGAGGCAGTTGTTACACTGTCTCAGTATGCCAATGCTGACCAGGCTGGCAGGAGAAACTGATGGGAATTGTCCAGATATAGTGCTCTGAATACTTTGCAGACTTATGGAGAGCAGGATTTGATAAGGGTTTGTCCACAAGAGTGCAGACCACAAAAACCCTAAATGTAAAATAACTGGCCTGAAGCACAAATGTGCTTAAACCAAACCTGAGATGCTTAGAACAGCAGACAAATTTAAGTGGAGAGGGAAGAAACAGAGCAAGATTAAGAGACTACGAGGGTTGTTCTTTCCAAATGCTCTCTCTGTACACAGTAGATGAGTTGATGAGATGGGACTGGTAGGAGTGTCTGAAATTAAAGAAGAAAGGGGGTAGTCCTTCCCAAATTATCTCATTGTACTCAGCTGAGTCAGCAAATGCAAAGAGTCCAGGAGGAGTGTCCAAACACAAATTTACAGCAGGGGTGGGCAATTCCAAAGCCACCAAGTTTAAGACTACAACAACACTAGGGAAGGGGGGTGGGAAACAAATTGCAGAGAGAGAAGGACCACAATATTCAATTACTGTTCAAAGAAACAAATAAATAAAATGCAGTACAGTTATGTTAACTATCACTGAAAGAATGCAAGTGCAAAAAAAGTACTTAAAAGATCAGCTTGTATGTCCAGATAATTGCAGGTCATTCAGTCACAGCCAGCCAAACAGCTCTGATATTGAGCACAAATAAATATGCATAAATGTGACTATACCAGCACTATAAGACAAGGCATAAGCCGCCAAGCTATCACTTAAACACTGAACTTTAAAGAAGTAAAACTACCCCCACTGAAATCAGATGGCTTACAAATTTAGTGCTGAATTAGCCCTGGCAGACTAACTGCAGAGAGAGAAGGACCAGAATATTCAGTTAACATTCAATGAAACAAATAAATAAAATGCAGTACAGTTATATTAACTATCACTGAAACAATGCAAGTGCAAAACAATTATACTTAAAAAATCAGCTTATATGTCCAGATGATTGCAGATTGGTTGGTCACAGCCTGCCAAACAGCTCTGATATTGAGCACAAATAAATACATTCATTTTTTTAACATTGGAGTTGCCAAAATGTATTCACTTCCAAAAAGAAGCTTTATATAATAATCACAACCATGGAAACTGCTGTTTAGTTTAGAAAACAAAGAAGTTATGTACTCACCATAATGTTCCATGTTTGTTGTCCTTGATCTCGCCTTCCTTCTTGCTGTTTGGGTTTGGAGCCAATCCTCGGCTCCGACTCCGCCGTATACTATAGCTTGAGAGCTTTTACTGGCTCGAGGCTAGCCCCTATCCCAGCATGCCTAGTGGTAGTTACCCAGATCTCGTTTGTGATAACTCAACACTAGACCAAACAAATAGACAAGAGATATACTCTACTTGACATATCATTGACACCTGCATATAAAAATGCAACCACTCCACAAGAGTAATAGGAGTAGAGTGAGACTAGCCATAAATTATCATATAAAGGAAACCCAGCCAGTATAACCAATAAAACAAGGGATTCCTCTTGATCTTCCAGGAAGGGGGAAGGAGGGTGGGACACAAGTAGGAAGGTGAGATCAAGGATAACAAACATGGAATGTTATGGTGAGTACATAACTTCTTTATGTTATGTTGTCCTTATCTCGCCTTCATTCTTGTTGTTTGTGACACCATCCCCAGCACCTGATTCTTGGGTGGCTCACTGGAAAAAACTCTTCAGGACTGTGGAACCAAAGGGTGCCGTGTTCTGGGAGGCTACATCTACTTTGTAATGAGTGATAAAGGTATGAGAATTAGCCCATGTAGCTGCTGTACAGATTGAATCCAAAGGTAATCTGGCTTGAAAGGCAAGAGAGGTAGACAAGGCCCTTGATGAGTGTCCTTTAATTTCCCCTGGAAGTTTTTGTTTACACAACTAGTAGACATGTTTTATAGTGTCTGAAAGCCACTTTGATAAAGTCACCTTTGAGACTGCACAACCTTTTTTATTGTCCCAAAGGATATGAGTCCTTAGTCCTGTGTAAATAGAAACATAATTGTCTATAAATGTCCAACTGATGAAGCTTATACTCTGCCTTGTTGCCATGACTGGGGAAGAACACAGGGAGTTCAATGGATTGATTCAAATTGTAGTCAGCACATACCTTGGGTAAGAAGGAGGGGTTGGTTCTGAAACACAATCATTATGGAAAATCAAGTATGGTGATGAATAGTTAAGGCCTGCAATTCTGAAACCCTTCTAGCTGAGGTAATTGCGACCAAGAAAAAGTTCTTCCAAGTCAGAAATTTGAGTGGGCAAGAAGAAGATGGTTTGAAGGGAGAAAGAATCAGAGCATCTAAAATTAAATTTAGATCCCAGGCGGGGAGAAGTTCTCTTATTGGAGGTCTTAAGAGGGTAGTACCTCTTAGGAATGCCTTGCATAACCTATGGGACATGATATCAGAACCCATCTCTCCCATATAGAAATTAAAAATGGCAGCTAACTGAACTCGGATAGTAGCTGCAGCAAGAATTCAAGAATCTTTGAAATGGGAGCAGTAAAGGGATCAACTTGATTTTTGCCTACCCGAAAAGAGAACCTCTTCCATTTACTAGCATAAAGCCTCCTAATAGTGGGCTTATGGGAGGAAATCAAAATGTGTTCAACTGCTGGAAAAACAATGGGAAGCCTGGCTAAGACCAAAGTGGAGAAACCAAGCTGTGAGCTTGAGAGTTTGAATGGAAGGTTGGAAAGCCCCCCGACTGATGCCTCAAAAGATCTGGCACTGGATCCAGGATCCAAGGCTCCTCTTGCAGGTGAGGCCAAAGGAATGGGAACCATATCTGATGAGGCCAGTAAGGGGAAATGAGGATTGACTTGCAACCCAGTGACTATGCTTTCTGAAGAACCTTGGGGATCAGGGGAAATGGTGGAAAGGCATAAACCAGTGCTGGGGGCCAATCATGAACAAGTGTGTCCCTGGATGACTGTCCCAGTGGTGGGACTAGGGCAAAGTAGCTGCTGCATTAGATGTTGAGGGGGGTGGCAAACAGATCACAGCATGGCTGGCCCCATTTGCAAAACCTCAAGTCCACAATTTCCTGCTTCAGGGACCACTCGTGGGGCATCAGCTTGTTCACTATCATGTTGGATTTCCCTGAGATGTGCATTGCAACTAGAAAGCATTGGGCAGACATCGCCCATTGCCAAACCCGTAGAGCCTCTCGATACAAGGGGTAAGACCTGGTTCCACCCTGTTTGTTGATATACCATACTACCGACATATTGTCCGTCTGAATTGCTGTAGTCCCTGTAGGTAGAGAGTCCTGAAGTGCTTGCAACGCCAGAAGCACCACTCTCTTATCCAGGACATTGATGTGCAAGTGGTACTCGTGTTCCTGCCAAGTCCCTCGAACAGTCTGTCCCAGATAATGCCCCCTCACCCTATCTGGGAAGCGTCCGTGGTCATTGTGGCTAGAGGTTGGGGGGTAGAAACGATTTGCCTATTGCTACCATGGGTGAGTGAAGCCACCACTCCAGATCCCTTTTGCAGGACTGCGTGATCAGAATCTCATGCGACATGGGTAGATCCTGGAATGACCACTGTGCAAATAAAAGCCACTGTAGAATTCTCATGTGGAAGTGAGCCGTAGGGACTAGAGTGATTGCCGCCGCCGCCACAGAATCCAGGACCTTGAGGACAAATCTTGCTTTAATTCTCTTTTGTGTAAACAGCATGACAACTTGACAATGGATCGTTAATACTGTTTCTTGAGGCAACTTTGCTATCATGGCCATTGCATCTCAATCTGCCCCTATAAAAATATATTGACAAGGAAAAAATGCATATTTTTTGTAGTTTATGGTGATCCCAAGTTGAGAACAAGAGCAAATTGTGGATTCCCTTGCCCTGATTAGTTGATGCTCAGTGGTGGCATTAAGGAGTCAATCATCTAGATATGGAAACACCCGGAATTCTTGATGCCTCAGGTGAGCTGCAACTACTGCCATGCATTTGGTGAACACCCTGGGGGTTGTGGTGAGACCAAAGGGCAGGGCTCTGAACTAATAGTGACAGGCTCCCAGCCAGAAGCATAGATATCTCCTTGACCGTCTGTCCATTTTTATGTGGTAGTACGCATCCTGGAGATCGATAGAGCACATCCAATTGTCCTGTCCCAGAAAAGGAAGAATGGACTGCAGTGTTACCATCTGGAACTTTGTTTTCTTGACTGACTTGTTCAGCCTACTGAGATCCAAAATGGATATCCAGCCCCCTGTTTTCTTTGGAACTAAAAAGAACCTTGAGTAAGTTCCGGATCTGATTTGGTCTGCGGGGACTTCCTGGATGACTCTTTTTCTTAGCAACCTTTGAACCTCTAGGTTTGCTTGATCCCAAAGACTAGGTGGAACATCTGGGACAGAGTGCTGTCTTTTTGACAGGGGTAGTTGGGAGAAAGGGATACTGTAACCTCTGGATTTTATGGATAGTACCCATGTATCTTCTGTGATTGTCTGCCTGGCTTTTGGGTACAAGGATAATCTCCCCCTGACTGTCTCTGGAGTCGGACAGTCAGGTCTCCCTTTAGGAGTGCTGGAAGGGCCAACCAGAGAAGGTATCTCTGTTGCCCTGATTCTGCAGACCCCCCCCCTGCTTTGAGGTCGGCATCTTCCATTATTTCCCCCTCTGTCCCTGGGGGAAAAATCACCACATATGTCAGGCAAAGCTCCCTGGGATTTCCAGAACCACATCTTCCCACTCTTCTGGCCTTTAGGATAGGACCTAGACAGAGCGGAAAAAATGTACTCCCATGGCAGAGAGAGTTTTGCCATCCTGTTCACACCTGGTAAGAGTCTCTTTTACCTGAGGGCTGAACAAGGATGAGCCGTCAAAGGGAGCATTGGTAAAGTAAGACTTGAAGGGCTCCACAAAATGACAAAGGTGCATCCAGGACTGTCTGTGTAAGGCTACCCCTGTGCCTGCCGCTCTGTTCACCCCATCGGCTGCATAAGAAATTAGCCACACAGAGGAGTTAACTACTGAAGTCAAGGTCACAAGCTGAGAAGCCGCCTTGTCTGAGGCTCCTGCAGCTGTAGGATCCTGTAAGGTATCTCCTAACCCTTTGAGGAGATCCTTTCGAAGCTGTGTAAAGTGGGAAAAATAGTTCAGCGACCTGAATGTAAAGGTCGCTGAAGAAAACATATGCTTCCCGTATCTGTCCATCATACGAGATGCTTTATTCGACGGATGGACAGAGACATTTCCACTAATTCCTTCTTGGTGGCTGCTGCCACCACCATAGCATCAATGAGAACACCTTTAGATAAGAAGAGCCTGTCTTCATGTGGCTGTAATGAATTTATTGGGCCTCCATGGAACTGGTTCCATTGTGTCTGGAGAGCTCCAAGCCTTCTGACTCACTATGTGCAATAGTGGGTTGAAAGGAGGAGATACCCAGGTGGTGGAAGGTCGGGAACTGAATGCATCCATGTACACTGACTCGTCTTCAGAAGGGGCAAGGGACTGACAGTCATCCCTCTGACTAAGGATATCTAAGATGTCTGAAAAAGAGACATCTTCAAAGGGGGACCGTGGGGACCCTCCTGAGTCATCCAAGTCTGTGTCTGATGTCAAAGACTCAGGGGAGTCCACATGCTTTCTCTTGCAAGTCCTCTTCTGAGGGACCTCCTCTGAGGGATACTCAGGGAAGATTTTGGAAGAGGTGGGATCACCCAATGGAGTGTCCTTGAGCATGGGTTCCCTATGCTTGGGGCAGAGGGGAGGTTTGGAGGAGGACACCAGCACCGAAGGCAAAGGAGCCAATGGAGCCAAGGGTGGAGCTGTCTCACCAGATAGCATGCTCTTCATCACCTTGAAGGCATCGTAGTCCTGACCCAAAAGAACCTCCGACTCTGAAGAAACCGGAGACTTCCTCTGAACTGAGGACGATGGCTCTGAGACCAATGTAGGAGCTGAGCTGACCTGCGCCGAAGCTCCGAGAGGGAGAGTAGGGTCAGACAAGGGTCTGATGCCACTCCCCTCCTTGGAGCCGAATAGGGTCATCGGCTCCCAGATCCCTCTATAGAAGGGGGTATCGAGGAGATCGGAGTGGTAGTCGGAACTGAGAGACCGGAGGAGGTTACTGAAACTGACGGTTCAACCACTATGTCTTCCATACACTCTGGCTCTGAACTCGGAAGAGTCAGAGGAGGAATCAAGATAGGTGTTGTTTGGGTTGTCAGCACCATTTCCATCTGGGATGGGCCCGAAAGAATTTTGACTAATGCTGATGTCCTAAGAAGCCTCTTTATCACCCTCCCCACATTATCATCCGAGAGGCTCCTGGATGACTGAGAGGACTGGGATGAAGACTGCTTGCCACAGAGTGTAATATTGGAGACTGTGGAGCAGACCGCACTGGTTCCAAGGCAGGAGACCTGGAACACTTGTGGGCCTTACTGGCTCTGAAAACACAGATGTAGCCATAGGTGAAAGAGTCTTGTTGGAACTGAAGGTCGGGTCCAACTTAGCTTGTGGATTGCCCTTCTCCTTTGATGGGTCCGAACTCAGAGCCAAAGAGGATGAAGGCTTGTCTGATTTTTTTGCTGGCTGAGTCCCTTCCAAGGCAGCATCAAAGGGGCTCTTCAATAAACCTCTTAAGATTAACTTGTTTCTTTTCTCCTGCAGGACTCGTGAACTAAAAGCATGGCAGATAGAGCACGAATCCTGCAGGTGAACAAGTCCTAAACAATAGATACAACTCATGTGCCCATCCATAAGGGACATCTTTAGGCAGCACGAGTCGCACTTTTTGAAACCCAAAGGTTTCAAATTCTTGGCAGTATCTTTGGACATGATATAGAACAGCACTATGTCTAAGGCTATAAACTACTGATAAGAAAACTATGTAATAACAGATAAAAAATATCTTTTGTTTTTTTTTAAACAAACAGGAAAGCAGAGAAGGAGGGGAGAGCATATAAGTTAAATGGTGAACTCCCCACCAAAGGAGAGCCTCTATCTCAAATGGCAACTCCTTAAAAACTTAGAGGAAAGGCAAGAAAAGGAAGACGAAGAACCCTCTAATTTAAATCGGTTTAGAAGAGGGGAAAGGCCAGACAGAAAAATGGTTAGTCCACACAAAAGCAAGTCACTCAGAGGGGGCAGGGATAGATAGAAAAACGAAGAGCAACTACAGTTGCCAAGTTAGACAAGCTAAACTAGAAATTTTCTTCAAAAATATAATAAGAGAAAAAAACACAGCCTAAGCCAGTATCCGCAATCTCGACGCTGCAAGTGGCAAACGAGATCTGGGTAACTACCTCTAGGCATGCTTGGATAAGGACTAGTCTTGAGCCAATAAAAGCTCTCAAGCTATAGTATACGGCCGAGTTGGAGGTGAGGATCGGCTCCGTACCCAAACAGCAAGAACGAAGGTGAGATATGGACAACATAACATTCATATTTTTGTAACAAATCCTTCATATCAGTCACAGGAGTATATAGAACATAGACAGAAAAAAGTCACAAAGCACAAACTGAAGCAGATAAACACAAAAGCTAGAGTAAGTAGCTGGACTGAACCCACTCAAAGTAATGCAGGCTGCAAATCACCACACAATTGTAGAATGCAGAATCCACTTTATTAACTTCAGATAAAAAAAAAAACAAGGATGAGCGCTTGTGATGTTTGTAATACTCTTATGGATTTAAGAATGTATACACGAAAGCTGAACTTGAAAATTCTTTTTAAAAACCTCTACACCTGGTTCCTTTGTCAACCCTTTAGCCATCTCAAGTACATATAACCCCCCCACTTTATCCCATTGTCCAACTTTTTCAGAACATATATGAGTTAGATATACATAACTCTAAGCTTCCTAGTAGGAACGCTGACATGAATGAGGAAAAAGGTAATGGATGAAATAAAAATATTTTCACAAATTATTAGAATTATGAAACCTGATAAAGGTGGAGGTGCTGTCTTGATGGACTATGAGGACTAAACAAGAAAACGCTTTGTATTCTAGAAGGAAAAGCATATTTAAGATCATCCATTAATGAACTGAACACTTCTTATCAGCATATAAGGAATGAACGCCAAGATTTATTTATAGAGGGTTCAATTTCTATTGATGTGCTTAATTTTCTCTCTGTTCCTGACCCTAAAATATCAGCCATGTTTGGGCTGCTAAAATTGCATAAAAATCTTAGCCAACCACCCATGAGACCCATAGTAGACTCCAAGGGGTCTATTACCCACCCCCTTGCAAGATATCTAGACAATAAGTTAAAAGAACACATACTGAGTGAGACACATATCTGCAAGGATTCATGGAGCTTCTTACAAGCTACAGATGAGATACCTTTCAAGGACACTTTTGTTTTTATTACTATTGATATTAAGGACCTTTATTCAGTCATACCTCACACAATTGGTTTGGAGTGGTTTACATATTTGTTATATGAAAAAAATATCTCACACTTCCAGATCTTGGTCTTTTCACAATTGATGGAAATTGTCCTTAAAAACAACTTCATTTTGTTTAACAAAGAAATTTACTTACAACAAGAAGGGGTGGCTATGGGGTCTGCATGTGGTGGTTTATATGCAAATATTGTAGTTAGGCAATGGGAGATGAGATTTCTTTTTCCCTCATGTTATTTTGATATCAAATTTTACACCAGGTTTTTGGATGATATGTTTGTTCTGTGGGATGGACCTGTTGATGCTAGTGATTATTTTATAAACTATATTGGAAACACCACAGAATTTCTAAAGTTCATCTATACAAGAGACCTTGACAAAATTTCATTTTTAGACATCTTACTGAAAAAGGATTATGAAAATAAGAGGTTTGTTTCAAAAATCTTTAGGAAAACATGTATTCAAACTCACTACTGCATTTTTCTAGTACACACCCAGTCAAACTAAAGAAAGCAATAGTTAAGGGATAATTCGTGCATGCAGCTCGTATGGTATCTGGTATTGATGAATTTTTAGATGAATGTGATAACTTGAAAAATATGTTTCAAAAAAGAGGCTATCCTTGTAAGTTCATTAGTGATATAATGATTGAGGTGGTTAACAAGAGAGAGCGTGGGTTTTATGTACCTTTACTTTCTTGTAATATGATTGACAGTGGTCCTTCCACCAGTAATCAAGAAACTGGCAATGTTGCAAGTAAGAATGATTATAAGACTTCTTTCATCACTGTATTCACTCAAGATAGTTAAAATACTAAGAAACACCTTAACAAAAAAAATGGTTTATTTTGAGACATGATAAGAGCATCAGACCACTAATAGGACCGCAACCTATTATGGTATATAGGAAAGGCATGAATATGAAAAACATATTTGAGAGCAATAACTCTTACCCAAACCACAGGTCAGGTTCTGTGAACAAATGTGGCAGATGTAATTATTGCAGTTACATTAAAGAAGGCAATATTTTTAGCATCAATAATATCGAAATCATAATCAATTAGAAATACAATTGTAACTCAAAGAAAATTATTTACTGTGCCACGTGTACCACTTGTTCTTGCTTTTACATAGGCAAGACTGATAGAAAGTTAAAAAATCGCATATACGAACACCTATATGACATAAGGAATAAAAAAGAAACCAATTCTCTTAGCAAACATGTTTTGGAGTACAATGACCATAAGTTCCAATTTTTTATTATAGACAATATCAGTACCAGCATGAGGGGTGGTGCATGGTCACTAATACTTGAGAAAAGAGAATTATACTGGCAATTATGTTTGAATGCTGGGAACTGGCCAGGCCTGAATGAACATATTTCCATTAGCCCAATTTTAAAACTAAAGGCACTGGAAAGATAAAAAATACACATATATATATATATATATATATATATATATATATATATATATATATATATCTATACATATATATATATATATATTTCTCCATTATACATTTTAACATTTTAACATTTTAAATAATTCACATGTTCAGTATTTATTATGTTAAAGTGTATTTATTTCTCTTAACATTTTCTACTATATCTAGCTTTTAATATTTAATTACACATATTTATTGTTTTAACACATTCAACATATTTAAATATTTCATGTACATTGTCATTTTATGAAGCAGTGCTTATATATAGCGTGTTTTTAAGGGTGGTGTGTTCCATGAACTTTTTCAGTTTGTATATTTTGTCTGCTTTTTAAATTCAGTGACTGTAAATATTGTGCTTTTAATGACATAATTAATTAGTTTATAACTGGGTTGAACTTCCTGTTTGAACTGTATAAGAAGGAAGTAACTATGTGGGGTAAATTGTCTGATGAAGTCTAGATCTTTCTAGACAAAAGTGCTCATCCTTGGATTTTTTTTGGTCTGAAGTTAATAAAGTGGATTCTGCATTCTACAACTGTGCTGTGATTTGCAGCCTGTATTACTTTGAGTGGGTTCAATCCAGCTACTTCCTCTGGCTTTTGTGTTTATCTAGAACACAAACATGGCAAAAAGGCACCATCACATTGGGAAAGAAAAGATAAAAATTAGAAGTTATGTACATACCATAACGTTCCATGTTAGTTGTCTTCTCTCGCCTTCTTTCTTGCTGGATGGGTTCGGAGCCGATCCTCGGTTCTGACTTGGCACTTGCTAAGCTCGAGAACTCATTTTACCAGCTCGAGGCAACCCTATATCCCATGATGCAAGGAGTGACTACCTCAGATCTCGTTTGGTAGCTAGAAGAAAACCCTGCCAAAAAATACTTCTTCCCAAGGAAGAAGATACTAAAAGTAGGAGAAACTAGGCCAATGGCCACTAACAGTAATGACTCTTCCTATTGTGAACTCTTGGAAAGAGTGACAACACCCCCAACAAAAGGAAGGTACAACCTCAAGATCAGTCCAGGCCAAGGGGAAGGAGGGAGGGACGCAAGAAAGAAGGCGAGAGAAGACAACTAACATGGAACGTTATGGTATGTACATAACTTCTAAATGTTAAGTTGTCAAACTCGCCTTCATTCTTGCTGGATGGGACAGCGTCCTAGCACCTCTATCCTGGGTGGCTCAATGGAACAGACTCTTGAGAACTGTGGAACCAAACCTAGCCCTGTCCCTGGAGGCCAAGTCCAATTTGTAATGAGAGACAAAGGTGTGGGGAGTGGCCCAAGTGGCTGCTGCACAAATGGTGTCAATAGGTAGCCTATCCTGAAAAGCTGTGGATGTGGATAAGCTCCTGGTAGAATGTGCTTTTGGTTTTGAGGACAGTTGCTTGCCTCTAAGATGATAAGTATAAGAAATGATAGAAGACAGCCATCTGGATAAGGTCACTTTAGAGACTGGGAGACCTTTTCTATTCTCTGCATAAGAAAGGAATAGATGATCAGATTTTCTGAATTGTTTAGTTCTGTCCAAATAATATCTGAGTTGATGATGAACATCTAAGCAATGAAGTTTTTGTTCAGCTTTGTCTGAATAATTAGGGAAAAAAAACTGGCAAATCAATAGATTGGTTAAGATTCGTCTGGGAAGCAACTTTGGGCAAAAAAGATGGATTAGGTCTTAAAGATACCCTATCTTTGTGAAAAACCAAGTAAGGGGAACGGACACAAAGGGCCTGAAGTTCAGAAACCCTTCTAGCTGAAGTAACAGCCACCAAGAAAATTGTTTTCCAGGAAAGAAACTTTAAGGAGCATGTAGCAGCCAGTTCGAAGGGGGGTAGAATCAAGGATGCCAGCATTAAGTTCAAATCCCACTGCGGAGGGGGATCTCTGATTGGAGGCTTTAGAAGAAATATACCTCTGAGAAAGGCTTTGCAAAGTTTGTGGGGCATTATGTTTTGATCTGCTAAACCAACATGAAAATTAGAGATTGCTGCCAATTGGACTTTAACTGTAGAAGCAGAAGACCCTGATTGAAAAATCTCTGCTAAGAAATCCAGAATTGAATGCACTGGAGCAGTAAAGGGATCTGAGTGTTTAGACTTTGCCCAGAAAGAAAAGCGTTTCCACTTACTAGCATAAATCTTTCTGGTGGAGGACTTAAGAGAAGCTACTATGATATCCCTAACAGGGTTAGAGATCATAGGAAGCCTGGCTAAGGAAGGAAGTGGAGCAACCAAGCTGTGAGGTTGAGAGAACGAATGGCCCAGTGCGGTTGACCCGACTGGTGGGTCAGAAGGTCTGGAACTGGTTCCAGATGCCAAGGCTGTGCCAGGAGATGACAATGCAGGGACGGAAACCAAATTTGTCGAGGCCAGTAAGGGGCAATGAGGATCAACTTGGCTCTCAATACGGTAGCTTTCTGAATAACTTGTGGTATCAGTGGAAAAGGAGGAAAGGCATACAGAAGTCCCCCTGGGCCAATCCTGGGTTAGAGAGTCTCTCGGGGAATGGCTTGGTAGAGGAAAAAGGGTGAAGAAGTCCGGGCATTTGCTGTTTTGGGGTGTAGCAAAAAGGTCGCAGGAAGGGAAGCCCCACTTCTGAAAAATCTCATCCACTACCGATTGCTTGAGAGACCACTCGTGTGGCATGAGAATAGCTCTGCTCAGTCTGTCCGCTAAGAGGTTGGATCTCCCGGGGATATGCGTTGCTATCAGAAACCGATGAGAGGAGATCGCCCATTGCCAAAGTCTGAGAGCTTCTCGACACAGTGGGTAGGACCTGGTGCCGCCCTGCTTGTTGATATACCAGACTACAGACATGTTGTCCGTCTGAACTGCAATAGTCCCTAAGGGAAGAAAGTCGTTGAGGGCTTGCAACGTTAAAAGCACTGCTCTCATCTCTAGGACATTTATGTGCAGATGGTATTCTATGGGTTGCCAAGTCCCATGGACCATCCTGCCCTGATAATGCCCCCCCACCCGATCAGAGAGGCATCATTAGTGACTGTGGCAACCGGAACTGGGGGAAGAAACAGTCGGCCCTGATGGAGCAGAGGAGAGGACATCCACCAGGTTAGATGACTCTTGCACAACTGCGTGACAAAAATCTCGTGACTCATGGGGAGTTGCTGGAATGACCATTGAGCGAACAACATCCACTGCAGAAGACGCATGTGGAAGCGGGCTAATGGCAGAAGAACAATGGCCACAGCCATAAGACCCAGAACCTTCAGGACAAATTTGGCTCTGATCTTCTTGCTGAGTAATATGATCCGAACATACTTCTGAATGTCCAGAATTCTTCGTTCTGTGAGTCTGGCTGACATGCTGACAGTGTCTAATTCTGCGCCTATAAAGGTAATAGATTGGCAAGGCGACAGAGAAGATTTTTCGAAATTTATTGAAATCGCCAATTGCTTGCAGGTTTGCAGAGTGTGGTCTCTGGCCTTGAGAAGTTGATGCCTGGTGGAGGCAGAGAGGAGCCAGTCGTCTAGATACGGAAACACCTGGAATCATTGACGTCTCAGATGAGCCGTAACCACTGCCATGCATTTGGTAAACACTCTGGGGGCTGTAGTGAGGCCAAAGGGCAGGGCTCTGAATTGAAAATGACTGGACCCCAGCCGAAAGCGGAGAAACCTTCTGGAGCGCCTGTGTGTGAATCTTTATATGATAGTACGCATCCTGAAGGTCTATTGAGCACATCCAGTTGTCCTTGCCCAAAAAGGGTAGAATGGACTGAAGCGTGACCATCCGGAACCTTGCCTTCTTGACAAACTTGTTTAGTTTGCTGAGGTCTAAAATTGGTCTCCAATCTCCCGTCCTTTTGGGGACCAAAAAGAATCTTGAGTAGGTGCCGGATCCTACTTGGTCTGCTGGCACTATTTGGATGGCTCTTTTTGCTAGGAGTTTTGATACCTTCTGTTTTGCCAATTCCCTTAGACTGGGTGAGACGTCTGGAAGGGAATGATGAGGAACGGGATACCTCTCGAAAGGGATATTGTAGCCCTCAGATATGATCGACTGTACCCATTTGTCTTGAGAGAGGGAACGCCAGGCTATTGGGTACAGCGACAATCTTCCCCCGACTGCCTCCAAGGGTGGGCAGTCGGGCAACACCTCAGGGATGCCGGAAGGGTTTATCAGGGAGAGTCTCCCTGCTACCCTGATTCTGCGGACCCCCTCTGCCCCTAGGGCAGTGCCTATTATTATTACCCCCTCTGCCTCTGGGGGTAAACTGACCACGTGTGTCCGGCGTGACTCCTTGAGATTTACAGAACCACATTTTCCCTCCCTTCTGACCCTTTGGATAGGGTCTTGAAGGGGTGGAGAAATGGACTCCTACGGCAGAAAGGGTCTTGCCGTCTTGCTCACACCTAGTCAATGTATCCTTCACCTGAGGCCAGAACAAAGCCGAACCATCAAAGGGGGTATTGGTGAAGGACGCCTTAAAAGGGTCTGCAAAATTACAAAGCCGCATCCAGGCCTGACGCCCAAGTGCCACTCCTGTGCCTGCGGCCCTACTCGCCCCATCGGCTGCATAAGAAATGAGCCGCATGGAGGAGTTAGTCAAAGAATTGAGGATTCCTAGCTGTGAGGCAATCTTTTCCTGAGCCCCAGCGGCCGAAGGATCCTGAACCACTTCACCTAGTTCCATGAGAATGTCTCTCTGAAGTCTGGTAAAGTGACAAAGGTAGTTCAGCGAACGCATAACAAAGGTCGCTGAAGAAAACATCTGCTTGCCGTACCTGTCCATGGTCCTAGACTCCTTATTAGGAGGATGGACAGGCACAGAAGGATCAGCAAGTTCCTTCTTGGTGGCCGCCGCCACCACCATAGCATCAACAGGGACGCCCTTAGAAAGAAACTGTTCTTCTGCCGGGGCTGTAATGAATTTGGAGGGCCTCCTAGGAACTGGTTCCACAGAATCCGGGGCTGCCCACACCTTCCGAGCCACTACTTGCATGAGTGGGTCAAAGAGTGGAGACACCCAGGAGGTGGAGGGTCGAGATCCGAAAGCCTCCAGGTATACCGACTCATCCTTGGAGGGGTTAATGGAAGACCAGTTCCCCCTCTGCTTAAGGAGTTCCAGGATGTCTGAAAAGGTGACATCCTCAGAGGGGGACCGTGGGGAACCCTGCGACTCATCTAAGTCGGTATCTGATGTAGTAGACTCAGGGGAGTCTGTGTGCTTCCTCTTACACGTCCTCTTACGGGGGGGTTCTGCTGCAGGATCAGGAGAAACCTCAGAAGAGGAAGTTATTCCCAATGGGGAAACCTGGGGCGATGGATCTCTGGGTCCGGAAGCAAGAGGCTGGTAAGAGACATCAACAGGCACCGAAGATGGAGGAGCTAAAGGAATAGACCGTTGACCTAGCTCGGGGGCTAGGACACTCCTCATCACCTCGAAGGCTCCTCTCCCAGGGAGGCCAGAAGACTCCCACTCTGAAGAAACAGGAATCCCCGGCCCCACCGAAAGAGAAGGCTCCGAAGCCGATGTCGGTACTGAGCTCACCAATGCCGAAGCTCCAAGAGGGAGAGCAGGGTTGGACAAGGGTCCGATGCCACTCGCCCCCTTGGAGCCGACAAGGGAGACTCGACGACCGGATCCCTCCAACGAAGGTCTCATGGAGGAGATCGGAGCCGAAGACGTCGGAGCCGAAAGGGGAAGTATCGGCTCCGGCACACCCACGGTCACCGTTCCAAGAAGCTCCGGCTCCAAACTCCGAAGGAGAGTCGGAGGAGGAAGTTTGGGGGGAAGAGAAATAGCAGACATCTGTTGAGACGGGCTATGGAGTATTTGGGCTAGTGCCTGTGACTTCAACAGTCTGCTTACCACCCTCTCTAAATCATGGTCTGATAGCCTGGAAGATCTTGAAGATCGGCTCCGATGGCTCCGCTCCGACAAAAGAGGAGATCCCGGTGCCAAACTAATCGACTCCAAGTAAGGAGACCGAGATCTCTTCCTGGATGGAGCCATCGGAGCCGATAACCTCTCGGGTCCAGATGGAGCCGAAGACTTGTCGGCTTCAATACTGGATAAAGACACGTTGGCTCCAGCTGGAGCCGACAAAGTAATAGGCATTTGTGTGTCGGAGCCGGTCGGAGCCGACACAACAATCTCCAAGGTAGAAAGATCGGCTCCAGCCAGAGCCAATCTCGACTCCGAAGGAGTCGGAGCCACAGCCGAAGGCTTAGGAACTACAGCCTGGGCTCTAGATGGCTTAGAGGGTTTAACCGACCCAGCCTTGGTCGGAGAACCCTCTGGCTTCAACAAGCCACGAAGAATTAATTTATTTCTTCATTCCTGCAGGACTCTCTGGCTAAAGGAGTGACAAATGGCACAGGAGTCCTGCAGGTGTAAAGGCCCCAGGCAATACACACAAGAAGTGTGACCGTCTGTCAGAGACATTTTCTGACAGCACGAGTCACACTTCTTGAAGCCTGAGACCTTTACCTCTTTAGACATAATAATGTACAAAAACAGACAGACACACAACAATCACACAGTTAATCCCTAAAAACACACACACACACAACCTGACAGGAATTAACTGAGGGGGAGGCTTAAGGCCTGAAGGAAATAAATCCTAACCTAAAGGAAGGGAATATAGGGTAGGAGACAAGTATAAGTATAAAAAATATATCCAAAAAAGGACAAATAGAAAATAAGGGGGAAACTCTGACTAATCTGACAGAAATGAAAACTTTACCTGAGCTGGTAAAAAGGAGACCTCTTCGCAAAGCGGCAAACGAGATCTGAGGTAGTCACGCCTTGCATCATGGGATATAGGGTTGCCTCGAGCTGGTAAAATGAGTTCTCGAGCTTAGCAAGTGCCGAGTCGGAGCCGAGGATCGGCTCCGAACCCATCCAGCAAGAATGAAGGCGAGTTTGACAACTTAACATCTCCCATTAATAACAATCTTTGGAAGGTAAATAATAAAGTAGATAGGTTTGGGATTGCTTACCACTTAGTTTTCAATCATTACTCCCTCCTTTGAGAGATGGATAAGGACTCATTAAATTATCTACAGCATCCTCAGCTATAAAATTGGGTAAGTGAACTTACCATAACAGTAAATGTTCAAATGATCACTGCTGTAGTAGTCCAATCTATATGGGTTATTTTCTGCATAGGATATAACAGCCTGCCAACTTCCAAAGCTTCAGGGCACCTTCTGTTTGCCTAAACCATTAGTCAGCTTGAGCTGAGTAGTCTAAAAGACAGGTTTGGATGACAGGCCCATAACAGCTTTCATGCCAACTGAGACAGGGATGCTAACACCTGAGAGGACATTGCTAGGAACAGCAAAAAACAAATGTCGTCACCCCAGCATAAAAACACACCAAAAGACAAGAGGGATAGAGGGAGGGAGCGGCTACAGCAGCAGTGATCATTTGAGCATCTACTGTTATAGTAAGTTCACTTACACAACTATACTATGTTCATCATGTTGATCACTACTGCAATAGCCTAAACTATATGGGTAGATTACCATAGCGAAGCCTAATCTAGGCCTGATGAAGGCTAGCATGTAGTGCTTTCTAAAGGTATGTACAGAGGACCAGATTGCTGCTTTTAGAATACTTCTAGAGTCCATCCCTTTCCAAAAAGCCACAGAAGAAGCCAAGACTCTGGTAGAGTGTGCCTTGACCCTGACTATAATAATTTTATTGTGGTGGGAATAACAAAAAGTAATAGCCAGAAACAACAATTTGGAAATAGCTTACTTTGACACAGGTCATCCCTTCTTCTTACAGTCACAAAAATGAAAAAAAAAATATTGGAAGTTCTGAAATGTTTTATTTTGTCAGGATAGTACCTGAGTTGTCTGGGGACAGCCAAGGCATGAAGTATCCTTTCTTATTCATTTCTGGGCTTGGGAACACAGAAAGATGGATATTTTGGTTTAAAGTAAACTCAGATACCACCTTAGGCATTAAAGAAGGATTAGTTCTCAAACAAACTCTGTCTCTGTTGAGAATAAAATAAGACTGACCCACCATCAGAACTTTCATCTCAGATACTCAGAGGTCAGAGCAAATCAGTAAAATAGTTTTCAGTGTTAAGAACCTCAAGTTAGCTAAATGAGCTGGTTCAACTGGAGCAAGTGTTACATTATCTAATGCAAAATTAAAATCTTTATGAAGAGCCACCAGCTTTCTTAGAGGTATCTTATGTAATACCCATTTCAAAAATGTTTTGACATGCAAACGGCTTAAAATAGGGAGATACATGGGTACACATGCTGAAATGGCTGACAAATGAACCTTGATAGAGGAGTAAGACAGGTCATAGGAAAGTAACACACTCAAATATTGTAAAACCAGAGAAACATAGCCCTAAATGGGTGCTGGCTATGTTGCTGGTAGCAACTAGAATTTTTTTTTACATTTGCTTATATATGATTTTCTAGTAACATATTTTCTTACCTCCATTAGTACCTGATGCCCATCCAGAGTAAACAGGTACCCAAAATGTGTTAAGACACTATCATCCAGGCAGCCAACTGAAGTTGTTTAGGGTCAGGATGTATCACCCATCCTTGTTCTTGTGTGAGCAGATTCAATCTGTGAGGAAGCTCATGGTAATTGCCCCTAGCCAATTCCAAAAGAAGGGAGAACCACTGTTACCTGGGCTAGAAGGGAGTCACAAGAATGATCTTTGTGGATTTTTTCAGAATTGCCCTGGATATTAGTGAAAAGGATGGAAAGCATGCAGGATATTCCTGTCCAAGCAAAAGAAAAGGCATCTGTCTTCCAGGACTTCTTGAACTGAATCCTGAAGAAGATTGCCAGCTGATTGTAAAGAGAGGAATTCCCCAGAGAAGGATCAAATCCTGGAAGACCCCCAATCTAGTTTACATTCCTGAGGGTCTGCCCTAGTCCTGCTCAGCTTGTCTGCCACACAGATTTGCTCTGGCTGAATGTAGGATGCCTGTAGACTGAGATTGGGCTGTAAAGCTATATCCCATGCTAACATGGCTAGTCTGTATAGGGGGTAAGATCAGGTTCTCCCTTGCTTATGTGCTACATCATGGTGGTATTGTCTGTAAGAACTTGGTGCGGTCTTGAGGACCAGAGGTGATTCAAAGAGTTGAGTTCCTTGATAAGGGCCAGCATCTCTTTTATGTTTATGTCCTTCTGTCTGGCTCTCTTGTCCCGGACACCTTGAACTTTTATTTCACTGACTATACTTCACAAGTAATGTCAATGTCATCTGTCATGACTGACAGATTTGGAGTTGGATGGGAGAAGGGCAGAGCTGGATTCAGGAATATTTGATGTCTCTACCAAGTTATTTCTCTTTTCACAAATCCCATAACTGGAATCTGAGAAGATAAAGGGTGTTGGTGCTGCGACTAAAGAGACATTAGATACCACTGTGTCTTTCACATATGGAGTTTTGCTAGAGGTATCATGAGAATCATAGATACCATGAGACAGAATTCTGAGATATTCCCTCGCAGTGACAAATGTCTGAGTGGAAAATCTGAGAAATAGATCTAAGTATAGACTTATTTTTTCATGTGGAAGAACAGCTCCTTGTACAGAGGTGTTTAGCAGACATCCCAGGAACACAATCCTGTGTGATGGAGTCAAAAAAGACTTTTGAATGTTTCCTTGGAATCCATGCCAGCATAAGAGCTCTCTCACCTAAGTGAGATATTCAGGACACTTTGAACACGTCATCTAAGTATGGAAAAAAAGTGGATGCCCTGTAGTATGCAATGGGCTATGGGCTGGCTAGCACTTTGTGAACACTCTTGGAGCAATGGATAGCCCAAATGGTAAGGCAGAGAACTGCTAATCTGAACCAAATACATAAAACCTTAAGAAATATCTGAAATCTGGATTAATAGGAATGTGATGACAACAATCCTTTAAATCTAATTTAACAAAAAATTCAAACGAGGAAGAAGAGAAATCAGGTTGTGAAGGGAAAGTATTTTGAAGTTGGGCACTATTATATACTAGTCTGGAAAAGAAAGATCCGGTACTGGTCTGCAGACATTTTCTTTCTTTTGTTCCAAAAACATTCTTGAATAAAAACATCTTCCCAACTGGGAAGGAGGAAATGCTTCTATTATCCCTGAGACAGTGTGCGTTGTTGGACAAGAGCGAACAGAAGGGTTTAGTCTGTTGGATCTGCAATTACTCCATGGACTGCAGGAATTTCTTCCCATTGCTGTCAGTAACCTAGCTGAATCAGCCTCAGAACCCATTTGTCTGAAATGATCTGTTGTCAAACAGAAAAATGGAGATTCAGACTTTCTGGAAGGTATAACGGACTTTCATGGTGGGAGGGGGAGACACAGTCCCTTATATTGTCATTCTGACTTATTTCATAGTTTCATAGGTGTATACTAGGTTAACAACCACTGGGGCCTTTATATGCCTAACCAAACATCCCAATTGTTATCCCACAAGCTTATGTGCCTTAGAGGTTATTTTAAGGGGTATATGTAAGCTAGGGCAAGATTTACAGGCTACCTCTGTCCATTAGAGACAAATGTGCTAGACCTGGGGTGTATTTCTGATTTTCCATCCACTGGTCCAGGTTTCTCTTTAACTAGGGTTCACATAGATGGGAAGTTTGATTCAGAGAAGGGGAATTCTCTAAGACACATACCTGTCCCTCCAAAGTGTCCTTTTTATGTCACAATCAAAGTTTAAGTCCCTAGATCAAGTAATTCTGATGCTATTCATTTTGTGGATATGCAAAAAGGTCCATTAGAGTGGTATCCATGGATGCCTTGCATGCCTAGCATAGATCGCCTTTCAACAGTCTGTAGGGAACAGAGTATAGAGATAGGGCATTTAGGTGATCTGCATAGGACATGTTGTTTACTTCCTCTATTCTTTTTGTATGGAACCTCTATGGACATTCCAGTTGTTGCATGTGTCTGGTCAGGTACATACTGAAGGTGGCATTGTACTCAATGACGGGCCAAATACAGTAAAGCAATAACTTCCTTGGACCTAAATGCCATGCCTTTGCCTATAAGTTGAGCAAACAAAGAATTTCCTTACTACCATAGATGTATGTTGTTTGAAAATGATGTTACTATCTACACACATAACCAAATCACTGACTACTGGTTCTACTCATAGGGTTTACTATTGATGAGGTAATTTCCTAGGTTGGCTGACTTTTCAAAGGATACTGTTATACATTTCTTGGCATTGAGTTTTAAGCTGTGACATTGGCACTAGTCATTTGTCTGTGTTAGTCCTTCCTGTAGGATGTTAGAGTCTTGGGAGGATTCTATGGCTGCTCCTAGTTTGGAATCATCTGCAAACTTGGTCAGCCAGAGGCCCTTGACATTGGTGTTGACATTTGAGAAGTAGATGAAACCAGCAACTCAACGAGACTCCTCCAATAAACCACCATATGGCTGAAATAACCTGGATTGTAGATTCTACTCATTTGCATAAAAACACATAAGATGTAGGAGAAAATCACAACTCTTTTAGTGAAAAAAATGACATGTGGTCTTTGAATTGCAGTTTAAAATTCAGAGCTTCAACACTAAACTAATTTACATTGCTCATTTTTAAGTTTTACATGAAACTGTAGTACAGTATTTAACTGTGTGAATGATATAGTTTCTTTAAATCATTCTATTAAGGACAGTTATTAAGAAGTCTTTTTGGAAAAAGAAAGACAGATTGGTTTATTCTTTTATTATTTACACTATTTAAATTGCTACTGTGTATCTAATTTTTTTTTTATCTCTGATGAAGTCTTCAGTTAGCAGACAAAAGAACTCAGTTCATTTTTTTATTAAAAGAGTTGTGGATTTTATCATATGTCTTATGTGTTTTTATGCAAATGATTAGAATCTACAGTCCAGGTTATTTTAGCTGTATGGTGGTTCGCTGGAGGAGTCTCTGTGAGTTGCACTCCCTTTGAAGTTATGCTGAAGAATGGTAATTGCAATACAGGAGGAATACTTTACATTGCAATTTGTTCCAAATGTAGCTTTTTTACATTGGGAAAATGGTAAGATAATTAAAAAAGAGAATTTACAAGCACTTGTATGCAATAGCTAAGGAAAACTCAAACAACACACTTTTTAAGCACAGTTTAGTTTGCCAAAGTTTTACTAAGTTTAAGTTTGGCATCTTGGATATTATTCCTAAAAACCCACGGGGTGGCTGGTGGGAACTTGAAATTTTGAAAAAGGAGTTATTGTGGCAACTTAAGTTGAATGCCACTAACCTACTAGGACTCAATGAAAATATTTCAGTTTTACCTATTTTGAAGGTTAAGGCACAAGAACTACAAAAAGAGCAATTTTTAAATTGGTTAAAATAGAGAGAGAACTTTAGCCATATCATTTTTAGATTTGTGATTTCTTGAATGAATATATACACATACATACATGAAATCTTTTTGAAAAAAAAGTTTTAATAAGATGGGAATGATTTTGTATTACATTTTTTTGTATCTATAATTACTTGTTAAAAAGTTGTGAATATTTAAATACACTTTTGGGATATTGTGGTTTTTAAAAATGCATTCTGAATGGGTAGACTAATTGGATAATTCTGTTCTTTTTAAACAGGGTTAATTGGTTAATTTAACACCAGTAAACTGTGTTTTATTGATAGTGAATTTCTTCTGAAGAAGTCCTAACACTGAATGGGATGAAAGCGCTTAATAAATTAAATATTTATGGATTTCTCATTGCGGTATTTTTTTCTTGTGTTGACACAGGATTATGTGTTGAGTCCAGAATTAGTTTTGGCTGTTGGTTAGCCTCTTTGGTAGTGATAACATACTGCTGTTATCGGCATTTGGAACTCAGCAACAACAGCACTGACTGTGACATTATTTAACTCTGCATAACTTAAGTGTTGGATACATTTGTACTGTTACACTGAAATAAGTGTATTGTTGTTTACTGACGTTAGTGACCAAGCCGCTTTTAAGAAATTATTTCATTTAGGAAGCAGCAATCTTAAATGCTTCGATCAGTGCTCACAATGGGTGCGTTGCCTGGCAACCTTGCAGTTTGTTACAGCAGATTTCAAAATATGTTTCAACATCAGGATGTGTCTAAGAAGCACAGAGTTTGCCACCATTCAACCCTTCAGCATACAGTGAACCTTGCTGTTCCACACAGGACGATACATCCAAATCCCTTGGGAAAAGGTATGCAGTTTAATTTAAAAGCATAGCTCATTAATCCTGATTTTAAAATCACTGAGCCTTCATCAAAAGGTGCGGTTGTCAATCGAATTAAACTGTTTGAGCAAAATTTGATTAAATATAGAAATTTACAGCTGGATAACATTTACCTTTCTGAATGTTTTAAGAGTAAAAGGGCACCTAGAGGACATAGATTTTGGAAGTCCCCTGTTGGCAAAAAAGTCAATTCACCATTGCATGAGAATTGTTGAATTTGTTTGATCAATCAGGCATAGAAGTTATAAAACTATTAATCTCTGATAATGAATGTAAAACTCAGCTTCTAGAATCTTAGATTATACAACTAAACAATGACATAGAATTAGATCAACTTTTTTTATTTTGCATAAACAAGAGTATTTCAAAGTTTTTAATAGGGTGGACAATTTAGTCAAAAGAATAAATTAAGGAAACATAAGAAACTCTTCAGGGACAAAAATGAAATGTGAAGAAAACTGTGCATACCCCAAACCCAAGGAGTATATTGGCAATAAAATCTTTAAAACTTTTAATGAAGGTGGGCAGGCGCTTGAACAAGGCTTGTTAAATAGTTCTGCTACCTTACACTTTGCAGGACCTTTTGATGGAAAAGCAAATGATGAATTTTCCTTAAACAAATGAAGACCTTCTATATGTCATATTTTGCAGAGCCCCCCCCCCCCTTTTTGAATCAACACAACCACTCCTAAACAACTGAAACAGAAAAAAAAAGTGAAGGGACAGGAAACAAAATTAAACAGGGCAATTACAGATATTAGTACAGATTGGAAGAAATCAATATGCAACATTGTTGTCTATGATGGTTTAAAAGTTTTTAATTCTAGCCAGTTTTCCTTAGAATCACAGCATATTCCATTGTCAAAAAGGGTTTATGTTTATGCAAGATATAGTAAAGTTAATAGTTCAGTTTAAACTGTGTGTTAGGCAGCTCAGTTTGAATATGTTCTTTGGCAATTCTCCTTTAATCATTCCACATATTTCCCTCAAAAGGAAAAGCATATTTATTCCACCTGCTAAACATTTGGTGTCAGCCTTTGAAAAAAATGTGAAAATAATTTTAGACATTTTTTTTTTTTTGAAACACAAAGGCAAGTGTATCGGCAACCTGACAACTGAAGAAAAAGAACTGATGTATCAAGTTAAAGACAACAAAGTATCCAAGTTATGAAACCAGATAAGGAGGTGAGGCTGTGATAGTGGATTATTTTACATTAGCAGGTAAAATGTTAAGACATTTTGAATAACATGGATACATACAAGCAGGTTTCCAGAAACAAAGTTAACATGGCATATGGCAATGAGCTTGTTTTGGAAGGTTATATGTCTAATGAAATAGTACAATTTGTGAAAGTTGAAAAACCTGTGATTCCTGTTATATTCAGAATACCTAAAGTGAACAAGAACTGGCAAACCCCCCTTAGACCAGTTGTGCCAGCAAGCAAATCTAAAACTGAACCACTTGCCCTGTATGTGGACTTTCAGAGCAAAAAAGTAGTAGAAGGCCAAGAACATATTCTTCGAGATTCCGGGTATTTATTACAGATGTTAAATTCCACACAATTTAAGGAGAAAGTGCATTTTATTACAATAGACATTATTAATCTCTTTTCAGTTATTCCACACAAAGAGGGACTAGAAAGTTTATGTGACATGTTAATGAAACATATTACAGTGTCATCTAATGATGTACACATCATCTTAGAATTTTTGGAAATTGTTTAAAAAAATAATTATGTATACTTTGATGGAGAATATTATCATCAGGTAACTGGTGCAGCCATGGAAGCCAGATGTGCTCCCACTAGTGCAAATCTTGTATTAGCCTATTTGGAACAGAGAGAAGTTTTTACATCTACACATTTTAAGAAAGTCTATCATTATTTTAGATTTTTGGATGATATTCTTATTTTTTGGTTGGATGATCTCTCCACGTTTGAATTTTTGAATCTTAACAGGTCTACAAGTTACCTTAGGTTTACTTTCTCAAGTGGAATTCACTCTATCAGTTTTTTAGATCTCACTATTTCCAAAGATTATGTGTTAAAAATACACTTCAAATATCTATAGAAAACACTCACTCGAACTTCATGTTACATTTTAATAGTAGCCATCCCTTTTATCAAAAAAGGAAATATAATAAAATGACAGATAGTTCATTTATCAAGATTGGTTTCCTCAAATGTAACCTTTGAACTTCAGATTTCCTAACTTTGTAGTATGTTTATTGAAAGAGATTATCCTATACATCTAATAGAGAAAGGTAAGGATGAAATTCTCACAGGATGAAGAGATAGATATGCCACAATTTTAAGTAATTACAATACACAAAGTATGACAACATTTGACACAAATGAAGATGGTGAAAATGTAGATAAAACTGGTGCTGTGATTATTAAGGACAATTACCAGATGCTAGCCTTAAGAAGAATGACACATGGAATTTAATTGTTCCAGTTGAACACAAACATATACTAGATGCATGTCCTAAAGTAGTGCTTATCAAAGGGAACAATTTAAAAGAAATATTTGAACAAAATCCAAACAAAACAGTTAATCTTTCCAAAATGATGTAATGTGGATTTTGTAAGTATTGCAGATATGTAAATTTCAGACCATTTGCTGCGGTTGGAGGATATGATAGAACATTTTCTTCTCCGGGCATATGTAATTGTAAAAGTAGAATGGTTGCTTGTTTAGCTTGTATCTCCTGTCCTGCTTTCTATATTGGGAAAACTACTAAAACACTCAAAGAGCATATGTACAAACATATTTTCAACATTAAAAAATGTAAACCAACACATGTACTCTACAAGCGTTCACTCCTGTGCCCTGATTTTAAAAGACTCATTTTTTTTGTTATAGATAAAGTATACAGACGAAGTGGGGCTGGGGGGGGGGGGTGATAGTGAACTTTTACTTGAACAAAAATAACTTAATTGGCAGATAAGTCTTAATGCCACTCCTAGTCTAGGGTCAAATGACATGTTGTCTTTGAATTGTATTTTAAAATTCAGGGCTGCAACACTGAAATAATTTACACTGCTCATTTTTAAGTTTTACATGAAACATTGCACCATAGTATTTGACTGTATGAATGTTACTGTTTCTTTAAATCCTTGATTCTAATAAGGACAGTTATTAAGCAGTCTTTTTAAAAAAGAAGGATGGATTGGTTTATTCTTTACACTGTTTAAATTACTATTGTGGATAGATTTTGTTTATCCCTGATGAAGTCTTCAGTTAGCAGACGAAAGCACTCAGTTAATTTTTTTCATTAAAAGAGCTGTGGATTTTATCCTACATCTCCTGTGTTTTTATGTGAATGATTAGAATCTACAGTTCAGGTTATTTTAGCCATATGGTGGTTCGCTGGAGGAGTCTTGGTGAGCTGCTTCTTTCTTAACAGTTGAATTCACAACTACTCTGTGGTATTTGAGAAGTAGATGCCAAAAAGGAGCAGACCCAACACAGAGCTCTGAGGGATTTCGCTAGTGACTGGCCTCTTTGTGGAGGTAGTCTCCCCATCCTAATTTCCTGAGTACTATCTGAGGACTAGCCAGCAATTCAGCATGCAACATATGGGTTTCTGTCTATATCCATGAGCTTAATCACAATGCCCAAGTTAGGTATTGTATCAAATGCTTTAGCCAGGTTAAGGTAGGCAGTATACACTGTTTTGCGCTTATCCTTTGTAAGGGTGACCTTCTCAAAGAAGTCCACCAGGCTGAGTAGGTATGCTCTGTCCTTGAAAAAACAAACTCAGTTGGATCCAGTGTTTGAAGGTTCTGTGTGTCCATATTAATCATTTTCATTATGATTTTTTACAGGGCTTTGCATATGAGACTAATCAGACTTATGAGTCTCTATTTCCTAGGCTCCATTGATGGCCTGCCCTTGTGCAGAGGGATGACGGTTGCAATTCTCCATTCATGTGGCAGAAAGCCTATCTAAAAGCTATGGTTAAGCAGTGACTCAACCCCACTAGTCCTGATAGGTCCAGGTTCTGTTTCAGGTTATTTAGGAGGCATCCTGGGATGTTACTGGGGTCCATTAATGCAGTATTTTTGTCCTCAGAGAATGCATCTAGGACCTGATCCCCAGTGATAGTGGGGCGGGGGGGTTATTTGATAGTATTCACTGGGGGAAAGAGGGGGAGAAACTGGAGCTGAATTTATCAGCCAGCATATTTCCCATCTCTTATTTGACTGTCCTTTGTTCTGGGGAGGGTGTTACCAGCTTTCTTCTTGGAACTTCCCTGCCATTGTTTTTTTAAATATCTGCTTGCCAACATTTTTCTGAGATCATTTATTTTGTTTTTTGCCAAATTTGGACAAGGGAGCAGAAAATCCCTTGTAAAAATTGGTGAATGAGAGCTGAAAAATCTGAGATATTCCCTGTATCAGCTTATCTCTCTCATCACATTTTTGATAACCTTTGCATCAGAGGGTCCAAAAACAAAATTTCTCTCTTAAGAATTTAAAAGCTCATTTTTCACATCTTTTGTGAAGTTCTGAGAATGTAGCCATGCAAACCTCCTCATTACAGTACCAGTGGCAACAGCCCTGGATAAAGTATTTACAGAGGCATATAAACACTTTAAACAATGAGTAGTGACCTGACAAAGTAAAGAAAGAAAAACACACAAAGCAAATTTTTCCTCACAGGAAGAAACTACAGGTAAGACATTCTTCATACTTTCACAATTAGTCCAAATTAAATTTAACACATGAACCTGATACTTCACATTCTAAAAATTAATGTGGAGAAACGTACACTTGTTCCAAAATTTATCAATTGTTTTACCATCCTTGTCAGAAAGGGAAGGATTAGACTTAACAACAACCAGATCATGATCAAATGAAGCCCTAGACAGGATAGTGAATAAGGGCCCCCCACAGCCAGGCCATCCCACCCCCAGCACCAAGGCCCCCCCACCTCGTATGCTACCTGTGGCACCACTGACACTGAACAGCAAAACTATAAAGCTCTATGACTGACACTGACAGATGGCAATCCTCAGCAATTTAAAAAAACAATTTAAAAAAACAAACAGAAAAAAGAAAAAGAAGTTATGTCTTAACCATAACATTCCATCTGTGTTGTAGATCTTTATTCATTCTTTACTGTTAGGACCTCGGTTCCATCCTCAGAATTGATACGGCCGTTTCCCAGCTCGGGCAAGCCAAAAACTCTCAGCTAAGAACCTACCCACAATGCCCCTCTCCTAGATACTCCAGATCGAGTTTGCCTGCCCTAGATAACAGATGTAATAGGAAAAAAGGTAGGAGGCTCTGTGTGAGCAAATACCCTAACCAGGAGTACCTAAAGTCCACCAGGAATCCAGGGGGGGGGGGAAGGAGGGTGAGAAGTAAAGAATGAATAAAGATCTACAACACAGATGGAACTTTATGGTAAGACATAACTTCTTTATCTGATGTTGCAAATCTTTATTCATTATTTACTGTTAGGACCGAGCCCCCAGTTACTTCAGTCCTGGGTGGCCCTAAGGAAGGATATTCTTGAGGAGCATAGAACCAAAAGATGCTTGTCCCCTGGAAGCCAAATCCAATTTGTAATGAGATATGATGGTATGAGGTCTTGCCCATGTGGCTGCTACGCATATATCATCCATAGAGGCTCTGGAATGACAAGTACAGAGGTAGCCATAGATATGGTGGAATGAGCCTTTATTCTGGAAGGCAAGTGTAGCTTATTCTGTTGATAGATAAAGGTAATGACATTCCTAAACCAGGAGGATAAAGTCACTTTGGAAACAGGTTTACCCAATTTGGGTCCTGCAAAGGCCACAAACAATTGATCTGTTTTCCGGAAAGATTTAGTCCTGTCCAAATAACAACAAAGCTGTTAGTGCACATCAAGGGTGTGCAAAAGGTACTCCCATCTATTAGAATGCCTTGGGAAGAAAACTGGCATGTCAATAGATTGGTTAATGGAAAAAACAGAAATGACCTTGGGCAAGAAGGAAGGGTCAGTACAAAGGGATACCCTATCCATATGGAAGATCAAGTAAGGACTCCTGACACTCAAGGCCTGCAGCTCAGATACTCTTCTCACTGAGGTGAGTGCTACTAGAAGTATGGTTTTCCAAGACAAAAATTTAAAATCACATGAATCAAAGTGTTCAAAGGGAGAGCCTGTAAGGGATTGAAGCACCATAGTCAAGTCCCAAGGATCTAAGGAAGGCTTGACTGGAGGTTTAACATGTAATACTCTCTTCAAAAAAGTCTTGCATAGGTGGCGTGACATAATACAAGAATTTTCAAGACCATTATGAAAATTGGTGATAGCTGCTAAATGTACAGTGATCTCTGAAGCTGAGGCTCCTGCATGCAGGAGAGTAGTCAGGTATTGCAGGATCTTTTGAATAGGCATAGAGAAAGGGTATAAGTTCTGGTCTTTGGCCCAAAAAGTGAACCTAGTCCATTTACTAGAATAAACCTTTCTAGAGGAAGGTTTGTGTGAGGCCAGAAAAATTTCACGAACAGGACATGGGATGTTGGGCAGCCTGGCAATCACTGGACGTGAAGGAACCAGGCTGTGAGCTTGAGATTGTGCAAGTTTGGATGAATCAATCCCTGAGCATGGGATAACTGGTCCTGGGAATGATTCAAGATCCATGGGCTGCGAATCAGGTGAGGCCATAGAAATGGGAACCAGACTTGACGTGGCCAGTAGGGAGCAATGAGGATCACTTTACTTTTCAACCTCTGAGCTTTCTGGAGAAATTTTGGATTGAGGGGAAATGGGGGTAAGGCAAAATAGCTCCTGCATTTGTAATTTAGGGAGGCAGCAAACAGGTCACAGCAAGGCTTGCCCCAATGTTGGAGGATTTGAGCTGCTATTACGGGGTTGAGGGACCATTCGTCAGGCATCAGGATGTTCCTGCTCAGATTGTCTGCAATAAGGTTGGAACTCCCGGGAATGTGCATTGCTATAAGAAAATGATTGGAAGCTATTGCCCAGTGCCAAATCCTCATGGCTTCCCGACACAGGGGGTAAGATCTGGTTCCACCTTGCTTGTTGATATACCAGATGACTGACATGTTGTTTGACTGAATTGCAATGGTCCCCAAAGGCAGGGATGCATGGAACGCTTGCAATGCTAAGAGAACTTCTCTCAGTTCCAGGACATTTATGTGCAAGTTGGCCTCAAGGGGGGGTCCAGGTGCCTTGGGCAGTCTTTCCCTGAAAATGCCCCCCCACCCTAATAGTGAAGCGTCTGTGGTCACCGTGGCCGTGGGTTGGGGAAGACAGAACAGGTGACACCAAGGATTCTTTTGTGGCTCCATCCACCATATCCACCACGCATTTTCTCCTTGCAACAGTTTGTAAGGCATATCATGTGGTTGAGTGGGTGGGCTAACAATGACCATTGTGCGGAAAGAAGGCACTGCAGGATTCTCATGTGCAGTCTTGCCAGTAGTACCAAGTAATGGCAGCTGCCATGGGGCCCAAGAGTTGCAGTAGAAGACATGCTGGTACAAACGTGCGAGGAAGAAGGTCTTGAATTTGGTGTCTTATTTTCAAAAGCTTGTGAGGGGGGAGAGAAGTTTGACAGGATATTGTGTTGAAGACCGCTCCAATAAATTCCAGTGTCTTCATTGAAGACATCTGAGATTTGTCTTTGTTGATTGTAATCCCCAAGTGGAAAGCGAGATCTTAAGTGTAAGAGAGGCTGCGGACTAGGAGGTTCCTGGTCGAAGCAGTAAGAAGCCAGTCGTCTAGATAGGGAAACACCTGGAATCCTTGTAGTTGAAGATGGGCTACCACAACTGCCATACATTTGGTGAACACTCAGTGGGGCTATTAAAAGACTGAATGGCAGTGCCCTGAACTGGTATTGATTGGCTCTCAGCTGGAAGAGGAGAAACCTCCGGGAGTAGTGATCCATGTTTATGTGGTAGTACGCATCCTGTAGGTCTATAGAACATATCCAATTGTCCCTCCCTAGGAAGGGAAGAATGGACTATACTGTGACCATCCAGAATTTTTGAGGTTTGATAAATTTGTTCATTAGGTTGATATCCAGGATTGGTCTCCAGTCCCCTGTCTTTTTTGGCATTAAAAAGAACCTTGAGTAAAACCCGGATCCTGTTTGTTCTGGTGGGACTGGTTGGATGACCCTTTTTCTTAGCAGTTTTTCTATTTCTAAGGCTGCTAATTCCTTCTGATTGGGTGGTACATCGGGGATTCATTTGATGGGTCTGGGAGTTAGATCGAAAGGTATTTGGTAGCCTCTGTATATTATTCTCTGCACCCAAAACATTGGTAATAATAAGATGCCAGGCTGGTAGATGCAGAGAGAAACAACCCCCAACTGCTTCCAGAGGAAAGCAATCGGGCAGCTGCTCAGGAGTGCTGGTAGGGTCTGTCGGAGAAAGAATCTCTGGCTCCCTGGTTATGCGGACCCCCTCTACCCTGAAAGGGGTGTCTTCCATATGAGTTTCCCCCTCTGCCCCAGGGGGATTGTTCACCATGAGTGTCCCAAAAGGATCCTTGGGATTTCTTGAACCATATCTTTCCCCCCTTCTGTTTCCTGGAGTAGGACCTCTGGGGGTTGGAAAAGCATATGCCCACAGTAAACAAGAACTTTCCATCTTCTCACTACATGTTAGTGTGTCACGTACCTTGGGTCCAAAAAGTGCAGAGTTGTTGATCGGTGCATTAACGAAGGAAGATTTAAAGGGGCCTGCGAAATCACACAACTGCATCCAAGCATTACGTCTCATGATAACACCAGATGCAGCAAGTCGAGCTGCCCCCTCGGTGGTGTGAGATATCAAATGCATCGAGGAGTTTGAGATGGATTCAAGGGTAGCTAGCTGTGAGGCGACAGTGTCACACAGGTCATCAGGAAGTACCCCCACCAAAGAGGAAGACATTTCAGAAATTATGTCTCTTTGGAGGTAAGTAAAGTGTGTCAGATTATTCAGTGACTGAATGGCGAATGTCGCTGAAGCATAGGTCCGCTTCTCTAGTCTGTCCATGGTACCAGATTCTCTGGAGGATGGACGGTGGAACTATCTTCTGCCAGTTCCCTCTTGGTGGCTGCCGCCATGACCATAGAATCAACTGTCAAATGCTAGGACCAGTGGGGCTCATCTTCAGGTGTAGATAAAATTTTTGTCTGGCCTTCGAGGGACAGGTTCTACATTGTCCGGGGCCTTCAAAGCACACTGCACACTTAGTTTAACAAGGTCATTTGCTGGTGGGGTCACCCAGGAAGTAGATGGCCAGGCATGGAAGGCCTACAGGAACACCAATTCCTCAGAAGAAGGGTTATAGGACTTCCAGTCTCCCTGCTGCTTGAGGATTTTGAGAATGTCTCTGAATGAGATTTCATCTGAGGGAGACCGTGGGGACCCTTCTCCCTCATCACAATCAGTGTCTTCAGTGATAGATTCCTCCAGTGGAGCTAGGTGCTCCTTCTTGTACCATTTCTTCCAGGGTGGCTCCTCATTGGGATCTTCTGAGGAAGGGTTCCCTTCAAAGAGGGTTCTTGTGACTCCCATGCCTGGGGTCCCGAAATAGAGGGTTGGGAGAGGAGCAAGAGAACTGGAAGCCATCGGAGCTGTGGACATAGATGGCACCACCGAGAAAATAGGTGCCAGGCTAGATACCAAGGTATGGGCAGTCCAAGCACTGCTTTGGGAGAGCATCAGTTCCACCGGAGCCGATGCAGCAAGGGTGGGCAGTGCTGACAAGGAAAACATTGCTGACGGAACTGAGACAGTATGCACCAAAGGTATCTTGTCTTTGGCAGGTATTCGAGTTTTGGAGCCGAAGAAAACTGTCTGCACTGTGGCTAGGGATGGTGCCGATGCAGGTACAGTCATCAGAGCCGATGCTGGATCCAAGGACGGCACCAAAGTCAGTGGTGCCGAGGTTGGAGCCGAAATAGGGGTGAATATCATGGACTGCACTGAGGGAGAAGACACAAAGCCTGGTGGCGAAGAGGTCTGTGCCAAGGAAGCACAGAGCTGACTCAGTTCCGTAACTGACAGAGATGCAGGAACTGAGTGACACGGTTTGTCCTTATGTTTTTTGGTCTTTGGAAGGGGGGAGACCTCTGACCCAGACAGAGCCTCTGAAAAAAGTGTCTGGAGTAATCCGTTTTTCCTTATGCTTTTTGGTCTTTGGAGGGGGTGAGACCTCCCACTCAGATAGAGCCTCTGAAAAAAGGTGTCTTGAGCAATCCGTTTGCCCTTATGTTTTTTGGTCTTGGAGGGGTGAGACCTCCGACCCAGATAGAGCCTCCAAAAAAGGTGCCTCTGAAAAAAAAAAATAGTGCCTTGAGTAATCCGTTTTTCCTTATTATTTTTTGGTCTTTGGAGAGGGTGAGACCTCCGGCCCAGATACAGCCTCCAAAAAAGGTGTCGTGAGTAAACCTTTTAAGATAAGTTTATTATTACATTCTGCTAGTGTACAATTACTAAAACTAGCACAAAAGTCACAGTCAGCTCTAATATGATTTACGCCCAAACAGTAGACACAACGAACATGTGTATCAGGGTTAGGCATCTTACGTCCACACTTGTCACACTGTTTAAAACCCAACTTATCTTTGTCTGACATAGTAAGGCAACAAGGCTAACCTATAGAAAAAAATAAGGGAGAAAATACCAGTGATGTTATTTAAAAAAAAATACCACTAGTAGACAGGAAAGGCTTGTCAAAGACAGGAGAGAGGGACAGTACCAATAAAGGTAAAAAAATTAAGCTACCAAGGAAAAGGGTCGGAAATATGCTTAGGTTATAGGCGACAGTAAGTAAAGGCTAACTTGACTAGAAGTTAAATAATTTTGAAGAGAAACTGTCTTAAAATTAACAATTTTGTACTTAGCTTTGAGAGAGATGACAAGCACTTCTGACTAGGAACATGGCAAATGAGATCTGGAGTATCTAGGAGAGGGGCGTTGTGGGTAGGTTCTTAGTTGAGAGTTTTTGGCTTGCGCGAGCTGGGAAATGGCTGTATCGGTTCAGAGGATGGAACCAAGGTCCTAACAGTAAATAATGAATAAAGATTTACAACATCAGATATAAAATTAAAGACCTGGCAGTTGGTGAGGAGGTATAAAGCACTTACTTGTCAATAATGAAGATAAGGGTTTGAGTCTGGGGAAAGTCACTTAAGTAGACAATGCCCCTAAATGGGGAATTTTACAAATATGTACACCCACAGACATACACACACACACACACACACACACACACACACACACACACACACACACACACACACACACACACACACACACACACACACACCATGGCTGCTGCTCTGGATCTCTACAGTCCATTACCATAGATTTTTTTAAATGGGGCTTGTTGTGTAATGATAGAAGTTGCACTCCTCCATATCCATTACCCACACAGCTATCTAAAATCTGTGGTTTCAAATGCGGAAGGTTTCTGGGGTTTGCTGTGTGTTGACAGAAGTCAGCATGTTGTGTCTACTGCAAGGTGGTGAGTTTGATTTTACTTTTTTTATTTACAGGAGATTTCAGGGCCTCTCCAGACAACACGGTTCCTAGGGAACTGCCTAGGTCACCTAGTGCTGGATCTGGCACTGGACTTAATAAAATTCTTGGCAGTAGTTGGATTAACTAAATCCATAACTATTGGTTCTAGTCTGAGATGAGTGTATAAGCATTTGCATTTGAAGGACTGAGGAACTTTATACATTCTATCTGCCATTTCAGAGACAGCTGGCTGACTATCAGAAAAATTGCAGGCAGTAATACATGCATCTTCTAAAGCAGACAGAACAGGAGGAATGGGTGTAGGATCTGGAAAATCCTTCTGTAACTACTCATAGTATTTTCTGAGGGACTGAGAAACCTCAGTGTTCTCCCACTAGTAACACTAGCACATTCTGGAAATAGTCTCAAAGAGCACCCCCCCCCCCCCAGGAAAAATCAGAAACTGAGTTTTTCTCTGAGTCTGGAACAAAAAGCTCAGGAGAAAACCCAGTATCTGCCCCTTCATCTTCCTGCCCAGATTTAGGATCTTGAATCTCTTCAGGAAAAGAGGTATCCCATTCTTTTAACAGAAACTCGTTGATAAGAAGGATCAATAGCCCAAATTAAACCTTGAACCAGACCCAGTAAATTACTCCTATCCAAAGAAATATGAGGATTAGAAGATACATGTTTACTTTTCTACTTCTTTTTGCCTGTAAAAAGAAGCAGGCAGTGTTATTAATGATGTTAGCAGCAGCTTCTGCAGGGAAGCACAGAACACTATTACAAAACAAGGAAACCTTCCCTATTCCTTTTCCAGGACAAGAGTGACTCTCCCTTGTCTACCATACCTCTCAACTGTCCAGATTTTTGCCTCATATTTTTGATCTGTTTCTCATACAATTTGCAGTTTTCTGGCAAATTACTGAGGATTGAAGTCACTAAATAATACTAAATAATAGCAGACATTTGAGTTTTCGACTTCATATCCTTCAGAAAATACATAATAATGCAAAACCTGTTATTCTAGCAACTTTCTAAGTTTATAGGAGCAGTATTTAAAATTTCTCCCTATTTTTGGGCCTTTGTCCCCCCATTATTTCTGACTTTGTCCATATTTCTTGCACTGAGAGGTTGAGAGGTATGGTTCTCACTGAGGGGACCACAACAGCCACAGAAGACATGGATAATCCCATGCCAATAGTGGTTGTAGGTGTAAAACCAGAGGGAACTGGAGTAAAAGTTGAGTGATCTGAGGTTCAACTAATGAACACAGCAAAGTCACCAATCTGCAGCTGAGGCAAATTGCTATCCTGCTGTGATGGCAAGGACTTTTTGTTTAACTTTTTCTTTTTGTGGCTCGAAGAAAGACCGATCATGGGACCAACAGTTTGTTCCATGGTAAAACCAAAAATGCCACCAGCGTCCTAGGGAAAACAAGTAGCAAAAGGCAGTAAAAATTTAAAATTTTTACAAGAAACTTTTTTTTCATAAAAATTCAGTAAAAGTCACTTTAACACATTTTGGCAGCTCCTAAAAGGAAAATAAATACGACTTCTCTAGAAAAATGTTTTTCAAATGTTTTAAACAACTTTTAAACTGACAGGAAAAAAAAGAATGTTCTCATTTAAAAGTACAATACAGTCTTGTGACAGTGCATTAAAACACAAACTCCTAACTTTAAAATAACTTTCCTGAACAGGAAAGTGTTATTAAACAAAACATATTTTAAATGGAAGATGTTTTTCCCAAAACAGAACTTATCTGCCCAACAAAGGAACAGCACAAGCCGACTGTCAATCCTCTAAAGCCTCAGAGGAGCATAATCTTCAGTGGCAAGTAAGCTCTGAAAGGCTTGGTGTCCACACCTATAGTTTTAGTCAGTTCAGCTCAAGTTTGGATGCATGAGAGATGCCTGAATCTTTGGGAGCTGTCTGGCTGTTATACCTTATGCAGGATATAACCTATATAGCTAAGGCTACTGCAGCAGTGATCGGTATGATGAACATCATAATGTAATGAATTAAGGAATGAGGAGAACGGAGGTGGGAAAAGATGGATTTTATTTTTGAGTCAGTTGACTATTTTATGTATATGAAGAGAAGGTACGAAGGAAGGAAAGTAAGAGGAAGGTAACAGGGTTGGGGTAAACAGCAGGGGCACACATAAGTACAGTTGTGCAAGTTGCATTTTCCATAACAGTAGCTGTTCGACTTCCTCACTGCTGCAGTAGCCTTTGGTTGTTTTGGATGCATCATGCTAGGATATGATAACCAACCAGCCTTCAAAAAGCTCTGACTCCCTCCAACACCTAGCAGTCAGACTGCGACAACTTCGTTTTTTTTTTTTTTTGCCCAAACAGAAAGAGACAGCTTACTCATCCTGAAAACCTCAAAAGATACAAACATATTATCAATTTATGTATCTGTTTTGGGATATCACTGACCTACAAACCAAAACCACCAAATGAATCCATGTATTTCAAATGATAAAAAATACAAAAAAACAGTAAAGGAACACTTAAAACACAGGAAAGCTGTAGATGATTTAGAGCTTTTGTCCTTTTAATGAAGAACTTCATCAGAATAGCCATCAATAACCTACCATTTATATAGTATGCCACTAGTAGCAAAAAAGGCTATTACATGCCATTGGAAGGATACCTAGCTTAGAGGAGTGTTGACAGGTACATCTGGGAATTAAAGGTAGCTTGGAGGCAAGACAAAGAAGCTTACATAATGGGGAAATGGACTGAGTATGTAAATCTTTTAAAATTAAATACTTCTCAATAGCCCCCGACCAGAAATCAACACCCAGATGCAACACCAGGATGAACACATAGAACAGTCATGGCGAACCTGTGACACACACCACCATGTTTCGGGTGACACGTCCATGATCACCAACACACGAGTTACCAAAGACACTGCTTTTGTATTCATTGGTCATGTGAAGTGCACTGAATTTTATTTTTATTTTACTTATTTTACATTTGTTGACCAGGCTAGTCTATCTGTGTATATGTCCATTTTCAGTAGAAGCCCGGGGAGATAAGCTCCATGAGAACAAAATCAAAACAACTCATATAAACACAAGATTCATAAATAACTATTAAAAGGTACAATGAACTTTGAAGGAATAGTACAGAGATTATCATATAGGGTAGACAATCCAATCATAGTACAGAGTAATGCAGGTAAATACAAAAACTACAGGTTGTTACATAATATAAAAAAGAAGGCAGGTTAAACAATAATTATATAGTAAAAAAAGGTTGTCACAATCATAAGTTTCCAGAAGATGCAAGTAAGAGTGTATAGTAGGACAAGGGTATGTTGTATTTAAGGAGAGTTGGACTTGATTAAAGAGAAGAAGATGGTAGGCAGAGGCAAGATAGAAGAGCTAGTTGCTTAGTCAGGCTTTGTACAGGGGCACAACCAGTGTGTTCTGAGGAAGAGATTTAGTTCCTGTTTGAAAAGTGATATAGAGGGAAGTGAGGAAAGTTCATTTGGAAGAAGGTTCCAGGATTTTCCAACAGTATTAAAGAAGAGAGAGTCCCCAGCCCTGTTGTTGGATTTTGTAATATCCACAAGCAGTTTATGTGAAGATCGTATAAGATTGAATTATTTTGTGCCAGGAGCTTTTGACATGCCAAACCCAAAAGGTTCGCCATTACTGACATAGAATATTAAGCAGATGCAGCTATTAGATCACCCAGATGTCATTTTTAGACCCAGCTTCTTATAATACATTATTTTGCCCAGAGCTCAGGTGAACTACATCTCTTAGTTAAAGTCTTTGTTTTCAGCTTTATGAAGTTCCTAATTATTTTTACTATTGCTTTCGTTTTCATAGTTGTAATTTATATTATCAATTATAACAGGTAGACAACTCAGTTTTAAAGGACAAGATGAGTAATAGTATGTGCTGCAATAACATTTTACATCATCAGTTAGAACAAGTTTGTAACTCTTTAGAAATGTATGTATCAGAGGTTAATTTTCTACCATGTTGAGTTTATGTATAATAATTTCAGAACTGTTTCCTTCATCAAGAACAAATCAAAATGATAATTAAAAAAGAAAGATATACACATATAACTTTTTATTCATACAACTAACTACATACTTTAGAAGGGGGAGGAGGATGACTGCATCTACTGTAGCAGTGAAAAATTTGAACATCTGCTGGTATGTTAACTAACTTACAGAACTGTAATGCATTCACCATTCCCACTGTTGCAGTAGACTTTGGCTATTTGTGTTGATTACCAAAGCTTATCCAACCTGGGAGGAAGAAGGAAAACAGTCCAGGAGCCCATGGAGAATGATCTTACCAAAGCCAGCCCTGGATCTGGAAAAGGAATCCAGTATGCAATGCTTTGTCAAAGTATGTACAGATGACCATGTAGTGGTATCTAGAATTCTTCCCGTTCTAATATGCTGTCAAAGAAAACACGAATGTACCTTAATCCTGCCTGGAAATGTTTTACTCTATCTTTTCTTGTATTCCCACCATGGTAAGGGCCAATCAACTGGAATTGTCTGAACTGACACAGCTGTCCTTTTACAGTTCCATACTAGGAATTTAACAGCTGCATAGCTTTCCTAAAGGACTTAGAATAAGACAATACCTGAGTTGCAAAAGCATGACCAGAGTACATAGCATCTATTCTCCGTATCATTCAATTTCTGAAAGAAACAGGGGGTATAAAGGGAAATAATCAGGGTACTCTGAAAGTAGTAATGGCATATATGGGGAATGTTTTCTACAGATAACCATTTATGCATGGAAAATCAAAAGGGTTAACCCACCATGAATGGTTCCATCCAGAATACTCTCTTTCAGAATAAACCAATCTACCAAAACGTGAACCTAAAACAGTGAAAATAGCTTGTTCAGATGTAGACAGAAATAATTTTCCCAGCAAAAAGTAAAGATCTCAGTTAAGTGTCATATGAATAACAGTTGGCCTTACATACCAACAGAAGAGACTCATTGTAGAACAGCTTGAACAAAGCCTGAAATGAAGAGAAGGATTCACAGTCAGACATGCATAAATGGCTGATAAATACCCCTGTCAGAGGAATAAACAGATCGCAGGATAGTAAGTCATGCAAATGTTTGCGAACCAGAGGTAATAATTCCAGATTAGGGTCCTAGTTATAGGTGAGGCACAAACTAGAAAATCTTCTCCATTAGTTAACAGATTTCCTAGTAGCGGATTTCTTTTCACCTTTAGTACCTACTGCACATCACCACAAAAATGTGAAGAATCGAATCATTCAGGCAGTCAGCTGAAATTACTTGAGACTGGGGTATATCAAACTCCCCTTGTCTTGTATGAGTAGATCCAATCTGTGAGAAAGTTTGAGATAATTTCCCCTAGCCAATTCCATATGAAGGGAGAAGGAATGTTGCCTGGGCCTGAAGGCAATCACTACCATAATTTTTGGCATGTTCTTCTGAATCTTTACAATGACCCTGGATATCAATGGAAAGGGTAGACACATATACAGGAACATTCCAGACAGCAGGATTGAAAATGCATCTGTTTCCCAGGTCTGCCTGCAAGGAGTCCTGGTGCAGAATTTACTTAGCTGTCTGTTTTGAAAGGAGGCAAACAGATCTATTTCAGATGTTCTCCACAACTGGATCTATTCCTGGAAGAATCCCTCATTCAATTTCCATTTGAGAGGGTTTGTCCTTGCCTGCCACTGTACTTTATCTTGGCAGAATGTAAGATGTCTGAAGGATTATATAATGCTGCAGAGCAAACTCCCAAACTATTCTAACCGGCCTGCACAGGGAGCAAGACCTGGTGTCTCCTATTTGTTTATGTACCACCACACTGTGGTATTATCTGTAATCCCCTGTAATGATTCTGTGGACCACAGATTCTACAGCATGGATCACAGCTAATATCTCCTTGACATTTATGTGCTTTAGTCTGTCTGAAATGGCCTTGCACTTTATCCCCATAGAAAGTGTTCCTCAAGCAAAAACAGAGGTCTTATTGCCACCACCAATGCAGTTATTTCTTGATAAAGCCGAAAATTGGATTCTGAAAATTACAAAGGATGAGAATGTTCTTTTTTTAATCTCTATTTTTTTTCTCAGTGAGATATTCTCTGTTACAAGTCTCAGACTGATTCGAGAAGTTTAAGAAAGTTTACAGATACCAATTCACTTTTTCCCATATTAGGAATGCCTTTGAAGAGATATTATCTAGAAGGCAATCTAACAGCAGAATTCTGTGTAACAGAGTCAAGGAGATTTTTGAACATTTATTTGGAAACCCAGTTTGGTTAGAAACAAAGAAATCCATATTAAGGACTCCTGACATCTGGCAAAAGACCCTGAAAACACCAGTAAGTCATCTAAATAAGGAAACATTTTCTTTATTTATTTCTACTTATTTAGCATTCTTTTTCCAGGATAGTCTGGCTAAGATGACAAGCATACCTCTTTTTAGTAGAGGCCTGGGGAGAAAAGCTCCATATTGAAGATAACACAATTATATCTTGAATAAAATAACAGTGTAAAATGGACACATAGAAAATTATATTGAATCATGTTGCACATGTACATCAGTTAAATCTCATAGTGTTGCTTATATATAAGGTACAATATATTAATATTTTAAGAGGGAAATAGAAGTAGCAGGGGTAGAGAGGAGGTAGGAAAGAGTTAAGTGTAGCAGGAAGAAAGAAGAGACAAGGGAAGTATAAATTAGTATAGAGTACACACAGTTATAGGGAAATACAAATATAGTTTTGTTTATCAATCTGGTGCATGGCATGAGCAAAACCACGTTGGCTTAGGTGATCTTTAAGAAGAAGTTTGAATGTTGGGAGAGTGGATATTTGTTTTATGTAGCGGGGATATAGTTCCAAACATTTGCGATATAACTAGAATATAAGGTGTCACCAGCTAAGCTGGTTGACTTCAGACATGATTCAGTACTGGATTGTAGGTCTCTGGTAAGGGCATAGCTGAGAAGTATGTTACAAAGAGCTGCGTAGTTGTCAAGTTGGTAGATTAGCTTGTAGGCAGTTACTAGTTTAGTGTACGTAAAGTGATTAGGCAACTGAAGCCATTTCAGTTTCTTAAGGGTAGTACAGTGATGGGCAGAGGAGGGGAGGTTGGTTGCAAATTTAGCTATTTTGTGGTATCATGAAATCAGTTGAGTGTTTAGGGTAGCTTTAAGGTTAGTAGGTATGGGAGATGCATAGAGAAGAGAGGGTAAGAGGTATGTTGTTGCAATGGTATTTCTGCTGGTCTTGGTAAAGTAGGGCTTGGTCCTATACAGGGTGCCTAGTTTTTGAAATGTTTTCTTTATGATATTGTCTATGTGGTACTTGAACCTAAGGTGTTTGTCTATTGTTAAATTAAGAAGTTTTGTTTGGGTTACAGCTCGAGAGTTGTGTAAAGCATGCTTCATTTCTGAGACAGTTTCTGGGGATAAGCTGCATCCATTTTGTTTTGTTGGAAGTGAGAAGCAGCTAGGAATTTGATAGCCATGTTTCAATGGAGGAGAAGGATTCCTGAGTAATTGTTTGGTGAATAAGGAGGGTAGAGGCAGAGCAGTGAAGGGTGGCATTGTCTGCATATTGTATTACAGATGCATATTCAGATGACTGGTTTTGTGAGTTGGTATAGATATTGAATAGTAAAGGACCTAAGATGGAACCCTGTGGGACCCCAACAGAGGCTGGAAGGAAGGAAGGAAGAGTATGTGCGGTGACATTTGATTGCCTGTGTTCTATCTGATAGGTAGTTGTGAAACCATGATAGTGATGTTTGGGATGTTTTAAGGGAAGAGTTAATCAAGGAGGTTTTGGTGTGGGACTGTATCAAAATCCTTAGAAAGATCAAGGGAGATAGAAGAGACTAGCTGGCATTTATTTCTCTCAATATTAACCATATTTGTAAAGTTAAGATGAGTAGTGGTGATGCTATGGTTATGTCTAAAGCTATGCTTTAAGTTTGAGATGCAATTGTTTTGAAGAAGGTAAGTCAGAAGCTGGGAGTGAATACATTTTTCAAGAATTTTTGCTAGTCAAGACAGCATAGCTGTGGGTTTGTAATTAGATAATTCAGTTGAGGTACCACCTTTATGTAGGGGACTTAGATGTTTTCCATAGGTTGGGAATTAGGCTCTCACTGATAGCAAATCTAGTATCAGTTCTTATAAACCATTCTAAGAATTTAGCTGCTAGTGATATATATTCAGCTTGTAGTTTCTTGGTTGGTAAAGGTGTAGGCTTCAATTTTTTAGATATTTTTTATTGTGGATGTGAGAACAGGTTTAAATTGAAACAATGTAATGGGTTCCAGTTTTCGCTGGGAGAGCAAGGCTTGATGAGTTGTTTTTGAGTACGTTTAGTACAGTTAGAATGGAACTGATGTTGAATTCCTTGTCTACAGTCTCTGGATTTTTGCTGTTATTAAGAGATGGAATATCTGACTGCCCTGGCTCAAGTAGTTTATTTATGAATTTCCAGAAAATGTGGGGGTTATTGCAGTGTCTTTGCTGGAGGTTGGAATAATAAGTTTGTTTATCAGATTTTATTTTTCACTTAGTAAGATTTCTCAGTGTCTAAAATTGTCGAGGGTTGTTTCGTCATAAGATTTTTAGTTTCTTTAGTTACCGATGGGACAAGGTTGTCAATTACCTTTTTTTGTTCTAATGGGGCTTGGTGGTCTTGGATTTGTAACACCGTGAAGCTGAAATATGTAATAGCATTGTCCAAGGGTAGGGTTTTCAGGAAGGCCCAGTTGCAAGAGTTTAGAGTGTTAACAAAAGTGACATTATTGAAGGAACCTAAGTTATTAAAATCGGTATAGTGAGGTGTTTTCTTATGTAGGTTATTACTATGTATAAGATCAAAAGTTGGCAGGTGGTCACATATTACATCTGGTAGTCAACCTGAGCTACTAATGTTATTGGCATGTGATGTATGTATCTAATCCAGCACTGATTGTCTACCATTTTTTTGGCAGTTCTAGTGGGAGAAGTTATGACTTGAGTGAAACCATAAAGGTTCATTGAGGATACATTAAATTCTAAGATGGTAGAATGCCAGTTGATAGTGAGGTTTCCTAGTATAATAGTTTCTTGTCGTATATTGTCAGTGAACCAGCATAAGGTGTTCTCAGCTACAGTTATATTATTGCTTGGAAGTATGTTTAGAGCAGTGACAAATAATTTTTTCTGTTGATTTATTTTTTTGTAGGGAGACAAGAAGTTTGGCTTTCTGGAAAGTGGGACTAGGGTTTGGATAGAGAGTTATGTCTAGATTATTTTTGGATATTACGACAACCCCTTCTGCTCACTGTTTTTGCCTAGCAAGCCTATTGATACTGTATTCTGGGGAGAGTGTTTCATCATCTGTAACATCAGCTTCCAGCCAAGTTTCAGTGGTTATTAGTATGTCAGGAGAAAATTTAACTATGCAAGCATTAATATCATGAATTCTTTTGGTGAAGTTTCTAAGGTTGGCATTAAGTAGTAATAAACTGAATGGTCTTCTTGAAGTTTGTGGCAGAATACGTTTTTGATTATTAGATATGTTAGGATTTTGGAGATGTAACTGATATGGGTCTGGGTTGGGATGTAAATCACTGCTAAGTGGTAGCAGAGTGGAATTATTAAAATATAAAGTCGAATTTTGGGTTTGAAATTATATTTACATACATGCTGGGAGGAGTGAGAGTGGTTAGTCAAATTTTTGGTGTTTTACTGACAGATATTGTTTTGGGTATATTTAAAGGAGCAGAGATAAGGAGTGCTGATGTGATAGAGTTAATGTGCTATGATATGGAAGTGTGATGTTTTAGGGTCTTAACTAGGATGAAGGTTAGCAAGTGATATTATTTGAGGTGGTATGCTGGTATGTAGATCAGTCATTATGCTTAGCAAAGAAAGAGATAGGAATGAAAGAAAGTTGCCTAGCAGTATTTTGAGAGGAGGTAATATAGTACAGTTTAAAAGAGAACATAAATGAGACAGCTGTAGTTGATAACAGGGATGGGATAAGTTATGGGAGTGTTCTTCAGGATAGAAAGACAGCAATAGCCTCCAGGCTAAGGTAAAAAAATCATCCTTATGAACAGACAAAATGTCTTTGGATGAGTAAAATCTAAGTTTTTGTTTCTTGTTTCTTATTTCTAGGGACATCCCCTGGAGGAAGACTGACTAAGGGATGAGATTTCATTACAGGCAAGAGTTGTCTTTCCCCAGCTCCTCTAAGAAGAACCTCCAGAGAAACTCCTAGACCCAAAGAAGATCTTTCTTCCATGCTGAGATATGGCACTGGAACATCCACTGAGGACTTAGCTAACCACCAGTACATGGTGGCGGAAGGGACTACATTAGAGGAACCCAGGAAAACCAGTGAGTGGTCTGAGGAACAATAAATTGCCAATGCAGATTCTCCCACTAGCAATTGAGGCACTGTATGAGCCCATGGTATAGGCAAGAGCTCCTAGTCTTTTGTTTTTAGGTACAGTAGGAGAAGAAACAGCCAGACCAGTGTAAGAATCCATGTTGTAGCCAAGGAAGAAACTGATTGCCGGTAAACACTGCTGGTAAGAGTCAGTTGGCAGTTAAGCTGTAAAACAAAGTGTTCACAAGCAGCACAAATTCTTACACTTCTCCACACAGTCCTTTTTGAAGACTGTCTGGTTGTTGCCCAGAATACAACTAAAATAGCCAAAGTCTAATGCAGCAGTGAGAATGATGAACATCAGATGTTAACACTCCACTAGTGTCAGGTGATCACCATTTTGTCCCTGGTGCAATTGGAATGTATTATTCAACAGTGCTTTCTTAGAAAAGTTAGATGATGCTGGTAGTTAATGTATTTTTTACATTACTTTATAAAGTGTATGATGGCAAATGTTATTGGTCTTGAAAGTTAAACATGAGTGAAAATTGTAAAGGCTGCACAATTACATTCATTCAGGATGAAGGTGTATAGTTACTGAAGAGTGTCAGATAGCAGTAGTCTCCAGAAATAAGTGATGCTAGTATACAGAAAGAAATATGGGATTGCTGAGGGTATGTCTGTTTCAGTAAAGATGACACTTGCCTCATTATGTTTAAAAAAATAGTCATAAACTAAAAATACACTTTATTAGGATAGTGGTAAGTGCTTTCATTCTAAACAGAACTTCCTCAGTTCATCGCCTTTTGCAGCAATCAAACATTTAGGTTCATAGGTAGGTACTAGGCTATCTGCCCAAGGGCATTTATAAGCCTAGCCAGAGTGTGTCGGCTTTCGCCACCCCATTGATTAATTAACTGATCCTCTGTCAAGCAGAGCCAATGAAGTGATCCCAGGGGTGTATTTTCTGTTACCCATCCACTCGTCAAAGTTTCTCTTGAAGAGTGTTAGTGAGGGGCTCTGCCTAATGTAGTTTGGAATTTTGCTCCAAAGCATGGGGAGTCTCTGTGACAGGAATCTATCCCTCCAACATGTTCTATTTATTGTTGTGGTGAGGTTTAGCTCACTAGAGTGCGTGGCTCACAGTGACTTGGATTTCTTTAGGTGGAGCATGTCCATCAATTCTGAGTTGGACATGGTTTTGTAAGTCAGGCAGAGATTACTTCTGAGTAAGTGATATGCCACTGAGTACAGCCAGAGTACTTTCAGTCGGGCTGCATAGGACATATGTTTGAGGCCAGTAATCCTCTTGGTGATGTACTTTTGTGGTCTTTCCAGTTGTTGGAAGTGTCTTGTGAGGTACATCCCAAATGGGGCATTGTACTCTATGATGGGTCTGATGTGTGATGAGTAGAGGGGCACTCTAACCTCTTTATTTCTAGATGCGAACCCTTTAGTAATTAGATGGGCCACATAGAAGGATTTCCTAATTACTTTGGCAATATGATTGTCAAAGGAGAGATTACTATCTACCTGGGTCCCCAGATCTCTTATTACCACTTCTGTATTAAGGGGACTGCCACCTATGTGGTAATTCGTGGGTGTTTTGTTTTTCCTAAACGGGATGACTATGCATTTTTTGGCATTTAGCTTGAGGCCATGACTTTGACACCAGGTCTCTGTCTCAGTAAAGCTCTTTTGGAAGATGTCCATGTCAGCCAGAGAGTCAATTATGGCTCCCAGTTTGCAGTCATCAGCAAACTTGGTTAACCATAGTCCTCCTGTGTTTGCCTGCACTTCTGAGAAGTATATGCTGAACAGTAGGGGTCCCAGGACCGAGCCTTGCAGGATACCACTTGTGACTGGTTTAGAGTTGGACCTGGAGCCTGCTATTCTTTCAGTGTGAGTTGTGTCTGTAAGCCAGTTGGTAACCCATCTCATGACATAGGGGTTTATGTTCAGGCTGGTGAGTTTTTCTGTAATACCTGAGTGGGAAATGGTGTCGAAAGCCTTGGCGAGGTCAAGGTAGGCTGTGTAAACAACCTTTACCTCATCTATGGCCTTAGTTACTGTCTCAAAGAAGTCAACCAGGTTTAGTAGGCATGATCTGCCCTTAACAAAGCCGAACTGAGTCAGGTCAAGTGTTTGGAGGTTCCCAATGTCTTTGTTAATGAATTCCATGATGATGCACTCCATAGCCTTGCAGACCAGGCTAGTCAGGCTTATGGGGCGATAGTTACCAGGGTCAGTTGTGGCCCCTCCTTTGTGGGGTAGAATAACCGTTGCTGTGTGCCAATCTATGGGCATGTAGCCTGTGGAAAGGCTGAGGTTGAACAGCGTGTTTAGGTGGGGGGTTAGTTCGTTCTGTAGTTTGTGCAAGATGCAGCCTGGGACACCATCTGGCCCCATTGACTCTGTGTTTTTGGCTTTTGAAAGAGCTGTTTTCACCTGTGCGTATGTGATTTCTGGGACACTACACTTTTCCAGTTTTGTTGTGGGCTCTTTTGGGGGAGAGAGGGGGGTGAAGTTTGCACTGAATCTATCTGCCAGGATGTTGGCAATATCAGTAGGTTCAGTATATTTTAAGCTATTTTGTACTAGTTCAGTGCATATCTGCGAGTTGCCACTTAGATTCTTAATATAGCTAAAGAAGGCATTGTGATTATCTTTTAAATCCTTGGCTATCTTTCTTTCAAAGTTAGCCTTGGCTGATTTTATGACCTTAGTTTCTTACTGATACTGATCAGGGATGTCTTTCCTTCTTGGGATTTGCTTTTATACTGAACTAGTTTCCTCCTTCTATTGTATAGCCTGTTTATGGCAGGGGTCCACCAGACTGGTTTCCTTCACTTAGAGGAGTGCGTATTTGTGTTGCTAGGGATGGCATGATCCATGCATCCTTGTAGGTGCTCACAGACTGCATCTGTAAAGATTTCTGCATCTTGGGCAGCATTATCCTTTAGCGTGGGGGCTGTGAAACTTACAGCCTCTGTCTTAAGTAAGGTAAAGTTTGCTTTAGAAAAGTTTTTTACTGTGGTTTTCTTAGTTGGGGGTGGAGGTGGGGTGTGGGCATCCAGAGTGATTAGTTTATGGTCTGATCTAACCAGTGACGGGTTGATCTCCGGTGTGGAACACCTGTCGCCCATGTTGGTGATGACCAGGTCCAATATGTTTTCACCTTTGGTAGGGGAGTTTACCAGCTGATCCAGGGCATTTGAGTTGATGAATTCCAGGAAGAGCTGGGCCTGGGAGTTTGTACTCGAGTAGTTTTCCCAGTTAATGGTAGGGTAATTGAAATCGCCCAATATCAGGATGTTCGTTAGGATCTTCATGTTTTCCAGTGTCTCCAGAAAGGTGGAGTGGTGGTCCTGAGTCATGGAGGGTGATCTGTAGTGGATTTACCCAATGTTAGTTGCACATGGATGATCTCAGAGGTATCATGCTGCGCCACTAACCTGGAGGTGTAGGTAGCCTTGATGAATATGGATACACCCCCTCCTTTTGTGTTTTGGTCCATGTTCTGTGGCTGAAACGTGTGGTATGAGTTGTAGCCTGATAGTGCTGGGATGCTCTCTGGAGCCTTGAACCAGGTATCAGTTACTGCACAGATGTCGATGTTCTCCATACTGAGGAGTGCATCGAGCATGTGTATTTTGAAATTTAAACTCCTGGTGTTGAGTAGCATAACCCTCAGTTTTTTGTTAATTGTGCTGTTTACGGAGGTGGGTTTGACTTTTGAGCCTTGCCTAAAAAAGGCACTATGGGGGAAGCAAGAGCCTTGGCCGGTATTCGAAAGCCTAGGGGTGACAGGTGCAAGCCGTCTCTTGTGAAGCAATGCGGCTTGTCAAGCATGTCGTCCCAGGCTGACAGACACTGGATCCCCTTTGAATGACACCAGAAGCTTAGCCAATTGTTGAAATTGATCATTTTTTCTTTATACTGAGGTATCATTCTTGGTGAGGGCAGGATGCTACTCAGGGTCAGGGTCATACCAGCCTGGGTTACATGATCAGAGAGCTCTTCCATGTCTCTTTTCATGTAGTCCAGGGAGGTATGTCTCAGGTCATTCACTCCAACATGAACAATGACAGAGTCATATTTGTACTTGTTCTGGAGTGACCTGAATGCTTGTGTTATGTGGCAGATTCTGGTTCCCGACAGGCAGCTAACAGTAACCTTCTGCTTGTCCAGCCTAGTGAGAGGGACGTCAGTGTGCCTGACTATAGAGTCACCTATTACTAGTGTGTTAGGTATGTTATTTCGCCTTAAGGGCTGTGATTGTGCGGCACACCGATTTTGTGTTTTATGTGTTGTTTGGTTTGTGACAGGAGGTGCAGGTTGTTTGGATGTCTGCTTTGGAGGTCTCTGATGCTTTTGCAGGTTTCTATTTAGAGCCTCCGAGTACGATTTTGTGTATTTATGTGTATTTTTTGCCAGTGCTTATTTAGTAGGTCTATGTGTGGCTGGAGGTGTGGTGCAAGTGTTAACCTTCTCCTCTTGACTGTCTGTTCCAGTCTTGGGTGGAGACAGCTTAGCCTCCAGTTTGGCTGTATAACTGCATCTCTCACATATGTTAGTGTTTTGTGGTAGGAGGAGAGGGTTGTCTGTGCACATGAGGCAGCTGTAGCATTGCTCAGGATACCCAGATTCACCAGCTGGACAGGAAAGTACACCTGAAATTGCCCTTTGGTCATGCCTGAATAATAGGGTAAGCTGCTTAGTCACTGGGTTGGTGAGGGGTGAATAAAGAGCCTTGCTCTGCTGGGCAACCAAGTGTCAGGGTATATTAGTGCTTTTTGAGTGCTTAGGTTGAGAGTTAGACTAGTTTCAAGGGAAAACCTGAAGAGGAGACTTAGTGGAGCCGGGAATAATTTAACCCTAGCTAACTGGCGCTGAACCGTGCAAACGTGTTTTTTTATAGCAGGGAAATGAAAGAGAGAGAAATTATCCCAAAATGGCCAATAAACTATTAACTTCTGGGCTGTAGCCACTCTTGCAGGGACAGATAGGTGCTCAAAGCTCTCCTCTCTCACATAATAAATTAATTATACTATTACCAATTATTAACTAATATCAATGCTATAACCTTTCCTTTGCAATACAATTTTAAAATTCTCTTTGTCATTTAAGTCTGGGAAGCTGCAGGCATCCAACCTATTCCTTGTCTCATTATGGACATTTCTGAAGGCATCTTTTTAGTGGGAGTGCTATTTTGTTTCCTTCATGTTGTGTATCAGTACAAAAGTTGATTGAGTATGGGCATTTTAATTGAAGGGGAATACCATCTCATATTCAGATAAGTGTTTTTCCTGCAGTAGACTAGCTCTCAAATCTCTTTTATCATCGAAAGTGAATCCAATTCTGAAGTAGATGTTCTGATTTTGACTATTGTACAGAATGTATTTGATTTATGCAATGAATTTGTCAAGACAGTTGATATTGTAGTTTTTACTAAATGGAAGATGTGTTGTGAGTTGAGCACTATTCACAATGTCTCTGAGGAAATAGCAGAAAGCTATAAAAGTGTACCTTGTGTGTTTTTACAAATGAGACAGAAGAGACAAATGTTTAATTGTGTCTAATCTGGAAGGAGTTATTGGCATAGTTCATTTTTTTCTCAACAATTTTGACATTTCATTTGTTATAGCTACACAGAAAAATATTCAGGGAGCTGCTTCTAAGAGATGTCTCTTTCATTTTGGTTAACTTATTTGGAGTGGTTTGCAGACGTTTGGCTTGAATCTTTATATAGTTTAGATATTTTAACTTCCTGGAGCCTATATGTGGTCTACTTACATTTAAGGAACTGAAACCTAAAAATTACATATTCTTCTTTTTCTTCTTCTCCTACTACTGGCTTAACTAAATGTTTAGGGATAATTACATATTTGACATATTTCAAAAGTATTTAGCTTGCATTTTTCTCATACTAGTAGGTGGGTTCCAACTTTTCCAGTGTCATTTTGGGATGTATACTATTTGAATATTGAAGGCCTTCCTAAGACCTCTAATTATGCATAAGCAAGGCACAGACATATTTGCTGACGTATGGTGAAACAAATTCTAAACATGCACTCTATATTTTGTGTCATGCAGTGTGAGTAAAATAGGGTAACTAGCATTGGGTAAGACTTGCTATGTGGTTTTCAGTTTTTCCTAAGAAGACGTAAGTGGTTGTGAAGAGAAGATGCACTGTGTACTTTCTTATCAGGGAGAGTATTCTTTATATGTTCTCTTAAGCACTGTTGCAAGCAATCATATTCAATTTACTTGAAGTGCATGGAGTGACGATATTATGCTCTAATGTCAAGGACAACAGAGGCTTATTGAACAACTTCCTAACATCAGAAAGATGTTTAACAAGCTTTGTTAAGCACCACTCACCATTGTTAAACTCTGCTATCATCCTAGAGTATAAACAGCAATTAACAGCAGATAGTGGTCACCAAAGAATGGTAGCTTGAGGACAAAGAGCTTTAAAATCTGTTAAGTAGTTTATTTAGCCATGGTTGTGGAAGTCTGAATGAAATGTTTAATATGTTTAACGTGGCTCAAAGCATTTTGCACTTCCCACTGCTCTTCTGTGGTCGCCTTTTGCTTTTTGGCACCAGTGGTTACAGCTTTCAAAACTGTAAAGCTCTTATGATTGCAAAGTTTAGGACTTACCTAATTAGGTTCCTGTTTCCAAGAAATCATGTGACCCCAGACCCCAGAGAATGATTATATAAGCTGGGGGTGGCTGGGAGTTGTACATAAATCCTTTGGGAAATAAGGGGACCAAAGCAAGGCAATGTTAATTGAGTCCTAATTTTCACAATGACCAAACACTTAGAACTCCTACACCTTTTTTCTGTAACTGCTGTGATACATGAGAGCAGGTAAAGCTCCATGCACTACAAATAATTATGATTGGGTGTCTCCAGTCATAACTCCGGATGTATCTGTTCTTCACATGGATATCTCAAATACATAAGAAGTTGGTTATGATCAAAGACCCATTAATAACCCTTTATGACACTGTGTACTTTTTTGATATTCTGTTATGTGGTAGATTTATTGCTGTTTGCTGCAGCATGAGTTCATTTTGCACAATATAGGTTCATAGGTTAGCACTGGGCTAAATTATTTTATTTTTATTTTACATTTGTTGACCGGGCTAGTCTAACTGGATATATGTCCATTTTCAGTAGAGGCCCAGGGAGATAGGCTCCATGAGAAATAGATAATATAATCGCAAAACAATATAAAATAACTTCAGCTGTGTATACAAGGACAAATCTGGATAATACAAAAATAATACAGAGAGGACAGAAGTCAGTACAATGTGAAATGCATTCAATACAATGTAAAATTCAAAATAACAAGTAGGTACATTACTTAATGTAGAAAAAAAAGGGAGGTATACATGCTAATTCCATATACAAGTACAGTACAATAAAAGAGGCAGATTGATGTTCAGTAATAGTAAAAAATGAGTTTAGTATTAATTTTTTTTTTTTAACAAATAAGTATCCAGAGGGATGGAAATAATGAAATACAGAGTGAGAAAAGGTAAGGTATAGGATAGGCCTACTGTATTTGGGTAGAGTAGAGAATTAGTCAGGTTTAGTACAGGGGCATAACCAGTGTGTTTTGAGGAAAAGTTTCAGTCTGTTTTTAAAGAGTGATATAGAGTAAAGTGAGGAAAGTTTGATGGGTAGGAGATTCCAAAATCTTCCCACACTGTTAGAGAAGAGAGAATCCCCAGCCTTGTTGTTAGATTTAGATGTGTTAACTAGAAGTTTCTGAGATGAACGTAAGGACTTCAGATTATTATAGGGGGTGATGATGGTGGATGGAGTAATAGTATTGAAAGGTTGGTAAAGAGTCTTATGGGCAATGATTAGTTGGTGGTATTTGAGCAGATTCTGTAGTTCCAACCACTGAAGCTGCTTTAAATTAAAGCAATGGTGAGTTCTAAATTGGTTACCAGTAGCAAATCTGGCTATGTTATTGTATGAGATTTCCAATTTATTGAGGTTATTCTTAGACAGATTAGTGAAAATGCTTGGGGCATACAGGCGTGTAGAGATTAGATGAGTGTGTGCAATAGTAGTCCTAGCTGTAGGTGACAGGAAGGGTTTAATTCTGTAGAGAGAGACACGTTTTTTTGTTGACAGATTTAATAGCGTTGTTGATGTGTATGTCAAAGGTAAGGTTATTGTCAATGGTAATACCAAGTAGCTTGGTAGTTAGGTCAGGTGATATAATGGTACCATTAGTGGATGTAACAGCAAAATCTATGGGAGATGACTTATGATTAGGATTGAAAAGGAGGAGTTTATTTTTGGGGGGTTTAAGAGAAGGCAACAGTGAGTGAATCATTGTTCAACAGTGTTAAATACATTTTGGGTAAGGGAGTGAAGTTCAGAGGTGGTTGTGGCTGAGCATACAAGTGTGGAGTCATCTGCGTATTGTATGCAAGTAGCATGGGGAATTGCTAGAAGAAGGTTGTTGATGAATATGGAGAAAAGGAGAGGTCCTAATATGGATCCCTGTGGTCCACCAAGGTTAACTGGTAGGTGGTTAGATAGACTGTTTTGCCAGATTACAGTCTGTTGTCTTTTATCTAAGTAGGATTGGAACCATTTGATAGAGAGTGCATCTAAGGCTATAGATTTGAGGATATCTGTCAGAATTTGATGACTGACCATGTCAAATGCTTTGGACAGATCAATAAATAGTGCCGAGGAAAGCATATTACAGTTACGGTTTTTGTTAATACAATTTGTAAAGGAAAGGAGGGCAGTGGTAGTGCTATGGGAGGGTCTGAAACCATGTTGACAGTTAGAGAGCAAGTTATTATGGATTAGATGGTCTAGCAATTGCCTATGGATGCATTTTTCCATGATCGTGGCCAAAGGGGAAAGAAGGGCTATGGGAGGGTAGTTGGAGAATTCGGTGGAGTTTCCACCTTTGTGAAGGGGGATAATATGGGAGACTTTGCAGATGCTAGGGATGTGACCTTCGCTAATAGTTCTATTGATCAGAATGGAGATGGGTTAAGCAATTGACTTGGCAGATTTCTGTAGATATTCAGCAGGTAGTTGGTCTGCTGAAGGAGAGCCTGGTTTCAGTTTTTGGATTAGGGCAAGAATATGGGTTGCTGGGACTGGTTGGTAAAGGAATGGAGGGGGTGTGGTTTTGTTATAGGTAGGTAAAGTAAAAGTATTAGGTGATAGCTGCCTGGCTAGTGTTTGAATAGCATCAGTGAAAAAGGTATTGAAGGCATTGGCAGTATGCATGGGATTTTGATGGTCAGTGTTTTGTTAGTTTGGTGTACTGGATTGACCTGGATGTAGTAATTGCTTGATGCATGCCCAGAATTTTTGTGGGTTATTATGGTTTGCCTTTTGAAATTGAAGGTAGTAGTTTCTTTTATCAGATAGTACAGCTTTCTTAGTGTTATTTCTTAGTTGTTTGAAATTTTGTTGGTCTACAGGATTTCTGGTCATTATAGATTTGGCCCAGTATTTATTCCTGAGGTGGATTTTCTGTTTGGTGTCTTTAGAAAGCCATGGGGCAGATTTGGTCTTAATTCTAATAGTACAGGTTGGTGCATGGTGATCAAGAATGGCTAAGAAGTTAGAATTAAAGTATTTAACAGCTTCTTCCAGAAGGAGGTATTTTGGGGGAGACCAATTGCATGCTCTGAGTTCATTTTGGAAGAGATCGGGATTGAAGTTCTTTTTGGATCTGATATTCCTGATTGTGGTAGGAATGGGAGCATAGGTTTTATGCCTGAATATATAGGTAAGTGAGTGGTCACTTATGTCATCAGGAAGGGTTCCAGATTCATATAATTGGGGAGGGTTGTTTAACAGAATCCAGTCTAATGTGCTTTCCTTCTTGTTATCTTTGTCTATCCTGGTGGGGGATGTAATGGTTTGATCAAAACCATATAGGTTGATGTGGGTGGTTGGGTGGCTGCTGCTACAGCAGTTCCAATCAATGTTTATATCACCAAGGATTATGGTTTCTTGGGGCAGGTGTTGAGATAACCAGCAAAGGATATTTTCTATGGTGGTATTGTTGTTACCGGGGGGTAGATAGATACAAATAATATAGATGGCTTTGACATTGTTAAGTTGTAGTTTAGATATAAGAATTTCTGCATTGGTACTAAGCGGTGGTTTTATGTCATAAGTGGTTAACTGTAAACCAGATTTAAAAAGAATCGCAACCCCCCACCTTTTCTGGCTGCACGGTCAAGTCTCAGGATATTATATCCTAGTGGGATGATTTCATTGTCTTTTGTTTCAGGTTTTAGCCAAGTTTCTGTTAGACAAAGAATGTCAAAGGAGTAGACTTCTAAGAGAGCATGGAGTTGAATAATTTTGTTGTTAATGCTACGAATAATAAGATGAGCTGCAAAGAGAGAATTAGATGGTTTAGTAATGGGATAATTAGTGGATTTGTTGGGGTTGGGGAGAAAAATTGGAGTTGCTGTTGGGCCTGGGTTTGGGTGAATGTCTCCATCTTTTAATGTGTGGAGTTGTTTGAGATAAATTGGATATGAGAGTCTGCTATTTAAGAGTAGAGATCTCCTGGGATTGAGATTAATATATCTGATGTGGAGTATTCCATGATATTTTGCTGAAATGAAAACAAAAATGCAGAAAGGTAGCAGTCTGGCGATACAAATCCACAAAATGTGAAGAGGTTTGAACGCAAAATTAGTTTAATAAAGTAGCGTTTTCGCTGCTTGAAAAATCCGCAGCTTCTTCAGAAAAACTTAAAAACAAGCAGTGAAACTTTTTTTAAAAAGGTTTAGAGGAAGTGTTAAAATTACATCACTTCCTGTTGAGAACCTCATGACAACACGCTCATACTAAAAAGTTACTAAAAGCCCTCCAAAACATTAAACGGGCGCAAAGTTAGTTTAATAAAATACCATTTTCGCTGCTTAGAAAAATCTGCAGCTTCTTCACAAAAAACTCTGTTAAAACAAAAAACCAAAACTTTTTTTAAAAAGTTTAGAGGAAGTGTGGGAAGTACATCACTTCCTGTTGAAATCCTAATGGCAACACGCTCATACAAAAACATTGCTAGATGAGCTCCAATGATTAAAATGTGTAAAAAATGGCTAAATATTATAAAACATGAACCAATACTAAATAAAATGGCAAGTTTAAACTTTGCTGAGCGTGTTGCCATTAGGATTTCAACAGGAAGTGATGTACTTCCCACACTTCCTCTAAACTTTTTAAAAAAAGTTTTGGTTTTTTGTTTTAACGGAGTTTTTTGTGAAGAAGCTGCAGATTTTTCTAAGCAGCGAAAATGGTATTTTATTAAACTAACTTTGCACCCGTTTAATGTTTTGGAGCGCTTTTAGTAACTTTTTAGTATGAGCGTGTTGTCATGAGGTTCTCAACAGGAAGTGATGTAATTTTAACACTTCCTCTAAACCTTTTTAAAAAAAGTTTCACTGCTTGTTTTTAAGTTTTTCTGAAGAAGCTGCGGATTTTTCAAGCAGCGAAAATAAGAAGTTATGTACCTACCATAACGTTCCATGTTAGTTGTCTTCTCTCGCCTTCTTTCTTGCTTGATGGGTTCGGAGCCGATCCTCGGCTCCACTGCACTTGCTAAGCTCGAGAGTCACTTTTACCAGCTCGAGGCAGCCCCATATCCCATGATGCAAGGCGGTAAGTACCCAGATCTCGTTTGATGACAAAGGGCAATAGCACCAAGCATAAAAACACTTCCAAAACGAAGAAAGAAAACTTACAGGATGGAAGAAGAACCAGGTCTGAATGGTCTTCAGCATAATAATTTCTTATAGAAAGGTCTGTCCAGGCCTGGTGGAAGGAGGAGGGTCGAAGAAAGAAGGCGAGAGAAGACAACTAACATGGAACGTTATGGTAGGTACATAACTTCTTAATGTTAAGTTGTCAATCTCGCCTTCATTCTTGCTTGATGGGACCGCGTCCCTAGCACCTCTATCCTGGGTGGCTCAATGGAACAGACTCTTGAGGACTGTAGAGCCAAAACTGGCTCTGTCCCTGGAGGCCAAGTCCAATTTGTAGTGGGAAACAAAGTATGAGGAGTGGCCCAAGTGGCCGCTGCACAAATAGTGTCTAAAGGAAGTCTAGCTTGAAAGGCTGTAGAAGTAGCTAAGCTCCTAGTTGAATGTGCTTTAGGTTTTGAGCACAGCTGTTTTCCCCTGAGCAGATAAATTTCAGAGATGACCGAAGAAAGCCATCTAGACAAGGTCACTTTAGCAACAGGAAGGCCTTTCTTATTATCCGCATAGGAAACAAAAAGTTGATCGGATTTCCTAAATTTTTTTGTTCTGTCCAAATAATATCTGAGTTGACGGTGGACATCAAGATAATGTAGTTTTTGTTCGGCTCTGTCTGAATAGTTTGGGAAAAATACAGGAGATCAATGGATTGATTCAAATTGGTCTTTGAGGCGACCTTAGGCAAAAGGTCGGATTAGTTCTCAATGATACTCTGTCTTTGTGAAAAACCAAATAGGGGGGTCGAACCGATAGAGCATGAAGTTCAGACACCCTCCTGGCCGATGTAATAGCCACTAGGAATAAAGTTTTCCAAGAAAGAAATTTCAGGGAACAAGAAACAGCTGACTCGAAGTGGGGAAGAATCAAGGATGTCAGCACTAAATTTAGATCCCACTGAGGAGGAGGATTCCTGATTGGAGGCTTTAGCAGGAAAATTCCTTTCAAGAAGGCCCTGCAGAGCCTATGGGACATAATATTGTGATCTGCGATCCCGACATGAAAGTTCGAGATAGCAGCCAATTGAACTCTGACTGTGGAAGAAGAGGAGCCTGCATGAAAAATCTCTGCTAAGAAGTCCAGGACTGCCTGAACAGGGGCAGTGAAAGGATCAATACTCTTGGCCTTAGCCCAATAAGAGAAACGCTTCCATTTGCTTGCATAAATCCTCCTGGTAGAGGATTTTAAAGAAGCTACTATGATGTCTCTAACTGGGTTAGAGATCAAAGGAAGCCTGGCTAAGGAAGGAAGTGGAGCAACCATGCTGTGAGGTTGAGAGAAGGGATAGACCGGTGCAGCTGACCGGATTGGTGAATCAGAAGATCTGGCACTGGGTCCAGATGCCACGGCTGCACCAAAAGGTGACGATGGAGGAACGGGAACCAAACTTGTCGAGGCCAGTAAGGGGCAATGAGAATCAATTTGGCTCTCAAAACGGTTGCCTTCTGGATAACTTGAGGGATCAGAGGAAATGGAGGGAAGGCATAAAGAAGTCCCTGGGGCCAATCCTGGGTCAGAGCGTCTCTGGGGATGGCCTGGAAGAGGGAAGAGAGAGAAGAAGTCTGGGCATTTGCTGTTTTGGGGAGTAGCAAAAAGATCGCAACATGGACGACCCCATTCCAGAAAAATCTCTTCCGCTATAGATTGCTTGAGAGACCACTCGTGAGGCATGAGAATAGCTCTGCTCAATCTGTCCGCTACAATGTTGGTTTTCCCAGGGATATGCATTGCTACCAGAAACCGATGAGAGGAGATTGCCCATTGCCATAGTCTGAGCGCTTCGACACAAGGGTAGGACTTGGTTCCGCCCTGTTTGTTGATATACCAAACTACAGACATGTTGTCTGTGTGGACTGCAATTGTCCCTATGGGAAGAAAGTCGTTGAGGGCTTGCAACGTTAAAAGCACTGCTCTCATCTCCAGGACATTTATGTGCAGGTGGTATTCGAACGGCTGCCACGCCCCATGAACCATCCTGCCCTGATAATGACCCCCACCCGATCAGGGAGGCATCCGTGGTGACAGTGGCTACCGGGATGGGGGTACAAAGTGTCTGCCTTGGTGAACCTGGGGAGATGTGATCCACCAAGCAAGATGATCTTTGCAAGTCTGTGTCACCAGAATCTGGTGACGCATTGGAAGTTGTTGGTACGACCACTGTGTGAACAGCATCCACTGAAGAAGGCGCATGTAGAAGCGAGCCGGGGAAGAAGAGTAATGGCCGCAGCCATGAGGCCTAATACCTTTAGAACCATTCTGGCCTGTACTTTCTTGTTGGCCAGAATGATCCTGACTTGACTTTGAATGTCTGAAACTCTTTGATCTGTAAGGGTAGCTGACATCCGAACAGTGTTTAAGTTTGCGCCTATGAAAGTAATAGACTGGCAGGGCGATAAGGATGACTTTTCGAAGTTTATCGAGATGCCCAAAAGAGTACAAAGCTTTATTGTGTAATCCCTGGCTTGAATAAGCTGATGCCTGGTGGTGGCTGAAAGGAGCCAGTCGTCGAGATACGGAAACACCTGGAATCCTTGACGTCTCAGGTGAGCCGTGACCACTGCCATGCATTTGGTGAACACTCTGGGGGCTGTAGTGAGACCAAAGGGCAGGGCTCTGAACTGGAAATGACTGGACCCCAGCCGAAGCGGAGAAATCTCCTGGAGCGCCTGTGGATTTTGATGTGATAGTACGATCCTGAAGATCTATTGAGCACATCCAGTTGTCCTTCTGTAAGAAGGGCAGAATTGACTGAAGAGTGACCATTCGAATCTTGTCTTCCTCACAGACTTGTTGAGTCTGCTGAGATCCAATATTGGTCTCCAGTCTCCCGTCTTTTGGGGACCAAAAGAACCTTGAGTAGATTCCGGCTCTGAATGATCTGTCGTAACTGGCTGAATGGCTCTTTTTTGCAGAAGTTTTAAGACTTCTAACTCTGCAATTCCCCTTAGACCGGGTGGTACATCTGGAAGGGAATTTGAGTGATAGAAAGGACTTTCCTCGAAAGGAATTTTGTAACCCTCGGATATGATCGACTGTACCCATCTGTCTTGAGTGAGGGAACGCCAGGCTTCTGGGTACAGTGATAGTCTTCCCCCGACTGCCTCCAAGGATGGACAGCCGGGCAACATCTCAGGGATGCTGAAAGGGCTTGTCAGAGAGAGGCTCTCTGTTTCCCTGCTTTTTTGGACCCCCTCTGCCTCTAGAGCGGCGTCTGTTGTTTTTACCCCCTCTGCCTCTAGGGGTAAACTGACCACGTGAATCTGGCGTGACTCCTTGGGATATGCGGAACCACATTTTGCCACCTTTCTGTCCTTTGGGGTAAGGTCTAGAAGGGGTGGAAAAACGGACTCCTACGGCAGAAAGAGTCTTGCCGTCCTGCTCACACCTGGTCAAAGTTTCCTTCACTTGAGGGCCAAACAAAGCTGACCCATCAAAGGGAGAATTTGTGAAGGATGCCTTAAAGGGATCTGCAAAGTCACATAGCCGCATCCAGGCTTGGCGTCTAAGGGCCACACCTGTACCTGCGGCCCTACTCGCTCCATCAGCAGCATATGATATAAGCCGCATGGAGGAGTTTGCAATGGAATTAAGGGTTCCTAGCTGCGAAGCAATTTTTTCCTGAGCTCCTGCAGCTGTAGGATCCTGTACAACATCACCTAGCTCCTTAAGGATATCCCTTTGGAGTCTGGTGAAGTGACATAGGTAATTCAGCTTAACGCATAGCAAAGGTCGCTGAGGAAAACATCCGCTTACCGTACCTATCCATGGTCCTAGAGTCCTTATTAGGAGGATGGACGGGTACGGAAGGATCTGCAAGTTCCTTTTTGGTGGCAGCAGCCACCACCATGGCATCAGCGGGGACACCCTTAGTGAGGAATTGCTTATCACACGGGGCAGTAATAAATTTTGAAGGCCTCCTAGGGACTGGCTCTACAGAGTCAGGAGCAGCCCACGCCTTCGGGCAATAACTTGCATAAGGGGGTCGAAAGGCGGAGACACCCAGGAGGTGGAGGGCCGAGATCCAAACGCCTCTAGGTATACTGACTCATCCTCAGAGGGATTATTGGTGGGCCAGTTTCCCCTCTGTTTAAGAAGTTCTAGGATGTCTGAGAAGGAGACATCCTCAGAGGGGATCTTGGGGATCCCTCTGACTCATCTAAGACAGTATCTGAAGTGATAGACTCGGGAGTCTATATGTTTCCTCTTACAAGTCCTCTTTCTGGGAGGATCTCCCAAAACATCAGGAGAATCCTCGGAAGAGGGGAATATTCCCAATGGGGAAACCTGAGGCGGAGGATCTCTGGGTCCTGTAGCAAGAGAAGTGGCAGAGATGTCAACAGGCACTACAGAGGGAGGAGCTAAGGGAACAGACTGCTGGCTGATACCAGTGGCCAGCACACTCTTCATCACCTCGAATGCTCCCCTCCCAGGAAGGTCCGAGAGAACCCGTTCCGAAGAGCTAGGAACTCCAGGGACCACCGAAAGGGAAGTCTCCGAGGCAGATGTCGGAGCCGAGCTCACCAAGGCCGAGGCTCCAAGGGAAGAGCGGGTTCGGACAAGGGTCCGATGCCACTCACCCCTCGGAGGAGACCATGGAAGCCCGGCCACCGAATCCCTCTAAGGAAGGTCTCGAAGAGGAGATAAGAGTAGAGGCTGAAGGAACAGAAGGGGTATCTGTCCTTCAGCCGTAGCAGTAACCATTCGAAGACTCCAACTCCAAGCTCTGGGGTAGAGTTGAAGGAGGAACTGCAACGGGTGTGGACCAATAGCAGTCTGTTGAGACGGACTATGTAACATTTGGGCCAGTGCCTGTGACTTAAGTAATCTACTGACCACTCTCTAAATCATGGTCAGAAAGCCTGGATGACCTTGAAGATCGGCTCCGATGGCTCCGTTCGAGAGGAGAGGTGAAGCCGAGCCGAAGTATCGGCTCCAAGGAAGGAGACCTAGACCTCTTCCTCGAAGGAGCCATCGGAACCGATGAAACTATTGAACCTGTCGGAGCCGACAACCATCGGAGCCGACAGGTAGCCTCGATGCATCGGCTCCAGCCGGAGCCGATACAGCCACAAAGTAACGGTGTCGGAGCCGATCGGAGCCGACACCGATGCCTGAGCCACATGGTGGTCGGAACCGATCGGAGCCGACACCGAAGTGGTCGATGCAGAATCGGCACCGATAGCCATCGGTGCCGAAGGCTTAGTTAAGCCAGAATCGGCTCCAGCCGGAGCCGATCTCGACTCAGAATGAGTCGGAGCCGAGGCCGCAGGCTTGGACACAGAAGCCTGGGCCTTGGAAGACTTAGCAGTCTTGGATGGAGCCGACTTAGCCGGAGAGCCCTCCGGCTTAAGAAGGCCCCTCAAAATCAACTTATTCCTTCTTTCCTGCAGGACTCTCTGGCTGAAAGAATGACAAATAGCACAGGGGTCCTGCAGGTGAAGAGGCCCCAGGCAGTACAGGCAAGAAGTGTGACCGTCTGTCAGAGACATTTTCTGACAGCACGAGTCACACTTCTTAAAGCCTGAGACCCTTTCTTTAGACATGGTGCACACACAGACACACACACCAGTCAAAGAATTTAAATTAAATATACCAAAAGGTATAACTAAAAAACACACACACACCCTAACAGGGGGAGGGATGGGATGGGAGAAAGTCTGACTAAAAAAATAAGAAGAGACAGAAAATTTTCTGTCAGAAAATGTTTAAAACTAATTTAAAACTAACAATAAAGGGTTTTTTAGCAAAAAGGGGCTAAAATAGCGAAGTAGTAAATCACTTACCAGGAGCTGGTAAAAGGAGGACCTCATAAGCGAAGCGGCAAACGAGATCTGGGTACTTACCGCCTTGCATCATGGGATATGGGGCTGCCTCGATCTGGTAAAAGTGACTCTCGAGCTTAGCAAGTGCCGAGTCGGAGCCGAGGATCGGCTCCGAACCCATCAAGCAAGAATGAAGGCGAGATTGACAACTTAACATCACTACTTTATTAAACTAATTTTGCTTTCAAACCTCTTCACATTTTGTGGATTTGTATCGCCAGACTGCTACCTTTCTGCATTTTTGTTTTCATTATGATATTTTGCTGGTAGATAGCTGGGAGTTGTTGTTATGTTAGCATGGTTAAATAGGATGGGTAGAGGAGGAGAGCTGGTTATTTTATTAGGGTGGTGAAATATGGACCTAATGGGTGTTCATAGGAGAAGAGTATATATGCAAAAATGAAAGGTGGAAGCAGTAAGGGTATGAGAAGTCACTGGAACTGAGTAGTGGTATTTAATGTATCCATTAGAATGGATAAGATATCAGTTGTGTTATTGAAGGTAAAGAAATATAATAGGTGTAGATGAGGGGAGGGGTGTGGTAGGAAAGATAAAGGGAGTAGTTGGAGAAGGATGGAGTGGAAATAGATAAGCAATAGAAATGCTTCCTCAGAGTAGTGGGAGGAGGTAGGGGTGTGGCTAGTAAGTATAAGAGTAGGACCCCTGGGGGTGGGTGGGAATTGGGGGTAGGGAAGGGAGCGGAGTGAGCCCATAGGGCGAACGGAGCGAGTTGAGACAGGTAAAGAAGCAGCTAGAGAAGAAACAATCAGCAGTACTGGCTACAGAAGGTAAGTTGGATAGGGCAGTAGTAGGTGAAAATAGTGATGAGAGAACCTAGAAACAGTAGTAGTAGACAGTAGGGTGAAGTGTGAGGAACTAAAATGCAGGTCTGGGACTACAGAAAATAAGGTAATTAATAAAGGAAACTAGAGGAAAAGCATGAGATGAGACTAGGAGAAGGGTTCCACCTAGTGGACAGGTCTGTATTGCAGGTAGATATGCGAGGGAGTTAGCTGTATTAAAAACTGGGGAAGAGTGATAGGGAGTTCCTTGTGGAGGATAAGGGGGGAGTGAGTGATAAAGTACTATAAAGAGAGGGGGGTAGAGGCTGCTGGCTGTCCTGGCTCAGAGCGTGCTTAGGCACCTATAGCAATGGTACAAAGGTAGAGAGTATAACAGGCAGGAATTAGACAGCAAACATACTTTCCTTTGCCTTTGTGGGCCACTTTAAACCTAGCCAGGTTCCCTTTTTCTGCTAAAAATAACCTACCCCATTTGGTTATAGATTGGCTTTATCTTTCTCATGGTCAATAATTATATATTACCCCAATGAGAATAACTAGGATCATATAATTGATAATTTGAGGGGACCCATACATGAGATAAAGCATTTAGGAGCTGCATCTGTTCATTAATAGTACACGGAGAAGTCCTGGGGTAAATTTTCTTTTTACTGTTTATAGATCTAAGTTGCACTTGAAAGTGGACAGGGTGAACTTTGTTTTATATTAATAGGAAGTCTGTTCCATAGCAGTGGTGTCCTCTGTGAAACATACATTTCCCTTCAAACCATTCTGTTGATGTTGCAGAAGAGGTTTAGATCCCTAGGCTGAGTATTTTTGATGCCATTTAACTTGCTGATAAGCTGGGGTGGTGTAGCAGTAGCGTTGTTACCTCACAGCAAGAGGTCCTCCCGTTCGAATCGCGGCTGGAGTGCCTTCTGTGTGGAGTCTGCATGTCCTCCCCGCGATCGAGTGGCATTCGAAAGATATGCGTAGAATGGGCGTGCCTTCGTTGAAGGTTGAGCGTCGAGCTGGCACCTTGGCACCCGTAATAAATCTACTGCCAATCATTAGTGGACCGGAGTTCCGCTGTAGCGACCCCTAACCGTGAAAAGCTGAAAGAAGAACATATGGAGTAAATCCATCAGTAATGGGTTAGAGGATGCCTTGTATGCCAGACACAGGTCATGTCTTAGTAAATAATAAATATTTATTATTAATATATGTGTAATTAAATATTTACACATTTAGGACTTGAAAATTGTGCACACCTTTCACTGTATCAATTTAGATGTGTAATAAAATATCTGTGGAAAATCCTGCAGAAAAATTGTTTGTTAGCACTTGCATGAAGTAAGAAGCTGTTGCTTAGTTCAGTAATAAGACCCATATGTACTGGGGAGAGAATGTTAATTTGTCAGTGGTGATATTTTATTAAGTGTTTTACAGTTAAATAACCAATTAGTACAGTAAATGTAACATCCACTTCTATAAAATAAAGCATGTTTGTAGTGCTTTAAATATCAACAGCTACAAGCAGGTGGCATTCCATTTAAATTCAAAACATAAGCATTAAGCTTTTCTAATGAGCCATTAGAATCATAATATCATATGTGAATGGATCTTTTGCAGTGTCATATGGGCATGGTCTGAAAGTAACATGAGTGATAAAAAAATGAATCAGCAAAAATAAGACTACACACACAGACTTTATCAAGAAGTGTCACGGACACAGACTGTGCATTTCTTGTATTTGCAAATATTACATAATCCTGTGGGGCTCTGCCAATAAAACATTGCCAGAAAAAGACATTATTTTATTCTATATCTGTCACTGAAACACAGACTGATTTTTAAGACCATTTGCTAATAATACAAATACAATTTTTAGTATAAAATTACTTAGCATATATCATTTATATTTATAATTATTTGCCATTTTTAACAAATGCCAAATAAATAAAATATTTTTTTAGGAATGCCATAATCTAGTAGTATCTCTAGCTAAATATAAAATTAAAAACATACACAATATTTTAAATACTCCAGCAATTTTGAGAAATTCATTTTAGTCAGTTCTTTTTCTAACCCTACATACATTACACTGCATTCTTTTAAAAAAATCCTATCTTACTTTCTTTTGGAAATTACTAATGAATGAGTCATGCTGAGTTGTTATGCCCTTAAAGCTGCTTATCAAACTTTGATTTGCATGCTTATGTTACTGTTTCTTACAGAAGATTCAGCAGTCAGATCTGTTACTTTTTCAAGTGAGCTTTTTAACACAGAAATGCCCTGAAATCTTCTTCTCCCTTCGGCTTTTTCCCAGTCTAATAATTAAATTGTTCCCTTCATGGTGCACTGCTTGTTTTACTGAATGAGGCACTTATATGTAGAGAGAACTCCATGATAAACTCATCAGGTGTCATCCTGTAGGCATTCCATTTCACTGCCTGCGCAAAGACTGCATCTAATATTTGCATGGTGCAGCATTTTATAAACTGTTTATCAGTAGCATTTGATGTTCACATGTATATTACTTGTTTTTGGACAGCATTTTCTTATTTGCATTTCTCTAAGTAATGCCTATAGCAGATGTAAGATTCTGCATTTTGACAGTGTTATGATAGCTACAGTAGCGTTGTTGCCTCACAGCAAGAGGTTCTCCTGTTCGATTCACGGCTGGACTGCCTTCTGTGTGGAGTCTGCATGTCCTCCCCATGGTTGAGTGGCCTCCAAAAGACATGCGTGAATGGGCATGCCTTCACTGTAGGTTGGGCGTCAGGCTGGCAACTTGGCACCATACAAAATCTACTGCCAATCATTAGCGGACCAGAGTTCCACTGTGGCAACCCCTAACTGGGAAAAGCCGAAAAGACAAACAACAACATGATAGCTACATAGAGGGACTATGTCACCTACTCTGTGTGGCCATGACTGTACTAAAGATGTCATCTGTACTCCCTCTACATTGATAGTGGGACTGGCTCAACATGACCAACAGCATCAGATCTGGTTCTCAACAACTTAACCTTGTTTGGAGAGGACACACACACACACACACACACACACACACACACACACACACACACACACACACACACACACACACATGTGTGTGTGTGTGTGTGTGTGTGTGTGTGTGTGCATGCATATGCTCGTGTATCCAGAAATGCGATCATTAATGCCAATTATGTGTCATCATATTTAAGGTGTGACAGTGTATATATAAGGGAAATGGCATAGTTATGCAACTGCATTGATACTTTCCCTGTGCTGCTTTAGTGCAAGAATTTAATGTTATAGTGAGTTTTACTGCAATGTATTGTATTGTGCAAGGTGGTCAGACTTTGCCTCACCTAAATATGTTAGCCTGCAATTCAAAAGCAAACCACAAATGGAGCTCAGAAGCATGTAAGATTGCGACCTAAAGGTAAAAAATTAATACAAATCTAGGCAATGAAGCCTGAATAACTCCAAATAAAACATAATGCATAATCTTTTGTACATAGCACTTCTTCACACTCAGTAATAGAATGGCACTATTTAAATAAAAGTTAAATGACATTAGTCACAAATAAAATGTTACAAATATGTCACAAAGGAATTTCTTCAGAAAATTCACACATTCAGTGTGTTCAAATCATGGGGTCACTACAGTCAATCCCAAACACATACTAAAGGTTTTATTTTAAATACTAATGAACAGCCATCGTACAATATACATACAATATGCTCTTAATAATAAAGAACATCAGAGTAACTTCTTTGTCAGATCATGTCACAATGCTGTAGCCTAAATAGCAGTTTCAGATTAGTCGCTGTGATAAGACCAGGAAACCTACCTTCTTGTAGCAAAGTAATCCAAAAGCACATACGGTTCTTGAGAAATAAATTAAATATCACCACCTCTAGGGTTTCGACAATCTCAATCACCCTCAATACAAAACAATGGTAATTGCTTGTCTCATTGCATAATTAGTCAATGCATTATGTAATATTTTCTGTCTACTATCTGACTGGTCTGGCATTCAGCTACCTTTTCCTTCAAATGTCTAATAGACTTCCCATCATTATACAGTGACCTGGCAGAGCACATAGCTAAGTACTTATTGTTTTTTTTTTATTTGACAATTAGAATATTCCTTAAAATAAACTATCTTATTAGCTGTTTGAATGCTAAAATTCAATATTATTAAAAATATACATGAAATTGAGCAGTTATAGGAGGAATAAGTACCCAGATTATTAGATATTTGTCTAGAAGTAGTTTTAGGATAACCTCTATAGCATAAATTAGTTCTAAGATTACTGGCCATTTCAAAAGCAGGACCTGGTTCACTAAGAAGATCTTTACCAATATTATTATTATTATTATTATTATTATTATTATTAATTGTCAAGATGGCAAATTTTCTTTTAATCACATCTGTACCATGTTTGAAATATCTAATGTACATAGCTACATGATGTACTTTTCGTTTAGAATGTTTCTCTGTGTTAGTGCCAGTAGTTTGCGACTGAGGGTTTAATTCACTAAAATGTGTTTTATGTGTTGTTGTTGTGGTATTAGTTAGTATATTTTGCAACTCATATTCCAAATATTGTTTACAAATTGTTTAAAAAAAATACACTCTTCCTAGGATTCAGAAAGGCTTACTACAATGTGGAAGCCTTATCATTTATGGTTTATGTATTGTGGTAAGACTCTGTGATTCAGACACTGTTCTACCACTGTGGTTTTCCCCTCACAGGGGCTTGTAGCCCAGACAGTGATCTCACTAGGGAAGCCCTAATGTTAATTCATCAGTCTGAATGAGTGGTTAATGCTAATTAGCCATGTGCTCTCCTCCAGATATGGCCACGCCTCCCAATTAACTTGGCAGGGTGATGCAGAGTTAAACTTTTCTCTAAAAGGAAAAAGAGAATGTCATCTTTTGACATTGTTCACCCATTCACTCCTATGAAAATACTCATGGTATGGGTAAGTACAGCAGAACTGCGTATGTGTTTGAGTGTAAGGGTGTGGGTGTGTGCAGGGGTAGTCATACTACTGGAAGTTGCACTGCTCCTCATATCTGTATGTGTGTGTGTGTGTGTGTGTGTGTGTGTGTGTGTGTGTGTGTGTGTGTGTGTGTGTGTGTGTGTGTGTGTGTGTGTGTGTGTGTGTGTGTGTGTGTGTGTGTGTGTGTCTGTGTCTGTGTGTCTGTGTGTGCCTGTCTGTTTATGTGTGTGAATGTTTGGGAGTGTGCGTATGTAGGCGTGTGTGTCTGCATATGTGTGTGTGTGTGTGTGTGTGTGTGTGTGTGTGTGTGTGTGTGTGTGTGTGTGGGTGTGTACGTGTGTGTGGGACTGCCTCTGTCTGTATGAATATGCCTGGGAGTGTGTGTGTGTGTGTGTGTGTGTGTGTGTGTGTGTGTGTGTGTGTGTGTGTGTGTGTGTGTGTCTGCTACCACAATGCATGGGCTGATAGAGAAAACTTTAGCATGGTCAGGTCTGACAGTGCAATGTTTGACAGAGACATGGTAATGGGCCACTGAGGTATTTTTCTATGTAGATGTACCATTTCTTTAAATAGGAAATTCTCTGTATTGCACTAATTGACCAGTCCATGTTGGTCAGTTAGCACAGGTGGAGAGAATCACACAGGTCAGTCATACTGTAACACATGGGTATTTTCCCATAGTGACAGCATAATGTTCATTTATGTGTAGCTACTGAAGTACCCACTGTCACACCCACATTCTCATGATAAATATTATCATTAAACATGAAAACATTATTGTTCATGACTAGCTCAAGTAAAATGCAAATTTGTCTCAAAATAAGATTTGAAAACTCACTTTTCAAATAAAAATATCTCTCGTATTGTAGCAATCTCTATCTCATTTGGAATGATAGTAAATTGAGTCACCAACAATAAAATGCATACCATTCATGAAACTGACAGAATAAATCTTTGGTGTCTTTGACGTAACTCTTTAAATGTCCCAAAAATGATTTCAATAAATACTCAAGACAATGTTATATTCTTGTACAAGGATGCAAAGCTTTAGGAAGGTAAACAGACAGCTTACCACATACTCAAAGTTCATTGTATACCTCTTCAGAGCTGCCTACAAGTTCAAAAAAATGCTGCTATTCTTCTAAACACTGCTGCCTCTGAGCTGTCCACATGTTATCTTCGTGTATGTCTTCATTTGCTCTGTAGCTCCTTTTTTTGTGAAGAATGGAACTCACCTGGTCTTTGCAAGTTCACATGAAGTATGTAAATCTTTCTGTCTTGTTCCCCTATGGAATCTGCCTTCAGTGCTATACATGCTGTACTCTTCTATATTCTTTACATGTGTTTCGGTGCAGAATATGCACCATTTTGTTATCCAACTCATGAAGTGCATTTGTCTGTGTTAGTGTGATTATATCACTGACATCAGCCTCCATGACTACATCAATTGTATTGCCTAAGGGTTTCTACACCATAAAGACTGCCCATCAATCTGCTACATATTAACAAATGCAGCAAAGAACCACAATAAACTAGCAACAGGAAAGTAATTTTCAGGGGAAGGGATCATTTCTAGATTTCCACTTTATATTCTGATCGTACATTTGTGTTAGAAAAAAATATTAAACATGTATGGCTTTCTTTTGCACTCTACCAGCACCATTTAATTTACTTAACAAAATATACTGGGAAAGGATAAAGGACTGAGATTTTAGCTGTCACCAGCTTCTGTATTTTATAATGCTAAATTGAAATAAACCATGAAATTTAAACAACTAACATTTTGTGCAGTATTTCCTCTTTGTCTTTGTTTTGTACTGCAAGTCATTCTTCAACTCAAAATATGGGCATTTGCATGGGATGGGGCTAATCTGTTCAGCCATTTTTCTTCTGTTCTTGTATTTTCTTTGGCCCTGACAACTGTATCATCTTCTTCTTGTGCTTTCTTAAACATTTAATAGCTTATCTGTAAATCTGCCAAGTAAGGAACATTTTTACTTGTACACTTAACATGAAGTAGGCAATAGAGTCTCTTCACCTATGGATACAGGTATATGTGTTTCTGCTTTTCCCACACCTTCATTTACAAAAAGAGACCAAGGTAATGGTTTTCATCTGCATTTGGTTAAGGCATATTTCTGTTTTTATTTCAGTACCTACTAATGCTGAGAGTCCTGTTTCTGACTAGTCCTTTATTTTGACATTATATATGGAAACCCACTACTCTAAGATTTCATTTCTTCTCCTACTGAGTTTATCAGCATTTGTCTCTCTCTTTCTGTCTGTATGTAGACATACTTTATGAGTTTAATGAATAGAAGCTTCAGACTACATTCCATGTCACTCACTACAAGTTCCTCCCATTCGGTTTCAGTACCAACTTCTTCCACTAGACTACTAACTGGAGCTTTCTGAGAAAACTTGGTAACTGGTTTCTTTTGAATGCAGGTTCTTCTATCCCTTTCAACCAAAGGCAATTTTTTAATTATTTTTCACTTTTTTATACCAATTCCATTGTTTTTAACAGTGCTGTGTATTTTTAACAGACAGTCAGACTACTGCCCCCTCCAGTATTTATGGGGTATATTCAGGAAAATGTATTATTAATAGCATGCCATGCCACTCCAGCTGCTGGTTCTGCCCTCCACTCTCAATTTTACTAGAGGTATAATCAGTCCACAGAATATTTAAATGTTCTTCATACCTTATAATTTCCATAGTGTTTTGAATTGAAGACATACAATTGTGGCATCATGGGTTAAATCAGGGTATGAATTTCTACACATTATAGGATACTACTATGTATCTCCATGAGAAATTATTACTTCCATGTTCCTTTTAGCATTTTTTTGTCTACAGACATTTGGCTCCTTAATAAGTGTGATCATACTTCCAGAATATCATAGCCTCTTCAGTTTCTTGCCATACACCAGTACTGGACATTTGTCTAACTTAGTAATGCCACAGAGACAATATGCTGATTCTACTATAACAGCAGCTATTTCATCATATATCAGTACATTTTCATAATCACTATGCTGGTTAGAAATCACATTCTGATAGGCTAGGAATCTACATTTCCATTACCAGCATGTTAAGCATAAATCATGTTTTTGTTAGGAACAGTATTCTGGTTATTAGTTAAACAATAGTTAGCAGTGTGCCCCATCTTTCCACTGTTAAAATATACTCTTTGAATTGTTGACAGCTTTTGTGTGTTCACAGACATATCTACTCTTAGATTTAAGCATACGTTTCACACTTTTATTAACCTTCCAATTTGTGTAACCAATTTAGCAGTTTTTTAGAGTCACTCTGGAAAATCCATTTATGTAAATTACTTGGAATGTCCTTTGAGTTTGTCAGCTGCTAAACTGTTTATCATTTACTTTTACAGTTCAATGCTGGTGCTAACCAAAATTTAAAAATAGATCAGACATTTGTGCTTTTAATCTTTTAATTGAATTAAATATCTAGCTATGAAATTTCATTGCTTGTATTTCAGAAGATATACCAGCACATCTAGTTCTTTTTTTTTTACTTTTTGATAGTCCATTATTCAGCATCTTCCATGTCCATATATGTTTTATGCACTTGCCCTGTAAGCTGTGAAGACGAAATGTTAACCCAGTCAGATTAAGCCCAACTCTCTTGGGTGGCATATTTTTCAAAAGCAATAAGGCAGAAATTCTTACACAGTTTCTTTAGTGCTTAGATGGTCTCTCTGGTGGTCAGTACCTTCTGTATCTTATTCATCTGTTCCTGGAGACTCCTTTCCTGAAGAGCCATTATAAGCCAGCCCGTATTTGTGTACTTCAGCACTAGAATCTGTACAAGTTTCTGTATTGTTGGTAAAACATAACAGGTCAGTCACTGAAAATAAAAGTTCTCGCTCTCTCTGTCTTTTTGTGTTCAATACACACAGAAAACTGGAATAATGCTGTGTCCAGTTAGACTTTCATGGTAAACAAATGTTAAATAAATGAACAAAATAAATAATTTAATTATAAATCTAAAAAGAGTAGTGCATATTGCTTTATGTAGAGTCTGCCCATGCTTCTATGTAAGTAAAACAGAAAGGAAATTAAGAGAACACATTTATGAACATGAATACAATATTAAGAAAATAACTTGAACAACACATTGGCTTAGCATATTCATGAATCCCCAGGACATTCATTTAAATACATATCAATTGATATGGTGATTCTAAACTTCTGGGGTAGCCCCTGGACACTCCAGTTAGAGAAGAAGACATTAACCTGGCAGATTTTAATGAATGCATATAATTGGCTGGGCATTAATAATATATGTCCTATTTCTTGCCTACTGAAACTGAAAGCATGGACTAGCTAGAGTACATTTTTTTAATTTAACCTAATTTGTTTTTATCCAACAGTTTTTTTATAGGTTCTTTCACATTTGTCGACTCTTGAAGTATGCTTGTATGTTGTTTAACTATTGCAGGTAGTTTTCTAACCATGGTTCTTAAGGGTCCCCCTTTTTTATTTGAAATTTATATACATATGTTTATATCAATGATTATATATTTGTATCCATATGTATACATTTTTGTATACACAATTTTTACTATAGTCACACATATATACTTTAATATTCCTTTATATATTCCTTATATATATTTATCACATATTTTAAATATTTTTTTATATTTTTCATAGTAGTGATGTTTGGATTTTAGATATATTTAAATTATTTTTTTATTTATCAATCATTTATCAATCAATCTATTTTCATTATAGTTTGACATCTGAGTGTAGCAAAAGTTATTAGGGTCACAGAATAGTATTAGACATATTTATGTGCTTGGCACTTTAATATTCTAAAGGGGAAGTGGGTGCTGTCTAGTTAAACCAGTCATATGTAATGAAATGATATTTTAAAAACCGGATCTTACACTGTCCATTTATCTGTTGAAGTTCAGTATTCAATTGGATGAAAGCACTTATCTTTTTTTTATTCTTTTACCAGTACCTTGTGTTAAATAAAGTGTTTATATTATATTTTTTGGTGGTAATTTTCCTTCGGCACCATAGTACCTTTGGACTTGTTGGTTGATTTCAGCACAGATTGTTGCTAAGCTGCCTTGCAACCCTGGTATGCCTTGAGTGAACCTACAAGACTTCATGATGCTTCCAGTGCTTTCTCAGTTTCTTCTGGTTAGGGTCCATCAACAGTCTGCACTCTGCCCAAAATCACTCTCTGGGACACACCATTGTCTAGAAACTGTATAATTAATATTAATATTGGTTGTTGTAATGTCAATAATTAATTTAAAGTGAGGATGCAACAAAGTTATTTCATACTTCAAGGGATTAAGGTCATGAAAATCATAATGCATAAAAAGGGGCTTCTCAGTAAAAAGTCACATGATGAGAAAGAAACCATTTTTGTTGATGCCACCACTAAAATACCAGAACTTAATATTACAATTGGATCCTGACCTTTTTTGGTGGGAAAAGAAAACAGTAAAAACATACAATAAAGTAATAGTTAGGTTTTATTGTTCTAGGATAGCTAAATATGTTAACATGTACTTTTAACACCTGTTATGAATTTTAGCTTGGTTTCACTTACAAGACACAGACACCTAGAGATCCATCACTTTTGAAAGTGTACCCTTTTCAAAATAGGAATGGACAACACAGGACCCCTTCCAACAACATAAAAAAAGAAACCAGTATATTCTTATGATATATCATCATACATCTAGTTATTATGAAGTTGTTCTTTGAAGAAATGTTATCACTAAACTTATAACAAATAGACTGTGTACTTCTTTTAGTTGGACAGGGATACTGTATCACTTTATTTTGGATCAGGGCTGTACTTTCGTAGCATAAAATCTAACACAAACAGTATATCATATTATGAATCAAAACTACTCACTTATCTTTTTAACATCTTGATATGGCTGGACTAACAGGAAGCTTATAAACAGATCCCGCAAAATACATTTAAGAAATCTGCTGGATCAGAGGATGAACTATCATGTTTTATGGTTTTTCCCCATACTGGGAAATGCATGAAGCCAGTGACAAGCTACATCTCTCCAACATTATTTACTGTACGGGTAACCCAAGACCTATTATTAATCGGGAAGGTGAAGTCAACATACTACAAAGACAGACATGGATTGAGATTATTGCTCACATCTAGAAATATCAACCACTAGTAGCTGAAGTTACTGGATATAATCCTGAATTAGAGAAAAAGGTATGACAAAATAACAAAAGAAAAACAATTACAAATGAGTAGTGAGGTTCTACTTTTCTTACCCGCCTTCCATAAAAACATGGTCACAAAGGTAGAGTCCATGCATAGTGTTAAAGCAAATTGTCCTTATGAATTACCAGTAGATGTGGGTATCCAAGACAAACTTTGCCCTAAGGTCTTATCAAATAAATTTGATAGAATCTTAGAATGAATCAAAGGTGGTGCATTGTTGAATTTATGTGAAGGAGATATGTCAAACACCAGTAGTGACATTCAGGGTATATTTTCTGACACACCAAGATGTATAACATTAGTAGGACATACTATGCAGCTTGAGGAAAATCAGCTACTCAGATAGAGGCAATGTACAATGCTAGCAGTACAGCTAGAAAAAGTAAAACAGAAAGTCCAGAATAAGCAAGAAAGAAAGAAAATGCAGATTCACATAAATCATACTTTTAATGGGCAGTTCATATTGTGAGCATTAAAACCGAGAAATAGACTATTACAACAAAATCTGGTGAAATGGGCCAGAAAGACTTAGAAGAGATAAAGGAAATTACTTATTCTGACAGATACCCTTGCCCACCTGTTGATGCTCAGTAAGATAAACTTGAAAAAGAAGTTATGTAGTCATCATAATGTTCCATCTGAGTTTTCCATTTTCATTTATCCTTAACCAATGGGTTTTGTTCCAAAATTGAAACCATCTCAGCCATTTCCACAGCTCGCGCAGGCCAGAAACTGTCAAACTTGAGGAACCATGCTGTCAGCCAAATTTTCTGGTGGTTTGGGTGAATCAAATTCTCTGCATGAGAGAAGAGGTCTTGAGTTGGATCCAGAGTCCAAGGTTCTTTTATCAGGTAAGACCAGAGAAAGGGGAACCATATTTGTTGAGGCCAATAAGGGGCAATGATGATTACTCTGCTCTTCAACCTTAGGGTTTTCTGAAGGAACTTCAGAATTAAGGGAAATAGGGAAATGCATACAGAAGTCCAGGGGGGGGCCAAGTTTGTAAAAGAGTGTCCCTGGCTGACTCCCCCGGTGGGGGATTAGGGCAAAGTAGTTGCTGCACTTGTTGTTCAGGGGTGAGATGAAGAGGTTGCATCAAGGCTGGCCCCACTGGCAAACAATCATTTCTGCCACTCATGGAATTTGGGACCATTCATGAGGTAGAAGAACAGACCTGCTCAGTTTGTCTGCTATCACATTGGAACACCCCAGAATATGCATTCCTCTCAGAAATCAGTTGGAAGAAATTGACCACTGTCACACTCTGAGTGCTTCTCGACATAGAGGGCAAGACTTGGTTTCCCCCTGTTTGTTGATGTACCAAACTACAGGCATGTTGTCTCCTTGAATCACAATCATTTTGGGAGGAAGAACAGTTTGAAAGGCTTGCAACACTAAAAGCACTACTCTCATTTCTAGGATGTTGATATGCAAATTGGCCTCAATGGGAGACCAAGTGCCTTGAACAGTCTTTCCCAGATAATGCCCCTCACCCCATCTGAGAAGCATCCATGGTCACCTAGAAGAATATCCTCTGAGTGCATCCACCAAGCTAGGTCTTTTCTGAAAAGATTGGTAATTAAAATCTGATCCAAAATAGGCTGGTGAAATACTGACCACTGAGATGCAAGAAGCCATTGAAGAATTTACACATGAAATCTTGCCTGGGGAACTAGAGTTATTGTCACCATGTTGTATCTTTTGAACTTGTTCCCTGATTTTTTGTAATCCCACTGGTGGAAGGGAGGCTATGAATGTTCTTGTATTTAGCACTGCTCCTATGAACGCTAAACTATGAGTTGGAGTCAGTTGAAATTTTTCATAATTCACAGTAATTCCTAGGTTGGAACAAGTCTGTAGAATGTAATCTCTTGCTACTATCAACTGATGCCTGGTTGGACCAGTAATGAGCCAGTTGTGCAAATATGGAAACACTCTGAATCCTTGCAGCCTAAAGTGAGCTGCAACTACTACCATGCATTTAGTGAACATCCTGAGGGCTGTGGTGAAACCAAAGGGCAAAACTCTGAACTGATAGTAACTAGCTCCCAGCTTGAAGCGGAGGAACCTTCTGGAGTACTTGTCCATTTTTATGTGGTAAAACACATCTTGAGGGTCTGTTGAGCACATCCAGTTATCCTTCTCCAGAAAAGGGAGAATGGACTATACCCTGACCATCCAGAATTGTGTTTGTCAAACAGATATACTCAATAAGCCGAGATCCAAAAAGGGAGAAAGCACCGTACTATGACCATATAGAATTTTGTTTGTCGAACAGGTTTGTTCAATAAGCTGAGATTAAAAATTGGTCTCCAGTCCCCTGTCTTTTTTGGCACTAAAAAGAATCTTCAGTAAGTTCCAGACTCTAACTGGTCTGGTGGGACTTCTTTTTCCTAGCATTCTTTGGATCTCTACGACTGCTGGTTCCCCCTGACTGGGTGGAACATCAGGGATTCTTTTGGAAATAGTAGGGGGAAGAGAAAAGGGTATGACATAGCCTCTGGATATAATCCTCCACACCCAAGTATTTGATGTGATTTCTAGCCAGGTGTTTAGGTGCAGGGATAAGCATCCTCCAACTGCCTCCAGAGGAAAGCAATTGGGCCTCCATTCAGGAAAGCTGCTAGGGATTTTTGGAAAAGCAATCTCTGAAAGCCTGATTTTGCAGGCCACCTCTGTCACATGGGTGGTGTCTTTTGTTAGAGTTCCCTCCTCTGCAGTAGAGGAACTTTCACAATGTGTGTCTTGAAAAGGTTCTCTGGAGTATTTGAACCACATTTTTCCACCCACTCACTTGATTCCTGAAAAGGGGTCTTTGAGGAGTGGAATAATGTATTCCCACAGCAGAGATGATATTTCTATTTTTTCACACCTGGATAATGTTTCTCTAACCTTTGGGCCAAATAAGGACAATCCATCAAAAGGTGCATTCACAAATGAAGACTTAAATGGCATGCAAAGTCACAAAGTCGCATACAAGCGATCTCCTTATGGCTACATTTGAACCCCCTGCTCTGGTAGTCCCTTCAACTGCATGTGCAATGAGTCACATGGATGAATTAGAAACAGACTCCACTGTACCTAACTCAGAGGCCACTTAGTCTTGTACCTCCTCAGAGACAGCTCCAGCCAAGGTATCTGAGAGCTCCTTGATTAGATCTCTTTGAAGCCTGGTGAAATGTGCCAGAAAATTCAAAGACTGTAATGCATGATGATGTGTAAATCCACTTGCCAAACTATCCATCATCACAGACTCTCTGTTGGGTGGATGGACAGAGGAACTTTCCTCAGCCAGTTCCTTTTTCATGGCCACCACTATGAACATGGCATCTACTGCTAAACCTTTTGCCCAAAATTGTTTAACTTCAGGAGGGGATAAAATGTTGTCTGGCATCCTAGGGATAGGTTCAATGGAGTCTGGTGCCTTCCACGCCCGATGAGAAATCAACTAGATAAGTTTATCAGTAAGTAGAGTCACCCAAGAGATAGATGGGTGAGTGCAAAAAGCATGCAGGTATACTGATTCCTCAGGGGTAGGTTTTTGGGATTTACAATCACCCCTCTGTTTCAAAATTTCCAGGATGTCTCCAAAGGAGACATAATCAAGGGGGTGATCTGGGGGACCCTTCCAGTGGCGGCTGGTGATTTCAAATCAAAGGGGGGCTGCAAGAGACAGCTAAATGGGTGGGGTCAATGGGAAGGGGTGTGACCAACTAGAAAGGGGAGGAGCTATGTTCAAAACCACAAAAACTAAAACTTTAATTAAATACACTGCCCTGGGTGCCAAACCGTCATTATGAGAGTCCAATCAAGACAAAAATAAGTGTAGAAGAATACAAATATTTCAATGCATTGGCTGCATGACAGCTTACTTAACATCTAGATGGAAACAAAAGGTTGTGAGGCATGAAAAAATAAATTACTTTTTAAATACATTACTGGAATTCCAGTCAAAATTAAGTATAAAAAAAACAAGCAGCACTCAACTCAAAGAACTTCTCCTTGCACTGCAGTTCTAATTATAAATTATATTCACTTTATTAAAGTACCAAGTAACATGCTGAAAGTAGAAATCTCTGTGATGCCCCCACTTGTAAAAATGTTTCTTATCCAAAAAAAGACCTGCTGCCTGACAACTATCTACTTGTTTCATGGGGAAAACATGATCAAAGTAAACAATGAAAAGCAAACAAGAATCAAGCTCAAGATACATTGCTTAAAGGATTACTGTACAGGTTATGGACCACACATGATTGGCATTCTGTTTAGTTTACGAGTAAAGCCTGTAGAGATGACTGGAAGTCTCCAACAAGTATAAGGAGCTTTTTAAAATAATGTAATCCTGTCCTTCAATACCCAAGGCTTATACATTATCTAGTTAAGTATTCTCTGCATGGCAACAACAGAAAGGCTTTCAGTGTTGGCAATTCTTTAACAGTATGCTTATTAAAGCTTACTTGCATCTTACAATCTCAGACAAGCTTATCTTATGGTCATTAAAGCATTGCTACTTAAACACAGAGCAACAGGCACTTTGAGTAATAAGCATAAATCAACAGTACAAAAATATGACAGAAACCAGACCATTCTGCAAAATCAAGGACAGATGAAAAGCCACTGTAGTACTTGTGTCTACCCTGGATGGGGGGACACTCTGCACATGTTACACTGCATAACTACTCCTTGCCTTGTTTGGACACATCCAGAGTCACTACATGGGGGAGTGGGGTGCAACAAGTATGTCACAATTTGAAATGTCTCTGGCTGACTGTGATGGCCCTGACACATTTGTCTTACCTCTCAACCTCAGAGCAAGAAATCTGGACAAAGCCATACATAGAAGTGGAACAAAGGCCCAAAAATAAGGACAAATTTTAAATATTGCTCTTATAAACTTAGAAAGATAATAGAATAGGTCTTGCATTAGTATGAATTTTCTGAAGGGTATGAAATCTGAAACTCAAAATGTCTGTCATTATTTTCTAACTTCAGTCTTTAATGATTTGTCACTAATTTTCCAAAAAAACACAATTTATGAAAAATGGACAAAAATGTGATGCAAAAATATAAAATAGCCACACAATACAGTTGGGAATCTGTCAAAGAAGGGACACTTTAATATTAGTACTGCTAACCTGAGCAGCTGACAAAATAAAAGAATCTACATGCATTTCAAGTAATCTATAACTTTGATTATTAGTTATTTCTTAATTGTAAACCCTCCATGTTTTCTTCCAACACTGCTATTTTGCGGAGGGATTATTAGGGGGAAGAGCAATATTTTGAGCCAATATCAGGGACAGTTGAGAGGCTGGCTATGCCTAATTCTATAAAGCAATTTATTTGCATGTACCTCTCAAACTGTTAATGCAATAAATCTGGACAAGGCCAAATATATTGGGGGAACATATAAACAGTGCTAAAAATTGCTCTTGTATAAACTGAGACAGTTGATAGAATAACAGGTCTTACTTTAGCATGCATTTTTCTGAAAATTCTTTGAAAATCTGGACAGTTGGGAGGTATAGTTCAGCTGAGCCTCTGAGTTTGCCGCCCTTCCCCCTCACAAAATCATTGTCGAATGGAGCCTCTGCAGCCATTCCAATGATCCATTACTTGGCTATTTCACTCCATTTACCATAAACACTAATGTGCATACTGCTTTACTTCTATGATGATTTGGACTTCATTTTAAAGTTTTATTTTGCATTTTACAGCAGAAACACTAAGACATCTGCTAAACAAAGCAGTGCAGTCTCACAATGAAAACAGACTTAGCATTAAAACTTCTCTGCCCTTGAAACTCACATTCATTGAAACAGCATTGAAACCCACATTCAAAGAAAATACATTTTGCCAGTGGCAGATAAAGATTAATTTTGGGTTGTTTTCAAATCATAGGCCCCTTGCATATGAAACATACATGTGCTCTTTGATATACCTTCCTGATTGTACTAAATTGTATTCCTTGTACAATACAGTACAGTTGTTAGAGGGTGTTTTAAATTTGTTTTGAACATTTTTCCAGTAAGCAATGAAACAAAATGCATGCACCCATAATGACAAAACTGTCCAGTTCAGAACATTTCCATCATAAAAGTCTACTCAGACTTCTACAGTCCACCATTATCAGTAAATATGCACAATTCTACAGTCCACCATTATCAGTAAATATGCACAATTTTACGTCCACCATTATCAGCAAATATGCACAATTCTACAGTCCATTATCAGTAAATATGCATAATCTCTGAAGTAAAAGTCATCTAAATAATTCCACATTAAAGAAATTTGTAACTAATGAAGAGGTTGCTGTTACCAAACACCTTTATATTTCATGGTTTTATCGAAAAATAGTGTCTGTTGCCCCTGAGGAATAAATTGCCTGTATTACATTAAAAAAATGATAAGCTAGTAATATTGCAAGAGGAAATGGATGGCAAACTGATAACAGGCTCATAGTTAGTATCTTCACCAAGGAGGACATTCTCAGTACGGCAGCATCCAGCCCTTGTGGGAGTAGAACTCACAGCCTTCTGCATCAACAGCAAGTACACAACCTGTTGTGCTATTAACAATGCAAGCCAGCTCCGCATAAGCAGCACTAAACTTCTCTTCCCCCTGCAGCTCTCAGCTCCTTGTAAAATCTACTCACTACTCAACTGCATCTCAACTTCACAGCACAAGAAATCTGGAAAAAGCCAACATTTATTGGGGGGGGGGGTCAAAATCCCAAAAAACAGGGACACATTAAACATTGCTTGTATAATCTTGGAAAGTAGCTAGAATAAAATGCCGTGTTACCACCATACATTTTACTGCCAATGTCCCTGTGCAAAACACTCAGAGCAACATACCACTATGCCAAATCAGCTGCTTTGTCAAAGAGAAATGCTGTGTTACCACCATACATTTTACTGATAGGGTTCCTGTGCAAAACAGTCAGAGCAACATACAACTACGCCAAATCAGCTGCTTTGTGAAAGAGACGAAGACTGAAACTTAAATGGCTATCATTTAATGAATTCACTTCTCGCCATAGCTATCAACCTCTTAGTACAAAACACCTGGACAAACACAGTAATGAGGGAATACGGCCCTCAAACATATTTAGTGAATTCAGTTCTTGCCATAGCTGTCGACCTTAGCACAAAAAACCTGGACAAAGCCAATAATGGGGGAATACAGTCCCAAAAATAGGGACAAATTTCAAATAGTCATCTTATAAACTTAGAAAATTGCTAGAATAAAAGGTTGTGTTGCTATGTATTTTCTGAAGAATATGAAGTCTGAAATTCAAATGCCTGTCAATTTTGCTTCTGATGGAAATAAACAATTTTCAGCAGAGGCCCAGGGAGAAATACTGCAGACACGTGTCTTTGTAAAATGGCAGGACACCAGAGCAAATCCACACAAACATAGGGAGGAGATGCAGACCCCACACAGAAGGCACCCCAGCCAAGAATCAAACCAGAAAACCTATAGCTGTGAGACAACAATGCTACCACTGCATCATCAGATATGTAAGGAATTAAACATTCAGAAACCTGAAGTCTGAAATTCAAATGCCTGTCAGTTTTATTTAACATTTGTTAACCAGGACAGTCTGACTTGGAACAAAAAAACAATTTTCAGCAGAGGCCCAGGAAGAAATAATGCAGACATGTCTTTGTAACATGGGAGGACACAAAAGCAAACCCACACAAACACAGGGAAAAGATGTAGACCCCACACATAAGCGACCACAGCTAAGAATCAAACCTGAGAACCTACAGCTGTGAGGCAACAATGCTACCACTGCACCACCAAACATCAAGCATTTAAATATTTAGAAACCACAGATATTATGTGGAACAGAACAGATCAAATATGAGGCAAAAATCTGCAAATTTTTTACAAATGGTGGTGGGTAGGGGATTCAGGCCCTTAACACCTGCGTACAGGGTTCAAGCCTGAGGTATTCCCTACACACCACCATGAGTCTACTCTAGCCACCAGTATATAGTACCTGGGGCATTTTACACACACACACACACACACACACACACACACACACACACACACACACACACACACACACACACACACACACACACACACACACACACACCTTGTCACTGAACAGCCCCAGCAATACCTGCTTACACTCCTACCTTGCCACTGAACGGCCCCTTACCTGTATTCCTTGCACGATTGGTCCATCCCAAAGGATTCCCTGCAGTCCAAACCTGCGATTGGTCCTGCCTGCAACTGCTGCAGTCTGGAGTGCCTCTATGTCGTGATGTCATCGCCTCATAGGCTTCTGGGCATCTTGCCTTTCCCCTTATCTAGACTGCTGAGAAAGCAGTCTGAGAGCATGTGCGCATGCGTACTGTCCGGGAATTAATTGGTGATGGATTCCTGTGGGGAATCTAAGTGCTTCCTCTTGCACTTTTTCTTCAGAGGGACCTCATCAGGGGGATGGTCTGGTGAGGTATCTGAAGAAGACAGAATCTGAATCTGAGTCTCCTGAGATTTTAACACTCACTGTCCCAGTGGAAGAGCAGGCTGGATAACTGGACTCAAGGAAGGAACATGCTTCAAGGAAGAAGAGGCCAACTGAGTGGATGAGACAGCCAAGGCCCTCTCCATAGCCTTGAAGGCTGACTCAGCCAAAGAAGGAAGGGAGCCTGAAACTGAGATACATTGTCTTGAAATTGTGGTCACACCCCACTTTGATGAGACTGCCCCTGAGAGAGAAGCTGGTGCCAAATTAACCATAGCCAAAGCCCCAAGTTTTAGGGACAGCTCTGAAAAATTCACTTGACTCCTACCCTTCAGGGTCTACTGGGTAGCTATGGATCTGGAGTCTCTGGATCCAACAGAGCCAAAAAACTCAGAGTTTGAATCAGTGGCGAAGTAACAGAGACTGTTGGAACTGAAGCAGCTGATGACAGACAACTTGAAGCTGAAATCTCAAAGGCCTCAGAGTAGGTTAAAGGAGGACTGGTCAATGGGGTAAAAGAACGTTCAGCACCCAAAGCAGTTGCAGCTGAGGAAGCACCTGAAATTCCTCTTGCCCATAACATTTTCACCACTAGTCTCTCCACGTCGGTCTCTGTGAGGTTTTTGGTGGAACGTATAGAGGACAAAGAAGGAGACTCGAGTCTGTGCAAAATAAAATCAGGTAATTCCCCAGCAAAGGGGTTGATAGATGGGGAATATAGACATCTAGGTGTTTGTCAAGTAGAAATACTCAGTGCTGAATCAGTTAGCATTGAGGCAGTACTCGTAGCCTGGATCTGTGGAACCAAGCCAGCAGTTTGAATCTGCATCGAAGCCCTGGGCATTGAAGGATTAGAAGCAGTGGGGGGTGTTGGTGCAAACACTGCAGCATCAACATCCATCAGAGCTGATAAACTTTTTGGCACCGAAGTTTTCACTTTTTTGACAGTCACCACTATGGCATAGACATGCTTCTTTTCTTGGCCTTCCCAGAAGAAGAGGAAGAGGAGGAAGGTGATGAAATACAATTTTTGCCTTTTTCAGCAGATATGGCCTCATCAAAGTCAATTGGAATTAAACCTTTTAAAATCAGTTTATTTTTTTCTCTGCACTAAAGCTCAGTGGCTAAAGCCATGACATATACTGCAGTCCTCCTGCAGGTTGTGTGGTCCCAAGAAATAGACACACAAAGCGTGTGTGTCTGAGGAAGGAATTCTGTGGTCACACTGCTGCCATTTTTTTAAAGCCAGAGGGGCCTCTAGGTTTTTCAGCCATACTAAGAAGAAATTACACTCTCAACACACACACACACACACACACACACACACACACACACACACACACACACACACACACACACACACACACACAAAACAAAAGGTTGGCTCAATTACAGTAGACAACTGAAGCACTCATAAACTTTAAACAGGAAAAAAATTACGATTATTATATATTTTTTTAAGAGCTATAAAGAAAGAAGGGAGAATACATCAAAGTATACGGGAAGGGGAAAATCTACCAACAATAGTAGAAAAAAGTACTCAAAGTGTACTGAAAAGTGAAAAAATACCAACAATGGTAATTATGAACTACGCAAGCAAAGGAAGAAAAGGGTGGGGAAAACCAGTAGAAGTAAACTTAGACTAAACGTAGTGTTGAGAAAAGACTAAATAACAGTATATAATTTCACTTAGCTTGAGAGCGAAGGCGATTGCGTCTGTCCAGGAAAGTGACAAATGAGATCTGAGGTAACTAGAAGAAATACATTGTGGGTAGGGCAGAAGGTCAAGAGGTTTTGGCCTGTGCTAGCTGTGGAAATGGCCAAGACAGTTCCAGTTCTTGGAACCAAACCCAATGGTCAAGGATAAAATGAAGACTGACAACTTCAGATCAAGTGTTTTTTTTCCCCTGGATTTTAAATTTGAATTTTCAAAAACCTTTGAAAATAACTCCAGCCCTTTTGAGTTGTTTTATTTCTTTAGGAAACCTTTTAGACTACATGTGAATTATACCAACCTTCAGACACTGACTGGTAATATATTACAAGGAACTAAAATATTTTCTGTCACCTACTTCAATGATATTATCTCATTCGTTGCTATAACCAAAAGCTCATGTAAAATTTACACACGGTTTTTGATACTCTGACAGATTCAGGGGTTACTCTGAATAAGTGTAAAGATCAGTTCACTGTAAAAGAAGGTGTTTTTTTCTTACCCTCAAGCTCAGCCATCAGTCCCCCAGCACCTGGTTCATGCATGTATTCATCCCACCAGTGTGACAGTTGGCCCATACATTCCCTAATCAAGATACATACACACATACAAATGTTTCAAGCACGGGCATTAAAGCCCTTCTAGCTTGCCAATATGCCAAAACACTTGTTTCAATACTAAATGTCCAATTGACAGCCCTAGCCCTACTGCCCATTCATTTCTTGACCTGGGCAACAGCCAAATAGCTCATGAATATTAGACATCTGTAGGCTGTCATATTAATGAGGGTCCACTCCGCTCCCACCTAACTTCCTCCCTGCGGTGCCCAGTGGCTTACACAAATATTGCTGTCCAGGAGGGAGACATGCCGCTGCAAGCTGAGCCTCCTGCCGTCCTTGTGGTGCATAGCCATTATGATCACATTAACTGCATTCCACAATATTTCAGTTTGCCTGCTGGTATATCAATGTAACAGATCTAGCTACTTCCCCCCAAGATGGGATAGGAGAGTCAGCATCATCCACTTACTCACAACTCCCCGCCTATCCCTTCCAACAACCCAAGGTGTTATCTGAACTCAAGTTATCCAAAGCATACTCAGGGCTTTATCCCTCTGCACCACAGGGGTGAACAAATGAAGGCATTTTTTTTAGAATTTATAGCTGAAGATGGGTGGCTTTTACAATAACAAAGTAGAGAAAAGCAAATAGAGAATTGGCTATACCTAGTATTAAAAACTACATTACAGCTTTGGAAGGTGTAATAAACTTTTAGTTATGTACTCACCATAACCTCAGATGTTTGGGATCCATCTCGCCTACATTCTGACTGATGGGTTCGGAGCCGATCCCTCGGCTCCGACTCGGCACGCTTATGCTATAGAGTGAGGCCTCTAATTGGCTGAGCTATCTTTATCCCAGGATGCACCACCACTAATCCCCCAGATCTTGTTTGTCCGCATTCATGCACACATGCACAGCTTGTTTATATAACATTGTTAGATGTTTCAAGATGAAACAACAGGATTCAGACCTTCTGATATCCTCTGATCTCCAAGGAAGGGGGAAGGAGGGTGGGTTATTAGGAATGTAGACGAGATGGATCCCAAACATCTGAAGTTATGGTGAGTACATAACTAAAAGATGTTATGTGATCCTATCTCGCCTACATTCTGACTGATGGGACAGCGTCCCTAGCACCTAAATCCCGGGTGGCTCATTGGAAAACACTCCTGAGCACTGTGGAACCAAATGAAGCTCGTCCTCTAGATGCCACATCTAATTTGTAGTGAGAAATGAAGGTATGCGGGGAAGACCATGTAGCCACAGCACAAATGTCACTAATAGCAAGCTTAGAATGAAATGCTACCGAAGTAGCCATAGCCCTTGTAGAATGAGCCTTGACAGAGGTGGAAATCTCCTTGTTAGAATAAACATAAGCTTGAGTAATACAGTCCCTGATCCATTTGGCAATAGTGACCTTTGTGACCGCGTTGCCCAATTTGTTTTCTGCAAAGGACACAAACAACTGATCTGTCTTCCTTGATTGTTTGGTCCTATCCAAATAAAAACGTAACTGCCTGTGGACATCTAGTGTGTGGAAAATAAATTCTGCTTTATTGGAATATTTTGGAAAAAAAACTGGGAGCTCTAATGACTGTTGCAAGCATAAGGTAGAACAGACTTTAGGAACAAAAGAAGGATTTGGTCTGAGGGAAACTCTGTCTGTATGAAAAACCAGGTACGGAGGTTTTACTGACAAAGCTTGAAGTTCTGAAACCCTTCTGGCTGAAGTAATTGCCACTAAAAAGGCTGTCTTCCATGATAGAAACTTTAAATCACAGGTAGCTGCCGGTTCAAAGGGGAAAGAAGTCAAGGCACGTAATACTATATCGAGATCCCATGGAGGTGCAGGATGAGAAACTGGAGGTCTTAATAGAGCAGCACCTTTCAAGAAGGTCTTACACAACCTGTTGCTCATTAAGGGTGGGTCTATGGACTCATGAAAATTAGAGATTGCTGCCAATTGTACTTTAATGGTAGAAACAGAAGAGCCTTGGTTGAAAAGAGAGGTTAGGAACTTGAGTACTTCTGCCACGGGGGTTGAAACAGGGTCCAGGCCCCGGAGTTGAGCCCATATAGCAAATCTTTTCCATTTGCTAGAATAAAGTTTTTTCGTAGTCGACTTGTGGGCCGAAGACAATATGTGCACTACATCTGGGTCTAGTGTATGTCTCCTGACTATGGTTGGAAGAGGAGGAGCCAGGCTGTCAATCTTAATGTGTGTAGAGACTGGTGTAGTAGTCCCGACTGATGAATCAGTAGGTCTGGGACCTGGTCCAGGAACCATGGACCTTCCAGAGCATGTTTCCGAAGATAGGGAAACCAGACTTGACGAGGCCAGTAAGGAGCAATTAAGATCATCTTGCTCCCTAAGAGAGAAGCCTTCTGAATTACCTTGGGTAGGAGAGGAACTGGAGGGAAGGCATAAAGCAGGCCGGTGGGCCAAGGATGGACTAAGGTGTCCATAGGGCTCTTCCCCGGAGCTGGGGTTAGGGAGCAAAAAGTCTTTGCACTTCACATTTAGAGGAGACGCGAAGAGGTTGCAGCACGGAACTCCCCATTTGCTGAAAATCTGTCTTGTTATAGTCGTGTTCAGAGACCATTCGTGAGGAGAGAGGATGGTTCTGCTCAACCTGTCGGCTATGACATTGGATTTGCCCGGTATGTGAGTAGCCACGAGGAAGCGTTTGGTTGAGATTGCCCATTGCCAGACCCTCATCGCTTCTCTGCAAAGAGGATAGGATCTGGTCCCTCCCTGCTTGTTCAGGTACCAGACATGTTGTCCGAGTGAACAGCAATTACGCCCTGAGGGAGGTAACAGTGAAGGGCTTGAAGGGACAGGAGTACTGCTCTCATTTCTAGGATGTTGATGTGGAGAGAGGTCTCTTCCGGATGCCATTTGCCCTGGACTGACCTGCCCAGGGAATGCCCCCCCCACCCCGTCTGGGAGGCATCTGTGGTCAAAGTGGCCACCGGAGGAGGAGGAACAAAGGGTCGTCCCTGATCCAAATTGGAAGACACTAGCCACCAGCGAAGGTCCCGTCTGCAAGATTCTGTGATCCATATTAGATGATTGAGAGGGAGTTCCTGAAAGGACCACTGAGTTGAAAGAAGCCACTGGAGGATTCTCATGTGTAACCTTGCCAAGGGAACTAGCTGAACTGAGGCAGACATCGACCCCAATAGTTGCAAGACCATTCTGGCTGGGGCTTTGGACCTGGGGAGTAAGGCTCGAATCTGATTTTGTATGGTCTGAATTCTGTCTGCAGGTAGATAGACCCGCATCTGGTTTGAATCTATCTCTGCCCCTATGAATCTTATTCTTTGAAATGGCCGTAACACGGACTTTGGCCAATTGAAGGTGATTCCGAGGGAATTGCCCAGTGATGTTGTGGCTTGCAGGCTCCGTAGAAGTAGATGCTTGGAGGTGGCAGTTAGAAGCCAGTCGTCTAGATACGGAAACACCTGGAATCCTAGACTCCTCAAGTGAGCAGTCACTACTGCCAAGCATTTGGTGAACACCCTGGGGGCTGTGGTGAGACCAAAGGGCAGCACACGGAACTGAAAATGACTGCTTCCTAGGCTGAAGCGCAAGTGTCTCCTGGATGTTTGATGTATTTTGATATGGTAATACGCGTCCTTGAGGTCTATGGAGCACATCCAAACACCTTTCTCCAACAACGGGAGAATGGTTTGTAAAGTGACCATTTGGAACTTGGACTTCTTGACTGAACGGTTTAGGTTGCTTAGGTCCAAAATGGGCCTCAAGTTCCCGGTCTTTTTTGGCACTAAAAAGAATCTTGAGTAAGTCCCTAATCCGATCTGGTCTGCGGGGACCGGTTGGATGGCTCCTTTTTGCAGCAGTTTTGAAATTTCTATGGCTGCGGTATCCCGTTGACTGGGTGGCGGGTCCGGGATTCTTTTGGACTGAGGGGGGGGACGACAGATTGGGATGGAGTAACCTCTGGCGATAATTCGAAGCACCCATCGGTCCTGAGTGATCCCTTCCCAGGCCTTTAGGTGCTTCAAAAAACGACCCCCGACTGGCTCCGGAGCAGCACAGACGGGCAATCCCTCAGGGACTATGAAAGGTTGAAGAGCCACGAAAGGTCTCGCAGTCTCCAGTATTGCGGGGGCCTCTGCCGCCTCTGGGACGGCATCTTCCTGATGAATTTCCCCCTCCTCTGCCTCTCGAGGGGGAACCTTCCTGCTGAGAAGGGTAAGACTTCTGCGATCTTCTGAACCACATCTTCCCTTCTCTTTTAGCCTTGGGATAAGGCTGAAAGGGAGTGGAAAATCATGCCCCTATGGCAGTCAGAGTCTTACCCTCCTGCTCACAGCGGGTAAGTGTGTCTTTCACCTTGGGCCCAAACAGGGAGGACCCATCAAAGGCGTGAATGAAGACTTGAAGGCCTCCGCGAAATGACACAGGCGGAGCCAGGCCTGTCTCCGTAGAGCAATGCCTGTACCCGCCGCTCTACTCACCCCTTCGGCTGCATACGAGATGAGCCTCATGGACGAGTTCGAAATGGATGACATTGTAGCCAGCTGAGATCCAACCGTCTGGGCCAGCTCCTCAGGCAGGTTACCTAAGAGGGTATCAGACAGCTCCTTAATCAGATCCCTCTGGAATCTCGTAAAGTGCATTAGGTAGTTCAGAGACCTCAAGGTAAAGGCCGCTGAACTTAGGGTGCGCTTGCTGTACCGATCCATACTCCTAGACTCCTTATTAGGAGGATGGACGGACGTAGAAGCCTCTGCTACATCCTGCTGTGTAGCAGATGCCACCACCATAGCATCCACAGCCACACCTTTCGTGAGAAACTCTCTGTCTGGGGGTGCTGAAAGAAATTTGTTTGGACGAGCGGGCACCGGTTCCACAGAGTCCGGGTGTTCCCACGCCCTTCGACAGATCAAATCCAAAAGCTCGTCGAAGGGCGGAGACACCCAAGAGGTGGAGGGCTGAGCCCCGAAGGCCTTCAGGAACACTGACTCATCAGCAGAGGGAGGTTTGGACTGCCAGCCGCCTCGTTGTTTTAGGGCTTCTAGGATGTCTGCAAAGGAGACATCATCCGAGGACGACTTGGGGGACCCCTCTGCATCATCGAGATCGGTGTCCGATGTCAAAGACTCGTCAGGGGAGTCAACATGCTTCCTCTTGCACGTTCTCTTCCTGGGAGGTTCTTCCGAAGAGGCTTCAGAAGGACCTCCAGGAGGGGGAGAAACCCCAGCGGGGGTAACCTGAGGCCCAGGGGCTCCGCTATCTGCTGACAGGGGAACTGCTAACGACCCAGACTCCAAATGTAGGGAAGGAGCTGGGGAAACTGTGGAGGTAGCCAATGAAGATTTGGCTAGAGCACTCCTCATAGCCCTGAAGGCGGGACCACCAGAATCCTGGGAAGGTCCCCCCTCCGTGGCCACAACAGTGGACGGTACTCCCACCGCCGACGCACCAAGAGGGAGACTTGGGACCGAAGGTATCAATCCCGAAGCCTCCCCCCCAGGGCCGAAGGAAGAAGTCAATGCACTGAACTCCGACCCAGGAGCCGGAGTCGGAGCAAGGGTCGGGCCTGACCCTAACACCTCCACTGGTTCCACCAACACCTGCTCCAACGGTGCCGAAGCTGTTGGAGGAGGAAGTACTGTAAGGGAGTGGACCATCAGCTCCGAAGCCAAATGGGCTGGAGCCGAAACCATCTTTTGGAACACCGGAGGCTGGAAGAGTCGAAGGAGTACCCTGTCGATGTCCGAATCAGACATCCTGGAAGATCTCGAGGATACCGATCGGGCCCGAACCGATTTCTCCATCGGCTCCGAAGGGCTCGGGGACCGGCTCCAAAAGGACTCCACAATTATCGGCTCCGAGGAAATCTTCAGGGAAATTTCCCTTGGCGCCGATAAAGACTTCGGCTCCGAGGAGGAAGTGTCTTAGCCGATGACCCTTATCGGCTCCAATATCAGTGGAGCCGATGAGGGTGACCCGCCTCTCGATGCTCCAGACCTCGGCTCCGAAACCAGAGGGGTCGAGGTAGGAGGCATCGAGGCAGACCGCTCTGACCTCGGCTCCGAAGTCAGTGGAGCCGATGGAGAAGTCTGCTTACCTTTTTTAGCCGTCGGTTCCGACTGACTGGTCAGAGCCAGCGCTTTCCTCTTCTTAGAAGGAGATGGAGAGGAAGATAAGGCCTCCTCGAAAGAAGGCTTGATTAATCCTTTAAGTATTAATTTGTTTTTCCTCTCCTGGAGGACTCGAGAGGAAAACGCATGGCACACACTGCAGGATTCCTGGAGATGTTTGGCGCCAAGACAATAGACGCACGAGGAGTGGTCGTCCGTTATGGACATTTTAAACCCACACCTCGTGCACTTCTTAAAACTGGATGGTTTATGTTCCTTAGACATAGTTGTAAAAACAGAAACAACAGTAAACTTTAACAGTTTTAGGACACAGGTACAATAAGTATGCCCGTACTCAAAAAATATAAACTGAAACAAGAAACTTTTTTTTTTTTTTTTTTACACAGCCAAGAAAGGGAAAGAAAGCAAGGAGGGTCAAGACCCTCTAACTAAAATGGGTACTTGACCCACACACACAACCACTAAAGTAGTTAGAACAGGGGAAGGCCCCTCTAACTGAAACAGAACCTTCTCTGACAGGAAAAATAAAGCAAAAATCAATAAAACACCAAGAGACACACTCGTACACAAAAAATAGCCGTTAAAACAGCTTTTGGGTTGAAAAAGAGAGAATTACTGACAGGAAAAGATACTATAAATATAGTACTTAGCCCAGCCAATGTTGAGACCACGTCCAAGCTCTGTAAGCGGCAAACGAGATCTGGGGGATTAGTGGTGGTGCATCCTGGGATAAAGATAGCTCAGCCAATTAGAGGCCTCGCTTTATAGCATAAGCGTGCCGAGTCGGAGCCGAGGGATCGGCTCCGAACCCATCAGTCAGAATGTAGGCGAGATAGGATCACATAACATCTATTGTTAAAGATTTAACACATATTTGGTCACAGTGATCACATCATTATAAGATTCATTTAAACAGAAATGGACTTACATTCACATGACATAGGTTTCAAGAAAATAAAACAAATATTATTAAATGGCACAATGATGATACAACCAGAGATCACAATTTTCTTTATATTATACACAGATGCCTATAATGTAGAGTGAGAGAAAATTCTGTACCAGACACTTGGCTTCATGGTATATTCTGCAATTTATAAACAAAAGAGACAAAGTCTACTCAGTCATAGAGGAGGAAGAACAGTGTATGAAAAGTACAGCTGAAACGTATTATTAGTTATAGGGTGAAATACTAGCAGCATACATAGACCACAATCCTTTATAATGCTTAATGGCTATAAAGAAAAGAAAACAGGGCTCTAAGGTGGTATACAGCCCTTCAAGTCTACCATTTCTCTATGATTTATCAGCTTAAGAGACAAACACAGCTGCCAAATTTTTGTCCTGCAAAGGGGTATATGAAACTGGTGGGGTAAGGCTTTGAAGAAATAAGGGTGACTGATGCATAATTAAATATGTACAACAGAGAGAAAGTGGATCTGTATTAGTTCTTTCCCCTCAAGGGTTAGGAGTTACATAATCCTGTTGAACTGTAAACTGGATTACTGCAGGACAACTAACTTTCTCCATCTTAAATGGAGGATTTAGCACTTATTTTGGTATTTCCTCTCCTCTCCATCCAAATCAGAGGTCAACATACTACGAATGAGGTCTTATAAATTATACAAATTAATTCTTTTGTTTCTCATTCCAGTATGATTGATCCTCTTTATTTTTCCTAAGCCTTAGTTATATTCAGAAAATGTGTCTGTGGGACACAGCATGACTTTAAAGTATATGCAGCACTCATTCAGGGACATGCTCTAAAAAAGTAGGAAGGTGAACAAATTAGAAATAATCATAAACCAAAAAGGCAGGACAAACTATACTACATAGCCATAGCTCACAGAGTTTCTCATTGCTATTAGATATACTTCCAAAACTTAGTCACTGATATATAATCTTTAAACACAAAAAACATCCTATACAAAGAAATTTAGAATAGTCAACATCAGGAGTCTGTACTCAAACATATATTGATGTGTAATTCCATCCTTTGAGCATGCACAGAACATGAGATTAAACAATTTTGTTAAATATGTGTTTCTGCTTTGTGTTGTTTCAATCAAAGAGAAAAATACAACTATCATGATGCTATAAATACTGGCAAATGTGCATGTCAAAAAGGAGTTGCTAAGGAAAAGAAAAAAAGTCTATAAGAAACAAATAAAAGACACTTGTATTATTTAAAAAATGAAAATTTTAGGAAAGGGTTAAAGAAATATAAAACAGAATAAGGCACTGAAATGGTCTGAGTATTGCCTGGAACGACTAAGCTTGGAAGAACCAAAAAAGGGAATATCCTTAAAAAAAAAAAAAAAAAAGAAAGGAAATCACCATGAAAGGCTATGATATGAGGAAGTTAAACATATTATCAGTCTAGGGAGATGTCTATCATGTACATAGCAAAATGAAAGCATAGTCTTAGAGAAATATCTAAACAAATGAAGAAAGTGAACAAGCCGAAGGGCCAACACTTAGGTACTATAGAAGGAGACAAGGAACTGACTTGGGAAGCAGCAAGATAAACAACAGGCAGCAGAAGTCAGGTTATCTCACGTTTTTCATAAGATAATCACAATTTAAGCATCTGTGGTCTGCTTAAAAATGACAAAATGCCCTTACTGATATTTTACCTAAAGAAAATATCTTCTAAGTTACAGCAGTGGTGCTGTATGTGGAGCAAAATGCCATAATATAAAACAACAAAGACAAATGAAATTGTACATCAGTGAGTCTTTGGATAATAAAATGAGAAGGATTCCTTGTTTGGCAGTGGTGGGATATCCACATCACATATTAATCAGTTGACTGTGGTGAGATAGCCACATCACATATTAATTGGTTTGTAGTGGTGTGGACATTGAATTCCTGTAGCTTGTGTACAGTGGTGACTGAAGATGTTTTTACTCTGAATCATCCATGAGTGAACATTCAGAGTTCATATCATAACTGTTTTATTTTTTTTTTTGTTAGCTTAGTTAGTCGGGGAGAACAAGCAAGCATATAAGCAGGGGAGTATGGCAAGCTGACAAGGAGCCAGTTGGCTGAGGTGTGCCAGGCTAAAGGACTGGTGCATGCCAACCTGACTAAAGCAGACATGATTGCAGCTTTGGTCACAGCTGCATCAAAAAATAGCAACCAGGAGGACAATCAGACTGACCTTGGAGATGTACAACTCTCAGAGAATGGACAGCTCAACCTTTCCACAGAGGACTTAAAAATCCATCTGGAGTTAAAGAGACTTGAGCTAGATGCCAAGTGTTTGGAAATAGTAGCAGCACAGAGACTGAGATGTCTAGAGACTGAGGAAAATGAGAAACTGCGATGTCTGGAAGCTGAGAAGGAGAGGCAGAGGAAGCATGAGAAGGAGATGCTGACTCTTCACCAGAGTCATGGAGGTAATGGGGAAGGGAGTAACTGAACCCCAAAAGTAACAAAGGCCAGTACATTTCTTCCACAATTTCCAGAGGAGGATAATTTTGCTAGTTTCATTCATATGTTTGAGAGAGTATGTAAATAGCATAATGTTGACCAAATGTTCTGGATACGGTTCCTGACCCCCCCTTACTCCATGGTAAAGCTGTAACTGAACTTTCTAAACTGTCTGATACTGATTGCTTAAATTATAATACAGTCAAATTGAGTTTGCTAGAATGTCTTAAGTTAACACCTGAAGCTTACAGGAAAAAGTTTTGTGAGCATAGATGCAAGGTAGATGAAAGTGTGTGTGAATATGTTGCTAAACTAGGCACTTATTTTCATAGGTGGGTGAGTGGATGTCAGGTCACCACTTTTGAAGGGCTGCAGACATTTTGGTGAGGGAACAAGCCCTTAGCACTTTGCCTGAGAACATGAGAATCTGGTTAGCTGATAGACAATGCACTACTGCAGATGAGTTGGGGAAGAAGGGAGACCTATACCTAGCAAGCAGGGCACCACTACACAGGAAAGGGACACCCAGTTATGCTCATGGGTCTAAGGGAACCCATGGTGAGCAGCCTAGACTGTCCCAACAGAGTCCACCAGTAGCAGAGGAAGCCACTATTCCAGGTACACGTCCAGGACCAAGGGTTAAATGTTTTAAATACAACTAGTGGGGCCATGTAGCATACAGATGTCCATGGCAGCAAGGTGGGGAACAAGAGGTGGCAGAGCCAGTAAGTGGGAATGACAAAAATGCCAACAGTAAGTCATCCCCGAGACAACAAGGGTAACAAACTACCACAAGAGGTTATATCCTATCTTAGTGAATGGGAAAGAGGCCATGGCTAAGACAGACACAGCCTCTGAACTAACCATTGTGAAGCCTGCAATGGTTACAGAGGAACACTACTTGCTTAGGCAGTCTACTCCAGTCAGAGCTTTAGGAGGGACCCCATTCCAAATACATTTGGCTATGGTCACCCTTGACTGGGAGGGTGGAAAAGGAAGTCAGCAAGTAGGTGTGTTTGAGGACATCCCTGTATATGTCCTGATAGGGAATGATTTTGATAATGCAGTGCCATGTGTCCATGCAGTTACATGCAGCCAGGCTTGGAGACAAGCACGTGGGTCTGGTAGCCTGGAGGAGACCCAGACAGACCGCACACTTGCAGCCAGGACTGGTGAGGTGGTTACTTCAGTGAGGGAGATACCCTGTAGCAGTGAGACTGAAGGTGAGCCACAGCTGCTTTTGGGTACTGATGTTCTCTTGAACAGAGTGACTGCAAGGGCAGAGGTGAGTAGTACTACCCAGGCTGACAGTGAGGGACTGCTGTCAGTGGATACCAGACTTTCTGTGTAAGGGGAGCTGAGGAGGATTATAAAGAGAGAGTTGAGACAGGCTCAGCTCTCAGACTCTACATTATAAGGCCTGTGGGAGGTAGCTATTGAGGCACCTGAATCTCAAGGGAAGGGGGAATCTGTATACTGGGTGAAAGGGTTACTGCACAGAGAGCGGATCTCTGAGGGAGGGCTAGAGGGTGAGGGAATACAGCAATTGGTTGTGCCCAGAGCCTACCATCTGGCACTTCAAGCCATAGCCCATGATATTCCCTTTGCAGGTCATATGGTCATAAAGCGTACAAAAGAGATGTATTATGCAGAACTTCTATTGGCCTGGAATTTCCAGAGATGTAACAGGGTACTGCAGGACTGTGAGCAGTACTAAAAGGTAGGCAAGGCAGGAGACAAGGTGAGAGCTCCTTTGCCTGTGATTGAGGAGCCATTACAGAAGGTAGCTGTGGGTATTGTGGGGCCTCTGAATACCCTAACTTCCATAGGGAAAAATTATCCTAGTAGTAGTAGATTATGCTACCAGATAGCCTGAGGCAGTGGATCTGTCCTCCACTGAGGCAGAAAAGGTGGCAAATGCTTTGTTAGAGATTTTCAGTCGGGTAAGTTTCCCAAAAGAAATACTGACTGACAGAGGTGTCAATTTCATGTCAGACCTGCTGGTTTGTCTGTGGAAGTGCGGTGGGGTGAAGCACCTAAAGACCACCCCCCCCACTATCCTCAGACTAATGGTCTTGTTGAGAGGACAAACTCTACACTCAAATCAATGCTACAGGCATTTGCAGACCACTTTAAGAGGGAGTGGGACAAATATTTGCCCCGTCTGTTTGTTTACAGAGAGGTTCCCCAGAAATCTATAGTTTTTTCACCCTTTGAGTTGCTGTATGGGCATAGGGTGAGGGGACCTCTAGATTTGATTTGAGATGAGTGGGAGGGTGCTGGAGGTTTTGGCTTGACCACTCGGCTGAGATCTTAACCCTATAGGTGTGCCACTGGGGAGTCTTATTGGGGATCTGGAGAAAGACAAAACTGACTAAAAAAAGGCCCAAACTTCACCAAACCAGTAGAAATGAACCGGACTTCAACGTGAATAAAATACTATTATTTTTATTAATTAAAACACATCACATAAGCACTTTCTTCTCACATGGAGACTTTTTCAGATAAAATACACTCACATTCATCATCTTATTTATAAACTAGCTGAAGTTCATCAACCAGTCATGAAATGCTAGTAATTAGAAAAATCCCCTGTGTTAAAGGTGTACAAAGCACCTATTCCAATCACAAGTACTTGCACAAACATTTTTCAAAATAAGCTATGAAACATAAATGAAAATACATAAAAATCATGTTGAATTCCTTTAAAATGTATGTTAACAAATCTGCTTTTCACTCATTATGGGTTTGAGAGATACTTGGTCATTCAGACTTGGGGGGGGGGGTGATGCATTTAGTTGCAACTGCCTGACAAGTTCTATTTTTAACAAATGTCTTTGCCAATCACCACCCCTGGAATGAATCTGCACTTTTTCTAGTATACCAAAGCTAAACTTAACAAAATTACTACACACAACAGAGTGCTTGTACAATGCATTAACTTCCTTTTCTATCCTGATCTCATAAAGGTGCTCATAAATTCTTAATTTCAAAGCTCTCTCTGTCTTTCTAACATAGTATCCTGAGCAACTGTCACACTTAGCTAGATACACTAGTTTATTGGCATTACAATTCCCTTTCACAAAGGAAACCTTAGTATGCAAAACATTGTTCAAAAACATTGTTTTCTCTTTTATAATGTACATACAATATGCACAACTACCACAAGATGTGGTACTAGTACCAACATTTTTGTCTGTTTGTTTAATATTTTCTAAAATATATTTAAAGTTCCTACCAGTTTTGCTTACAAAAAGATGTTCAGGCCCAACCAGCTGGGAAACGTCATTATTAACCTTAAAATACTCCAGTTCTTCTTAATAACTTCCCTAATCTCTTAGGAATAAACATTGTGTTCCAATACTAGGCCTTTTTTGTATTTGTTGTCACCCTTGTTCCCATTTTGATTAGTAAAAGCCATCCGTAACAGGGGTGGATACTTGGTACCCCAACCTTTCCTTACTTCTTCAAAAATACTATCCACCATCTTCTGGGGATATTTCCTTTCTATAAACATTTTCTTCAGTATGTCAAACTCCTGGTCCAGTTCTTTAATATCAGAGGTCATTCTTGCCACCTGTATGGCCTGACCCTTTACCAGTCCTTTCTTCTGATGGTATGGATGGTTGCTACTGTAGTGCAGGTATGCATTACAAAAGGTTTCATTCCTATAAAGGTTGGAAATAAATTTGTTGTGCCGTTGGGAAATCTTGACATCCAAGTAACTAATACTCAGAAAGTCCCATGAATGTGCGAACTTAATGTAGCCACTGCTACCATTCAAATGTTTCATAAACTCACTAATTTGGTCTACTGTACCATCCCACAGAATAAAAATATCATCCAAAAACCTCACATAAAGTTGTATGTACTTGGCAAAGGAACTCTTCAGAATAAATTCATCCTCCCATTCCAGCATGACAATATTGGCATAGTTGGGGGCACAAGCTGCCCCCATCTCAACTACTCTGATTTGCTTGTAAAATTGACCTTCAAAGTGGACAAAATTATTGTCCAAAATGAGTTCCATCAACTCAACTAAAAGCCTAATCCTGTCTTCTGAAAGGGAAGAAAATTGTCGCATGGAGTTATAAAAAAGTTCCATCCCCTCAATTTTAGGAATACTAGTAAAGAGGTCCACTACATAAATAGTGAGGAAAATAAACCCTTCCTTCCATAAATCCTGTTTTAATTTTCCTAAAAATTGTCCAAGAGTCTTTCAGGAGATGGAGGGGGGGTCTTAGTCACTACTTCTTTGCACCATTTATCCACAAGGATGGCCAAAGGATGAGCCTTACTCCCCCTACTAGTCACAATAGGCCTAAAAGGAGGTTTGTTAACGTTCTTGTGAACCTTAGGTATACCAAAAATATTCGGTATCACTGGCTTTTTCTGTTGTAAAAATTTGTAAGTGTCCACATCTATCCTATTTTCTAAGAAGTATTCTTCTAAGTAAAAAATCCAACCTTTGATAGCTATCGTAATTTCATTTTTCGAAACAGGGGAATAGGTATCAGCATTATAAAGGAGGGAGATCATTTCATTCTTATAATCTTCTGTTTTAAAAATAACAGTCCCCCTCCCTTGACAGGTTTCATCACCCTTAAGTCATTACACTCTCTAATTTGGGTCAAAACTTCTTTTTCATTTTTTGTTAAATTACACCACCCTTTCTTCTTCTCAGCATACAGTTGATATAACTCATTGGTAACCACCTTCTCAAAAACTTGTACTAAGGGGTGTAGGTAGGGTTGCCAGCTTTCTTTGTGGCTAAAACTGGACTAAGGTCACGCCCCTCACATTACCGATAATTCCACCCATTCCCACCCCTCTCCCATCCATGCTTACACCCAATTTGTGACATCACTGTGACATCAGCTGATGGGAACGCCCTCTTTTTATGTTCCGGATGTCTGCTTTCAGACGATTTACTATGCTTTTCTGTAAAAAAGCATAGTAAATAAGCCAATTTAACAAACCCTGATAGTCTGTTTCCTTTTGTGAAACAGAATATTGGAGTCTGTACAGTGTTTTCCTGACTACCAGAGAATTTATTTGATTTGTGGATAATCCAGAAAAAAAATGGATAGGTGGCAAAGGGGGGGGGGGGGCACAGTCAAGTTAGTTGACTACTGGGTGAAAACGGGACAATAGGTTTGGTGGTTGTGAAAAGATTACCTTAAGAAGCTCTGACATCACGTGTGGAAAGACATCAATGTAAGAGGCAGTGATTCCTCAAACAGATAAAACATTATCTTGCAGAAAAAATTCAACATTGAGAAAAATAGTATACACACTCATTCAAAAGAATTCCCTTTATAAACTCAACACAAAATAGTTTTGTAACCCCATATGCAGCATATTTACTGTATTCCCAACTAGGTCAGTTATTCAAAGCAAATGGTAAGGCTTTGGCTCCCAAAAGTAGAAAACTGACAGTTTAGAAATAAAAACAATGCTTTTTTTTTCAAAGGAGGTACCAGAAAAATTATGACAAGCAGAATTACTTCGCGTCCAAGGCATAAAGCAGACAAGGGGGCCCGCAGGATTTTTTGCAGGGGGTGCAAACCTAGAGCCCTCCCCATGCAGCCCCCCCCTCACACACACACAGCCATTCCAGTGTCTCATTACTTGGCTATTTCTCCACAGTTGCCATAAACACTGTTCAGCACTCTCAGTGTGCATACTGTTTTATGCTTTACTTCTACAATGGCTATGGTTATTTGGATTTAGTTTACAATTTTTTATTTCAAATTTTATAGCACAAACACTGATAGACATTTGCTAAACACAGCAATAGTCTTACAATGAAAACAGACTTAGCATTAAAGATTCTGTACCTTTGAAACAGAATTCACTGAAAAATCACTGAAATCCACAAATAAAATGCATCTGTACAGTGGCATGCTAAGTTTACCTTTGGGCTGTTTCAAACCATAGGCCCCTTGCACACATTTTTAGGGCCATGCAAAAGTTTTGTGATTCACCTTCCTGATTTTATTAATTATAATATATAATCAAATGATATCTCTTGAATATTACAGCCCCACTTGTCAAAGTCCGTTTTAAATTTATAGTTTTGAAAATTTTTCCAGTAAGCACGGAAACAAAACATACAAACCAATAATGACAAACTGCCCAATTCCGAACATTTCAACCATAAAAGGCCACTCAAACTTCTGTCATTACAATCCACCAATATCAGTCAATTTATACAATCTCTGCAGAAGTACAAGTCATCTGAAAAACTCCACATTAAAGATATCTGAAATTAATGAAGAGGTTGTTGCTAGAAAACAACTGTACATTTCAGTGTTTCATCTACAAATTCAGTGCTTGCTGCCCTCAAAGAATAACTGCATATGTTACATTAAAAAATGGTAAGCTGGTTAACTGCAATAGGGAATGTGTGGCAAACTGAAAAACAGGTTCATAGTTACTAGGCAGCTCATCCAAAGGAGGACATCCTCAGGACTGCAGCACCCCAACTCCTTAAAATACAAATCTGCAGCCCTCTGTACCCCAAACACAGCAGCATATACATTAAAAACACTTAGCTGGAGATGTAATATAGCAAGCATGCATTGGTCTGTACACAGTTATCTTCTTTGTTGGTTCATCTGTATCTCTTCAATATTTATGCATTTGAAGCTGGCAGTTTCGTACCTTGTGATGGATAAAATGTTGCCCGTTAAAATTAATTTGGTAAAAAAAAAAAAAAAGAAGAAGCAAGGCTTATACACTGCGCCTGAACAACATCTATGCCTAAGGACTGTTTTTATTTCCTCAGTAATGTGCATTCAGTTTTGAGGGAGGTACTAGCAGATGTTACAGGAATTACCAGAAATATATCGATTTCTTTGACAGCTTTATTTTTAACACGAACAAGGTTTCCAGTAATATTTTGGTGTACTGTGTGCTTCCGCTGCCAAACCGCTGCATGCTGTCTTCAGCAAACCTGACATAAAGCTGAGGTTTGACAGCTGTCAATTATTAATTAAACATGTTTTTCTTCTGTCCTTATTTACACACATTTATAGTCATGCCAGCATGCCGAATACTGAGCGCACTAGGACCTAAATGACAGACTAATCACATAAATGGATTAGCTTTACAACACCAGCGAGGAAAAAAATCCAGAGCAAGAAAACAGCAATGAATACTATTGGTATGATATTAACTTAAAAACCCCGCATCATTAAACACAATAAGTTGAATGTTCAATCCCATAGCATAATGGAACCCATACTATTAAGATGAAACCCTGGTCTATTTCACAACATAAAACAGACCCCAGTTCAATGAGCATACTGCAGTAAGGAAATCCACCAATGTACAGCAAATTCCACTAACCTCAGGGTAAAGACACCCTCTCATTCACTCAATTTAATCACAGTATTACTACAAAAATCAGAGATGAACAACCATTACCTCTTGTTTTAGAGGGTGGTACTACTTACTTGGTTTTCCGGTCATCTAAAACTCCAGCGCAGACAGCTAATAAATGGGGTTGTGTGGAAAAAATGCACCCACCTGATTTTTTTTTTATTTCCAAAAAAAAAAAGTCTTAAAAGGGGCCAGCGCACGCCCCTGCGCCCATGCCTAAATCCACCACTGGGAGATTAGTGCTCTACCTGACTCACCTGTATAGCCAAAAAGCACACCGGGACCACAGGCAATAAGGAGGGGAGCGAGAGAGAGAGTAAAGATGGCACAGGAGAAATGCTTGAGACTGTGGCAGTGGCACACAAAACCCCAACTTCACTTGAACAGTTTTGAATGAAATTTGTAACCAAACAATTTGTAGGAAAAATCGACAGTCCAGTCAAAAAACGGACAGCTGGCAACCCTAGGCATGGGGGGGGGGGGTTGAAAACACTATTCCTCTTAAGTGTACTTTGATTGTTACCTGTCTCACTGTTCACACCCTTGTCTTTAAAATATAAACTAAAGTTAATCTTCCTCAAAAATAACTTTAGTTCAATTAGAGGCCCAATGGGCACAAACTTGTATCCCTTTAACAACAACTCAAAAAGGTCTTTTGTTAACTCCACACCCGCATAGTTATAAATGTTAAAGTCCTGATAAATACCAATGAGCCCCTCATTGAAAAACCAAATTATTTCATCATTGTTGGCCCTTTGTTGTGGTGGTCCCACCTCTGCTTGTTCCGTGACTGTTGCCCCAAATCCACTATCACCTGTGCTTTTTTGGCTAGTTGTTCTGACTTTTTCAACTCCTGAAAACCCTGTGCTTCTTCTAAAAAGGAATCAAGTTCCCCTATTGTGTTCCCAATTTCTTGTCTGTTAGGGTCAGGTTCAGTTTCCCATGATTGTGGCCTGTGTTGTCCAACCCCCACCCATCACGGTACCTTCCTTTGTTAATAGGTTTGCTACCAGGAATCTTATATGCCCTACTGTCTTGATATTGTTTAAAGTACCTGTCTAGTTTTTTCATCTTTTTTAAAATAATGTTGTTACTTTTTTTGTCTACTCTTAACAGGGCTTGGTTGTACAAATACTCATACTCTTCAAATAATAAATCATTTGTAATAGCTTGGCTCAGTGAATCCACTTCATTACTCAGGGCTTCCAGAACAGATTCATTATAGTGAATCATTTTTAACATCAATTCAAACCCACACTTGTAAAAAAAAACCAATAAAAGCCTGAACTGTTTCCCGGGTGTAATTCACTCCAAAGGGAAATGTATTCATCCTAAGTCCCTGAGGAACAATTTTGTGTTTAAGACATTCACGCAAATATTCATTCTCAAACTGTAAACTTTTAAATTTTAACAACTTTTTTCAAAGTTAAATACCATTTCTTTTAAGGGAGGAAAATAACATGGTGCAGAAAATACATTAATGACATTCCCCTGCCCCCCCTGACCTTGAAAGGTAAAAACTCTGTCCATAATGTCATTCCTTTCATGATTAGTCCAAGAATTGCCCCTTGGTTTCCCTTCACAAGTATTAGCATTTGTAGAGGCTGAAACACTGTGGCTTCTGTTAAAAAATTTTTATCAACAGTACCGGAAGGTGGGAGACTATCCCAGTAGGTCATCTCCCTTACATCATAGTGCTGTCCATTAATCCGCCTGTTGTTGCTGGAATGAGCTTGCTGACTGTTAAAGCCATTTTTTTGATGGTTAACCCCAGTATTACTAATGTCTGTGTCCTTCTCCTGTTCCACAGACATCCCAGGGCCACTCCCAAGAAGTTCATGTCCATTTTCTTTCAGGGAAGAAGCTGTACATACACCTACATGGTGCTGTTGTTTGCCAAGTTACAAAAACATTTCAGTTAACCTGGCAATATCATGTCTAAGCGCTGACACTTCTGTTCTCAGCTGCCCCACTTCATGAATGGAGTACAAGGGTGAAGATAACACCTCCAATGCCTTCTTGGCTCCTTGCAGGCCAATGCTTCCTTCCAAATCCATATTCACAAGAAATCCAGTCGTGGCCACTCTGAAACACAAAATTGACAAAAAAAAAAAACAGCCCAAAGTTCACCAAACCAGTAAAAAAATGTAGAAATTAACCAGACTTCAACGTGAATAAAACACTATTATTTTTATTACTTAAAACACATCACATAAGCTCTTTCATATCTCATGCAGACTTCTTCAGATAAAATACACTCACATTCATCATCTCATCATCATCATCACAGACATCAACCAATCATGAAATTCTAGTAATAAGAAAAATCCCCTGTGTTAAAGGTGTACAAATCACCTATTCCAATCACAAGTACTTGCACATTTTTCAAAATAAAATAAACTGTGAAACATAAAGGAAAATACATAAAAATAATGTTGAATTCCTTTAAAATTTATGTTAACAAATCTGCTTTTTCACTCAGTATGGGTTTGAGAGATACTTGGCCGTTCAGACCTGGGGGGATGATGCATTTAGTTGCAACTGCCAGAAAAGTTATCTTTTTAACAAATGTCTTTGCCAATCACCACTCCTGGAATGAATCTGCACTTTTTCTAGTATACCAAAGCTAAACTTAACAAAATTACTACACACAACAGAGTGCTTGTACAATGCATTAACTTCCTTTTTCTTCCTGATCTCATAAAGGTGCTCATAAATTCTTGATTTCAAAGCTCTCTCTGTCTTTCCAAAATAGTATCCTGAGCAACTGTCACACTTAGCTAGGTCCACTAGTTTGTTGGTATTACAATTCCCTTTCACAAAGGAAACCTTAGTATGCAAAACATTGTTTTCTCTTTCAGAATGTGCATACAATATGCACAACTACCACATTTTATGTTTATTTTATTCTGAAAAATGTTTGTGCAAGTACTTGTGATTGGAATAGGTGCTTTGTACACCTTTAACACAGGGGATTTTTCTAATTACTAGCATTTCATGACTGGTTGATGAACTTCAGCTAGTTTATAAATAAGATGATGAATGTGAGTGTATTTTATCTGAAGAAGTCTCCATGAGAGATGAAAGAGCTTATGTGATGTGTTTTAACTAATAAAAATAATAGTATTTTATTCACGTTGAAGCCTGGTTAATTTCTACATTTTTTTACTGATCTGGAGAAAGAGGTAGAAACCAGCCCCAGACTGACTGTGATTTCTATGTGCTCTTAAGGGAAATTGTACTTTACTGTGTGTGTACTTGTCATCCTCCCAATGTGTACGTCCCTCATTGGTGCTAGTGATGAGGATTGAGGCTCCTTGATTACTGGGCCAGTGCAGGGGCGTCACACTTTCCATTAGCCATTCCTCTCAAACTTTCAGCCCTCAAAGCTATATAAGGAGCCATCAACAATCATAATCGTGCTCTATGGTGTAGAGGGCTAAGTCCTTATATAAATACCAGGTGACGTGAATTCAATTAGTTGCGTGGGGGCTAGATAATTGGTATTGGAGAGATGAGAATGGAGTAGCTGACAATGGTTTGCCTATATCAAGGACAGGGGACTATAGCTTGGTCCATTGAGGAGGATCAAATGACTGAGGTTTACACAACACTGCATAACACTGTAGCACAGCAGCCAGAGAGAATGTGTATGAAACATGTTTGTGACCCTAGCCATATGTCAGAAGCAGGACACTATCTCTGTGGCATGGGGATAGAAGCTCTACAAACAAATCAAAAAGATAATGGAAAGAAAAAGAAAAGAAAGAAAAAAAAGAAAGTGCCAAGTACTAGCCGTGCCAGCCTGCCAGGAATGAATAGGTTAGTAGGCTGCTGTCCCATGGAAGAATGAGTGGGACAGCAGAATGACGAAGGAACAGGTTAACTGGTCAAAATATACCACTGCATGGTCCATTCTTCTCCTCATCTGCCCTTGGGTAATAATTATAGCATTCAGAGTTTATGTAGAGTAACTCTGCACCCTTTGAAGCAACACAAAAATTCACATGCTTTTTGGGAGAAATAAATCAGCACCCTCAAGACGGCAACAGCCACAAGTTGCTGTCTGTGTTCCAATGTTACGGGCATGATTTGTATATTTACAAGTTTGCTGCTAAAAATGTTGCTTTTATTTATACCAGAGTCATAAATTAATTGCATTTATCAAGTAGAACACCAACTGCACTGCTGATGAATTTACTGCTGCTTGTTTTTACTAATGTTATACTGTCATAGATATTAAACATATGTTCTGTTTTACTCTTGTTTTTGCATAACATGCAACAGGTAATACAATAGTAATGAAAAACCAAGAAGAGTGTTGCAAGAATTAAGTGAAGCAGTACAGAGTACAGAGGGGGAGTAAAGACGATAGTCATACATTATACCATCATTACAACAACACCCAATTCTAGGGGGTTTAAATTTATAGGAGGGAGTATCTGGGAGATTAGATTCAAGACAGCAAAGTTTCATACATTCATAATGTAATATCCACTTTATCCTGGCTCCGAGTTTCAACATTTATAGCAAATTATGTTACACTTGTGATAATACGAAGGCAGGGATACGGTAACTGACATGTTGCCTGAAGAGTCCTATAACACAGAGAAAAGTGTGGGTGTTAAACACAAAGCATTATGTAAGCTATTGTCTTTATATTTAACTTTGTGGAATGTATAGAGAGTTACTTGCACCAAGATGGAACTTGCTTTCTGTCTGACATTTGAAAGAGCTGTAAAAGAAAAGAAAAGAAAGATTGTCTGAAATGTGAGTAATTGAAGTCAAAGCAAGAGACTACATATGTTTGAATCATAAAAGGGAGCCATCAGATGTGCTAGAAAGTGAATATTCTAGTGAGAATCCCTATTTTTGATGTACTTTAAGTAATATCTGAAGTTCAACTTACACTGTGTGGAATTTAGGCTATAAAACAGTCTGAATTAGCTTCAAAGTTCTCACTTATGCCATTTTTATAGTCTGTGTTAATATTCATAAAGAATAAATCAAATGCACTATATATTGACAGTTTAAAATAGTCAGTCAAGTGAAACCTGTTAAACAGTTACTTGGAAGGAAGATTGTATTGTGAGGACTGGGAAACAAGGACAGATGAGAAAAAGACTGGACCATAGGTTCATAGGTAGGTACTAGGCTATTTGCCCTAGGGCCTATATACGCCTAGCCAAAAAGGCACCCTGGCTTTCGCCACCCAAGAAAACAATTTTCCTGTGCCCCAATCGAGCAGAGCCACAGAAGTGATCCCCGGGGTGAATTTCCTATCTCCCATCCAATCATCAAGATTTTTCTTGAAGAGTGCTAATGAGGAGCTTTGTTTGAAATAGATAGGTAGTTTGTTCCAGAGTATGGGAAGTCTCTGAGACAGGACTCTATCCCTCCAGCATGTTCTGTTTATTGTGGTGACAAGGTTTAGGTCCCTAGAGCATGTAGCTTGGAGGGATTGGGATTTCTTTAAGTGGAGCATGGCCAACAGCTCTGGGTTTGACATAGCTTTGCATGTTAGGCAGAGATCGCCTCTGAGTATGGGATATGCGATGGAGTAAAGCTGGAATTTGTTGAGACGGTCTGCGTAGGGCATCTGTTTGAGGCCAGTAATCCTCTTTGTGAGGTATTTTTGTGGCCTTTCTAGTTGTTGTAGATGTCTTGTGAGGTACATACCAAAAGAGCCATTGTACTCTATAATGGATCTAATGAGTGACGAGTAGAGGGGAACAATGACCTCTTTTTTCCTGGATGAGAAATCTTTTGTGATGAGGTATGCCACATAGAAGGATTTCCTGACTACTGTGGCGATGTGATTATCAAAGGAGAGACTACTGCCCACCTGTGTCCCAAGGTCTCTTATCACACTTTCGGTGTTAATTAGACTACCACCTATGTGGTAGTTCATGGGTACAGAGCTTTTACCAAAAGGGATGACAATGCACTTTTTGGCATTGAGCTTGAGGCCATGGCTTTGACACCAGGCATCTATCTCAGTGAGACCCTTTTGTAGGATGTCCACATCATTAGGAGTTTTGATTATGGCTCCTAGTGTGCAGTCATCTGCGAACTTCAGTAGCCAAAGACCTTCTGTGTTAGCCTGTACTTCAGAAAAGTAGATACCAAACAGGAGAGGACCCAGGACTGAACCCTGTTGTACTCCACTTGTCACTGGTCTGAAGTTGGATTTGGAGTCTGCTACTTTCAGTGTGGGTTCTGTCAGTGAGCCAGTTGGCAACTCATCTTGTGACATAGGAATGTATACCTAGTTTTGTGAGTTTATCTATAATTCCAGAGTGGGGGATGGTGTCGAATGCCTTGGCGAGATCTAGATAGGCTGTGTGAACCACCTTACCCTCATCTACAGCTTTGGTGACCACTTCAAAGAAGTCTATCAGGTTTAGGAGACATAAAATCTGCCTTTTACAAACCCGAACTGGGTGGGGTCCAGAGTTTGGAGATTACCAATGTCATTGTTTATAAGTTCCATGATGATACGTTCCATAGCCTTGTAGACCAGGCTCATCAGGCTAATGGGGCGGTAGTTCCCAGGGTCCGTGGTGGCTCCACCTTTGTGGAGTGGGATAACCGCTGCTGTGCGCCATTCAATGGGCACAAAGCCTGAGGTGAGGTGATGATTGAACATGGTACTCAGGTGGGGTGCTAGTTCCTTCTGTAGTTCATGTAAAATGCACCCTGGGATGTTGTCAGGTCCCATGGATGCTGTGTTCTTGGCTTTGGAGAGTGTGATTTTTACCTGTACAGCTGTGATTGCAGGAACTTTGTATTCTTCCGGTATAGAGATGGGTCCTTTTGGGGGTGAGAGGGGGGTAAAGTTAGCACTGAACCTATCTGCCAGGATGTTAGCAATATCAGTTGATTCTGTATATTTAGTGCCATTGTGCTGTAACAGCACAGTAGATCTGAGTGTTGCCATTGAGATTCTTAACATAGCTATAAAATGCTTTGTGGTTGTCTTTAGAATCAGTGGCAATTTTGTTTTCGTAGCTAGCTTTGGAGGGTTTTATGAGGGATCTCAGGTTTTTACTGAGGCTGACCAGGGAGTTCCTCTAATCTTGGGATTTTACTCTTTTTTGCAACAGTTTATTTCTTCCGTTGTAGAATTTGTTTATGGCAGGGCACCACCAGATTGGCTTCCTTTTTATGGAGGATAGCATCTTGGTTCTGTTAGGGATTGCACAATTGATGCACTCGTGTAAGTGCTTATAAAGTGCATTTGTGTAGGATTCAGAAGTTGTACCTCTATTGTCCATCTGCATGGGTGTTGTGAAGTTTGCCACTTCTGTCTTAAGAAGCTTGAAGTTGGCTTTGGAGAATTTTTTTTACGGTGGTTTCCCTAATGGGGGTGGGGGCGTGGGGGCAAGATGTGAATGTCTAGGGTGATTAGCTTGTGGTTGGATCTGTCCAATGAGAAACTGACCACTGGTGTGGAACATCAGTTCCCCATGTTGGTAATGACCAGGTCTAGGATATTGCTGCCCCTGGTGGTGTTGACAAGTTGATCCAAGTCATTGGAATTTATGAATTCCAGAAAACGTTGAACAAAAGAGTTGGTACATGAGTAGTTGTCCCAGTTAATGGTGGGGTAGTTGAAATCACTGTTAGGTTGTACCCTAATATTTTCCAGTATATCAAGAAATGAGGAGAGGGAATCCTGGGGCATGGTGGGAGATCTGTAGCAAGCTACAATTTGGATTGAGATCTTGCCCAGAGTTAGTTGCACTTAGATAATTTCAGATGCATTATGCTGAGCAACTAGCCTGGAGGTGTGGGTATCCTTAATGAATATGGAAACATCTCCGCCTTTAGTGTTTTTGTCCAGGTTAGGTGGTCGAAAGTTGTGGTATGAATTATAGCATGGTAATGCAGGGGTGCTCTCTGGAGCCTTGAACCAGGTCTCTGTCACTGCACAGATGTCGATGTTCTCCATTTTAAGGAGTGCCTCGAGTGAGTGCATTTTGAGATTTGGACTTCTAGCATTGAGTAGCATTACCCTCAGATTTTGCTTGCTTGTACCTGTTACAGTGGTGAGTTTGTCATTTGAACCTTGCCTAAAAAAGGCACTATAGGGGTGGTAAGAGCCTTAGCCAGTATCTGGAATCCCAAGGGTGACAGGTGCAGGCCATCTTTGGCAAAGCATTGTGGTCTGTATATCATGTCATCCCAGGCAGACAGATACTGGATCCCCTTAGAATGACACCAGTAGCTTAGCCAATTGTTGAAGTCAATCATTTTGTCCTTGTACCGTGGTATCATTCTGGGTGATGGCAGGATGCTACTCAGGGCTAGGGTCATACCTAACTGGGCTACAAGATCTGACAGCTCCTCCATGTCTCTTTTCATGTAGTCCAGGGAAGTACCTCTCAGGTTATTCACACCAACATGGACAATGACAGAGTGGTATTTGTACTCGTGGAGTGACCTGAGTGCATGCATTATGTGGCAGATCTTGGCACCCGAAAGACAGCTGACAGTAACTGTTTCTTTGTTTAGCCTGGTGAGTGGAACATCAGTGTGCCTGACTTTAGAGTCACCTGTGACTACAGTGTAGGGTACGTTGTTATGTTTATGGGCTGTGGTTGAGTGGCACACTGAGTTTGTGGGCTATGTGTCATTTGGCTTGTGTTGGGGGTGGAGGTTGCTTGCATTTCTGCTTTAGAGGTCCATGTTGCTTGGGCATATTTTTATTGAGAGCCTCCGTGAATGTAGGTTTGCATTTTGTGTTTCTATGTGTGTATTTTGGTGGTGTAGGTTTTGAGGGACTATGTGATGAGTGTGGTGTGGTGCAAGTGTTTACCCTCTCCTCTTGACTGTCTAGTCCAGTCTTGGGTGAAGAGAGCTTTGCTTCCAGTTTGGCTATATAAGTGCATCTCTCACAGGTTGTTATGTTGGGTGGTAGGAGGAGTGGGTTGTCTGTGTACATAAGGCAATTACTGCATTGCCCCAAGATGCCCAGATTCATCAGGTCGACAGGAGAAAACACCAGGAGCTGACCCTTAGAAATGCCTGGATAGGTGCTCATTTAAGTACTAAAACCTGTTTCCTCTAGGCAAGTGAGGAAAGTTGAGTGTTGTAGTAATCTGTAGCTTATTTAGTGCTTACAATGAGTTCTGAACAAGTGTTGAGCTCAAAGAAACAGATTTGAGTGCTAAAACTAAAAAAACTGGCTAGTTCTAAGGGAAAATTTGAAGAGCAGACTTTATGGCACCGGGAATAGTTTAACCCTAGCTAAGCGGTGGGGGCTAAGAAGCTTACAAGCATTCCTGGATGCAGCCAATCTGTATCTGGACTAGACTACTTACAGGAAAGGCAGGAAACAAGCTTAGAATTTTTTTTTTGTAAAGTGGAAGGGGAGTAAGGAGGAGCAGAAGATAACTCACGGTTAAGAACTAAGTGGGTTGGCCTTTTCAAATGTTCTCCCTGTATAAGGGTAGAATGAGGTAATGACACTAAACTAGGAGGAGTGTCGCAGATCAAATTTACAGTAGGGGCGGGCAACCGCAAAGCCACCAAGTATATGAACAGGATACCAATAGGGAGGGAGGGTGAGAGACAAAAATCAGAACAAACAAACCCAAACAGGTACTTAAATGTAGAACATTTCCAGTTAATACCTCACACACAGTGAAACTAGCTAGAAAAGTATACAGCAGACAATAAAAGTGCTATAAATAATTCATAAAAATAAGCTAAAAACAGGATACTTAATGTTATGTATCATAGATCAGGGTTTTCTCAGCGCCCTTCCTCCGATTAGCTCAGTGTGAAATGGCAGAAATACTCACAAGTTAACTTCTTAAGTAACAGAAAGTTAAAACCTGAAACAACTTTAAAAAGAGCTCGAAAGAACCGCTGATGACATAAACACTCCTCTCTCACTGAAATGCAAGAATGACTTTGGCTAAACTAAGATGGCCTGGAACATGTGCTCAGACACACAGCCTGTACAAACAAAAGGCCCAAAACGCAAGCCTGAATATGGACAATGCTACAACTACCCACACTACTTAAGTAGAAAAAAAACTGCAGAAATGTTTATCACAGCAGAAAAGCAGTAGTGAGCCTTTAAATGAAAGTTTTAAACAGATAAAGGAGCAAGGAGAGTCTAGAGAATGCTTTTAACTGCAAACAAATAAGTTATATGATACACTCCTTGGCAGGAAATCAGAACAAACAAACCCAAACAGGTGCTTAACAAATGTAGAAATTTCCAGTTAATACCTCACACACAGTGAAACTAGCTAGAAAAGTATACAGCAGACAATAAAAGTGCTATAAATAACTCATAAAAATAAGCAAAAAACAGGATACTTAATGTTATATATCGCAGATCAGGGTTTGCTCAGTGCCCTTCCTCTGATTAGCTCAGCGTGAAATGGCAGAAACACTCACAAGTTAACTTCTTAAGTAACAGAAAGTTAAAACCTGAAACAACTTTAAAAAAAAAAGATTGAAAGAACCAATGATGTGCTTACACCAAGCCATAGTCCAGGTAACCCCAATCAGTCAATGACCATAAGCACACCCCTCTCACTGAAATGCAAGAATGACTTTGGCTAATCTAAGATGGTATGGAACATGTGCTTAGACACACAGCCTCTACAAACAAAAAAACTAGGCCCAAAACGCAAGCCTGAATATGGACAATGCTACAACTACCCACACTACTTAAGTAGAAAAAAACTGCAGAAATGTTTATCACAGCAGAAAAGCAGCAGTAAGCCTTTAAATGAAAGTTTTAAATAGATAAAGGAGCAAGGAGACTATAGAGAATGCTTTTAACTGCAAACATACACTCCTTGGCAGGAAATCAAAACAAATAACCTCAAATAGGTGCTTAACAGATGTAGAAAATTTTCCACACAGTGGTATATTTGTATTTGTAATCCAGTAAAAAAACAGAAGATGGCACAGCACAGTATGAGTCTGGACCTGGGCAAAGGGGGGGGGGGGCAACTGCAGAAGGATCCATGAGACCGTTAGATAAGTTACTTATTGTTTGCCAGCTTTAGGGGAGCAATACAGAGTGCACTTTTCAAAAAAGATTGAGTAGGAACAAGGAGATGTTGCAGCTGTGACTTCCTTGCATAAGCATAAGAAAGAAGAGAAAGACAAGAAGAGTGCTAAGCTGTACTATATCTCAGAAAGTTGATAGCTGATGTTTTATTTAAAGAGGCATATTAGCAGTGCTTAATCCAAAGGCAGAAAATCGAGCTTATTAGAACTACTCTAGGAATGTGATAACGAGCATAAGCAGACTAAATTGCAGGTGGCAAGAGAGTGATGAGTAACTCAGGGAAACGAATCATGCCTTCCCAAAGGGAGAGTGTCAGTGTGTAGACAGTAGATCAGCTGAATGCAAACTGACCTAAATCTTTAGCTGAAAACACTTTTGGAAATAAAGGAGAATTCCCATAACTGATTTTGGCTAAATATGGTCAATCAGTTTGCCTTCAACCAAATGACAATCTATCAACACGAGTCCCCCCCAAGTACACTGTAGACATGACTAGACTGTCTTTTACTGTCAACAGTGGAATATCTGAAAGGGACACAATATCAGTATACATCCATAAAATGGGGCCACCAATAAGATAACTGAAAGCAAGTACCAGCATGGAGTGATGGCACAGGAGCATAGTGTTACGCGTTTAACCAGGGAGAATGCAGGTCATAACATGAGCATCTGTCTTAAGGGACATTGCACTCATTTCAATATTGTGTGCACAGAGGAATACCATAGCCAAGAAGGGGGACTGAATAGATAAGCATGAGTCAAGGTTTTGGTTCAGGTTTGCTACCCTACTAAGGGTGGATATGTGTCCGTTGGTGTACAAAGAATGCTTTAGCAAATGAGGGGGGATAGAATGGATAGACATGAAGCAATGTTTTAGCATAAGCCTGCTACTCAGTAAGGGTGGATTCATGGCAATTAACGCAGAGGATTAAGGCTATGAGCTGTAAATGAGCTGTTTCCTGTGGTACAGGAGTTTGAGTCCCTCAGCCTTTGTTTGCCTATTTTGTGACTCTTTGCAAGTCACTTAATCAGACAATGGCCTGGAGCAATTGAGAAATTGGTCAAGTTCCCTCAGTAGCATCATATATCTAGTAACTGCCTATGAACCTATATGATTTGCCTATAGCTAAAAGACAGAGTCCTAATGCTATTTATTTAACAGAGGTGCAAATCCAGGAAATGGCAATCTGCAAAGGAATGACTAGCTATAGTAAGGCAGAAGTTGCTAAAAGGACATTGTGGACTCCATTCAGATGGCTAACAGTTGTGCATTTTAACAGTTTCAGAAAAGAACGAGGGGGATTTTCACTTCACTAAGAATTTTCTTCTGCTGTCCATGTGTAATCATGATTGCATGAGCCCAGCACTGATAACAATCACACATATATTTCTTTTGAAGTAGTGGGGTCTATACAAGGAGCTGGGGAGGGTTGTTGATGGCTGAGGAGAACAAAAAAATCAGCTTTTTTCCCTTTTCCTAGTACATCTGTGGGATCACAAACTGATTGCAATAACGTTTAAATGGGAGTATTACACAAGCTATATGTATGTATGTATGTATGGTACATGATTTTTTTGAAAGAGGAGTATTACATTTAGATGTATTCCTGTGGTTTGTTTGGTTTATGGAGTATTACACAAACAGTTGTGCATCTATTTCTATGTCTGGTTAGGGGAGTATTATACAAACATATGTACATCTATAGCATTTCTATTGCCTGTGTGGCCTTTGAGAATTTGTGAGTTTGTCTATAAAACCTGTCAAGGTAGGCAATATATACTGTTTTGCCCACATACAGCACTCTAGAGACCTTGAAGAAGTCCATCAAGTTAAGTAGGCATCACCTGCCCTTGATGAAACCAAACTGGAATGGGTCCAATGTTTGAAGATTTCCTATGTCTTTGTTATCAGGTCCACAATAATTCTTTCCATGGCCTTGCATATAAAACTAGTCAAACGTATGGCTCTGTAGTTCCCTGGGTCCGTTGATGGTCCGCTTTGTGTAGAGGGATGAAAGTTACAGTCGTCCATTCGCTAGGGACTAAGCCTGTCTGGAGGCTGTGGTTGAATATAAAATCTTGTAGGTGTGACAGGTTATGTTTCAAACTATTTAGGAGACATCCTGTGATATTATCAGTACCCTTTGATGCAGTGTTTTTTAGCTCTGGAGAGTGCAGTGAGGCCCTGTTCTTTACTGACAATTGGATGAGAAATAGTAGAGGGCATTTTCTGAGGGGATGGGCTGGGATTGATAAAGGGTGAAATAGGAGATAAATTTATTGGCCAGCAAATTTGCTATATCGCCTGGTTCAGTATAGGAAATTTCATTTACTACTAGTTCAGCGCAGTATTGGGTGTTTTCTTTAAGGTTGCGTACATAATTGGAAAATGCCTTATGGTGATCCTTAGACTGGGAGGTCATTTTCTCCTCAAAGTTAACTCTGGTGGACTTAAATAGTCCTCTGAGTTGCTTGTTGAGACTGATGATGGAGTTTCTTGCCTATTGGGCATAGCTCTTTCTTATTTTTGGACAGGATTTTCATTCTTTTGTTGTAGAATCTATTTATGCTGTGGGGTCCATCAAGGGACTTGTTTTTGGAGTTTGTCCAAAGTTAATTTCAGTTTGGTACTGCTGTTTCTATGCAGTTATTTACATGCTAGTACAGGGCTTCCATAAATTCTTCCACATAGATCACCATGTTCTCCAAATTATGGGGGGGGGGGGGGGGGGGCTTGGAATTTAGCTTTACTATCACTTAATAGGAGATAAGTTAGCTTTGGAAGAATTCTTAAAGTTTCTAAGGTTTGCTGGAAGTTCAGCCTTTATATTTATTTCAAAAGTGACTGTTTTTTTATCTGATCTGACCAGTGAGGAATTCCACAAGAGGGGTGCAATGTTCCTTCATATTTGTTGACCCAGGATATTTATACCCCTAGTAGGCATGCAGACTAGCTGCTCCAGGGTGTTTGCTTTGACAAAAGCCAGGAAACATAGAGTCTGTATATCAGTGATTCTATATGTATCCCAGTTTATGGTGGGATAGTTGAAATCCCCATTAATGTGGTGTTTGGCTGAACTGTGAGCAACTCCAGTACATTCTAATACATGGTAAGGTTATCCTGGGTCACAGATGGGGACTTACAGCTTGCAAGGATATGGGACTTTACCTGAGGTGAGCTGGACATGGAGTAGCTGAAGCATGTCAGACTGTCTGACCAATCTTGAGGTGTGCTTACTTTTTATATAGGTTGATATACCTCCACCTCTTGTCCCTTCATGTGCAACCAGTAAAACCTTTTGGCTAGAATTTACTCTGTTAGAAGGTTTATCAGATTGGCATTAACTAAAAAGGAGCTATAGGGGGTGGATAATATTTTGGCCAATATCCAAAAGCCTACTGGGGACAGGTGCAGACCATCCCTGGCAAAGCAATGTGGTCTGTTGTCTTATAGAACAGAAGTGGGGTCTAACAGTACAGAGGAAATTATGCAGATGATTTTTGTTCATAAAGAAACAGGATTATAATTACTGTGGGGAGGTCATGGAAGAGTTAATGGCAATAAGTAATATATTTAGAATACTAATATAGTGGAAGGAAAAGGACTGCCATTCAACCACAATTCAGTTTTTAGATGTAGAAACTGGACCGGTAGCAACAAGCTCAGAATACTTTAAAAAAGGTCAGAAGTTGCAAGGTAAAACAGAATGCTGGCAGATAACAAATTCAAGAAAAAGAGAAGGCAATAGTGGCCAAGAAAATTATAGTTAAAGATGGGCAGAAATTGGTGGTCTTAGTGCATCCTGAATATAAACTTATATCAGAGATGAGGCTGTTTATGAGAAGATGTAAAGTAAAACTATGAAAACTTTGCTGTATTGTATATTTGTGTGTAGTGAATGTGTGTGTATGTTCATGTGCATGTTGCATGTGTGTGTTGTAGCAAACCACAGAATAAGAGTAACTAACAATATGTGCTTAGAACCAGAAATTGTGGGCAGATTTTCTTCAACACTTATTTGGGGGTTGCAGAGTGGCAGAAGGTGCAAGCAGCTACAACTGTCCCTGGCTTCAGAGGGTTATTTCATGTGCAATAGTTTGCAGAGTTCTGGCCACTGGAATGGAGATAAATTAACAATTAAAAAATATCATAACTAAGGAAATCTTCTGAATAGTAACAGTAATGAAACATTTAAAGAACAGACACATTTGGTCTCAATCAGCTAATTCATGCATGGCAAATATTATTAACCACCAACTGATGGAAAAGGCAATTTAAGGATACTGATGTGGCATTTCTTGCTTAGATGTATCACTGAACATTAAGAGCAAGGAACAAGATATTAGGAAGTATATGATGAAATAACAGATGTTCTTCCTCCATTATGATGGATCAGTTTTGCAGGCTGATTCTAGCAGATGAAAAGAACCAGTGCACTATTTCAAGCTATTTATAGGCATTACTGATTCTGTCATTAGGATTATTACCTGGGATTTCCTAAGCCTTTAAATTTGAAGAATGATTAGAGCACTGATGATGCATTTTATTAGGATTAGATACAGCTGGGTAGGAAAGACAATGACCAACATCATTACACTTGCAAATGACATACGTTTTATTATGAGAAGGCGACAATGGCATGCTAGTTCTATGGTTGTTCCACAGAGCAACAGTCTGACAAGTAAATGCCAAAGAAAAAAGGAAAAAAGTAGCAAGGTAAAACAGAGAAGGCAATGGAATCAATATGCTTACGGATAGTCAGAGGTGTATGGTCTTAGTACAATTTGTTTATATAGTTATATTAATGGAGAGTGTTTATGAAATTTTCAGCAAGACTGTATGCACGCGCACCCATTCATTGCACTGATTACCCTTTCAGTATGAGCATGATAACTACCTTAACACATCAGCTAAAATCCTCATTCAACTCAGCACCTTTCTACTGGGGTACTTAAATTATCAATAAAATGGGCAACCTTCACTGATAATGGCTGGCATGCCTGTCTTTTACAAATAGTTAACCATCGTACTATGTGCTCCAACATCCTTGCTTTAGTTCTCACACATATGGCCATTTCTTGCATATCTGTAGATGTATCATACTGCTTTGTTAAATCAGAATATAAATTACTGACCTTTTCCATGAAAATGGTGGTACTTCCTCTGTAAATACCACAAAGTTTAGAGACTTCTCAAATGCAAATCTGCAGTTGTTTGATGACTTAAATAAATTCTGCTGCATACCTCCCCAATGAATCAAATTGCTAAAGTTGCTGTCTATGCCTCTGACTTCTATTCCTACTTAAATAGTTGTATGGATAAGTCAGAGCTTATCTGAACCTATATAAGGTGAAATTTAAAAACAAACCCATGTGGTGGAACACATGTATAAATAAATTACATAACAAGAGAAAGAAAGAAATTGCTTAATCCTCATAAGTGGTTGCATTATAATTACCATAACAGGACACTTCAGCAAACTAATAAAGAGGTTAGGAGAACAACTAGGAAGCTCAAAGCTGAATATGAACTTAAAATAGTCACTAAATGAAAAATTACTAGAAATGTTTCTTTAATTATGTTAGGACATTAAGCACTAACACTTGACAAAACAAAGTCTGAGACTAGTCTACAATAGTAATGCACACACTGACCCAAAGGGAATAGCTGAGAACCCAGCTGAAAATTTAGTGCAAATTTTATTCCACCCACAGTTATAGTTATTTCCCAGATGCTACAGTCCCAACTATCCCTTTAATAACTATGGAACAAGTTCTCTTATTCCTCTCAAAAGCTAAGAACACCTCATCCAAGGGCCCTGATAATGTACCAGGTTACCTGATCATCAGTCTCAAATGTGTTCTAAGTGAACCCACTGGTTACATTCCTCAAGCCTAGAAAACAGCCGTTGTAATGCCATCACACAAGGGTGGTCCAGCCATGGACTTTGGTATCTATAGGCTGATTACTCTCACTAGCTTCACATGTAAAACTTTGGAGCATATTATCTCAGAACTCAGTAATTTGTACATCGAAAATCCTCTTAACTCTGGACCCTTAACAATTCAGCTTTGTCAAAGGAAGGTCTTGCCTTTTTAACCATATTAACCTCAATTGAAAAAGTATCAAAAGCAGTGGATAGCAGTTATGCAGTACATGCAGCATTTCTGGACATGGCCAAGACCTTTGACACTATTCTACATGCAGGCATTGACTGACTTGTAAATATGAATATACATCCTTATGCTGTCTGGTGGATAGTTCACTGGTTGTCTGACATAACCCATGAGGTTAGAGTTGCAGGTGCCACTTCTGAAGGCAAAAACTTTACCAGTGGTGTAACACAGGGCTCAGTTTTGGGCCCTCTCCTATTTTGCATCTATTTCTCAGACTATCAGGCCAACAGTCCTGTCCTATGGTTATCTAAGTTTGTAAATGACAGTAAACTGTGAGTAAGTGGAAGACCAAATAACAATAGCCAAGTGGTCCAACAGGGGTTAGACCATGTTACCAATCAGTGCAAGGATAATGGCCATAAAGTAAATGTGAAAACACTGTAGTATAGTTCATTTTGGCAAGCAAAACATTTTCACATACCTTATAGTGACACACCCCTTCAATATGACACTATCATAAGGGATCTATGAACTCTTGATGAGAATTCCTAATAATTTGACCATCGAGTCACTGCAGTTGTTCAGAAAGGCTCATCTAATGGTCAAAGGCATCTCCACTTGATTTGAAGAAGTCTTAATTCTCCTTTACGCATTTGTCATCAGACCCATTATCGAATATAACACACCATTTGGCATGCATTTGTCTAAGCATATCACTCAACTTGAGAAACCTCAGAGATTCCTAACTAAAGGAACAACAGCCTCAAAAATCTTAGTAATCAGGATAGACTGGCAGCCCTCTCTCTGTATGCAGTCTCTTAAAGATGCCTCCATGGAAATCTGTGTCAAGCCTTTCATGCAATGAAAGCTCCAACCCTCATTGACTTACTATTCTTACCTCACATACCTGGTTAAAGGAAATGAACCTTCATCAAGAGAGGACACAATAGCATAATAGATTCATATTACAATGAATCCCTCACTTTTGGAACAAACGCCCACTACCTGTCAAGCAGAGAAGCACCCTTGCCAGCTTTATGGTAAACCTAGACAATTAGATAAGCAGCCTCAAATTCTGCTCCAGTCTATCCTGTCTTGCTCTCCTGCAGGCAGAAGCAAACTTTTGAACAGAGGGTTTTATCTTGCTTATAATAGTCTATAGAATGATTGCCTAGTACTTACCTACGAACCTATAAAGAGTGGAAGGACATATGGGAAAAGCTGTCCGGAATATGTTATGATGGGGAAAAAACATTCCTGTAGCTTACTTTACTTTTTGTGAGCTCTGTAAGATGTCTGACTTATTTCAGTAAAGGAAAGAGGCAAATGGGCATCTAGAGTTTCTAGGGAACATGTTACTGTAAGAGGCAGAGTGTGGATTTTCTTGTCAAACATATAACTGACCAGGAGGCAACAGACACTGAGTTACTATTCACTTTCCATCACGGTTCAGATGGGAGATTATAGCTTAACTTAGGCATTTCATTAAATTACTTTTACGTAATAGTAGAAGGAAGAAATGTCTATTTTCTGCAGATATTTATTTTTGTAACCCCTCCATCACTTTCTTCCTTATCCTTTTTTTCTACCTATCCCATGTCATCCTGAAAACCTCTGTAGATTCTGTCTCCATAGGTCCAGAACTCTGTATGTGAAGAAGTACTTTTAGAGATCGAGAGAGCAGTTAGTCCCTACAATTTGCTCCTATGTCCATATTTCTTCCTGTTTTTCCTGTTCAGAATGATCTTTTCATATTTCCCTGACATGATCATTTGCAGCAGTATCATATTCCTCATCTTTTCTGGTCTCAATGGACAACGGCTCAGCCTTCTCTACTCTGTAGTCATATTCATTCCCTTCATCTCATGGATCTTTCTGGTAACTTTACTCTCTTGATTCCATTCAGTAGCCTGATATCATTTTCCTTATATGGCCCCTAAGAACTGCACACAATACTGATGGCATAGTCTAATGAAGGCTCTGCAACGTGGAAGCACTACGTTGATTCTGAAATCTACACCCTTAGAATAAACCTCTACAATACACCAGCTAGTATGCTGTTTGCGTTATTATATAAAATAAAAATAAATAATTTTTATTCTGTGTAATAAAGTGAATGGCATACTTGCTGTCATTTTTTATTTTGTGTTTGTTATGCCTAGTTGGAGTGTTATTTTTTTTTTTTTGGTTATAAACCTCTACAGTCATTTTACTGCTGCCACTGCCCTCTCATTCTTCTCCTAGTGATCCACTCCAGGTAATACTGACAACCTTGGATCTTTTTTCTGTTCTGCTGTACTTAATTCTATTCCCCCCAGCTAGTAACTCCCACCAGGGTTATTGCGATCTAAGTGCATTACACTGCATTTGATTTTCCTGTATGTTTAACTGCCACCCTTCTGCCCACTTGTTCACCCTTTCCTTCAGTGGACTCTCCCCCCACCCTTCACTGCTGCACCCATGTTTGTGTCATAAGCAAGAAGATTAAGTTAATCCTGTTTTCTATCCCATTGTATGTCTGAGATAAAGTCACTGATGAGTTCTGAGCCCAGAACAGAAACCTAGAGTAATCCACTAGTAATGTTTTTGATTCTAGACAGTGTCTGAATAAACCCCATCCTATTTGTCCTATCATTCAACGAGCAGCTATCTTATACTACAGTATTAGTTCTTTCCTAAGTCCTCCAGTACTTCTGTCAGCATCCTGTGTGGCACTGAGTCAAAGGCCTTGCTGATGACTAGATAGACTACATCTACTGATTTAAGTTCACCCTTTACAGTCATAAAAGTGGACTGGATTTGACTGACAGTGCTATCTAGAAATGCTATTAACCTCCATGACTTTCTCTGTCACTGTTGTTAAGCTAACAAAAATGTAAGTCCCCAGACTGTTTCCTGTTTCTACACTTGCTGCCTCCCAGTCTGCACTTACCAGAGTTCTGTTGAAGATTTTTGTCAAGAGGTTTGCCATCACATTGGCCAGAATTATAATGGCTTTTAAAAGTTGATCTGTATTTTTTGCAATAGTAACTTTATTAGAATTAATACATTTAAAACTATAACTTGAATTACATTCATTTACAAAAACAACAAAATTGCAACAACTGTCATAGCAGCAGCCAACACTGATATAAAGAATATCCTTTTCTTTTTAGTCATCTTTCCCAATATCACCTTCAATCGATATATTTAAAAATGATACAGTACTGCTGGACATTATTTTTAAAGAAAGAAAATCAATAACAAAATCTATTTCCCATTTGTACTATCCTGTATCTCCTCCTCACTATGTACATGAGATATCCCAAGTTTAAAATCATTTACTTTTCTTCCTTAGATAACATAGGTAAAATTATTCTAGTAAATTATGCAGTTCTCTCCCTTCTTAAATATTTCATTCAATAAGCATCTTCCACTCTTGATCTTATCTTTGATCAGCTATCCCTCTCCTCTACCGCCCCCATTTCTGATTTTGTCTGTCCACTCCCTTGCCCCTAGCTTTTGTACCTTATTCCTCCTCCAGCTGATTTATTAACTTCATTATGTCCTTCACCTCTGGTGGCTCCTTCATTTTCCATCTCTTTATTGTTACTTTTTTGCCTATGATCATCAACAATCCAACTATAATATTGATGTCTTCTGGTATTCCTTACTCAAACCCTACAAAAAATGTCTTCTCTGCTTCCCCAAACTCAACTCCCCTGTCAGCTGATCTAGAATCTTCTTGAAAATTCTCAGCATCTTTCTGCCTCACATCTCCAGCATCTGCATGATATACTAGCAAACATTTCTGAGATCCTAAATGGTGCATAGAAATATTTATGTTAACACTTCTAGATGAAAATTCTAAACCTATATTATTTAGTAGCAAATCTCAGTAGTTACTGCATTAATTCCCACTCTTTTTTACCTATTTTCCTATGCAGTTGTTTTTATTTCCCCCAAGTAAATCAGCCATTCTTTTCCTGTCCTCCATAAACCTTTTGTGTTTTCTATCTAAACACCCCACCCTCTAGTTCCTTTACTATTTGTGGCATAACTCCATGTTCTCTTGTTCTTTTCAGTAGTTACACCTACTGCATTCCCATTTTACGCTATTGTTCAACTAATATTTACCTTTTACCTCTTCCCATGTATTTATTATCTCACTTCTCTTCTTTTCTATTCTCAAAAGAGAATTCTTGGTTCACAAATACTCTATAGTCTGCAATTAGGAGCTTTTTCCTTGGTGAATGCAATCTTTTTAATATTTCTTCTTTGAGCTCAAATGACTAGAAATGAATAATAATTGGCTGAGTCTACCTGGGGAGTCACTCTTTGGCTTCCCTATAGTTCTAGATGCCCTCCCTACTTTTATCATTGCTTCCTCTGTCTGTGTCCATTGTGTCAAAAGTGTGATCACAAGTTTGATTACAGTCTGGTATCTCAAACCCGCCCAATATACCTGTCAAGTTTATATTCTTTCGCCAGGCTCCAGCCTCTAAATCTATATATCCCAGACAGTCCAATCTCCCCTCATACACTTCAACTCTTACTTTATGCTCTTCAGTTTTAGCCACCAGAGATTACAACAAATCTGAGTGTTCATTCAGTCCCTCTTCAACTTCATGCAACCTCTTCATATTTCAGTAGGCTATCTCTTAACATGTTCTTCACATCTTTTATCTCCTGTCACAGTCAGGAACATGACAGGCAATTGAGATATTGATTCCATTCCAGCCTGTTGTGGCTGAACAATTTTCTTGTTGCCAACTCCCTGCTTCTCTTCCCTTTCTTACACATCCATCTTTCTGTTCAATCTTATTGCAAGATAACTGATTTTAGCACCTTTTATCCTCTTCTACACTTTGTTTTGTCTTTTTAAAAATGAAGCTCAGCAACCAGTTACTTCTCAGGAAAATGCCATACTAGAAGTCAGAAGAAGTTAACCTAGTTCTTTTGCTTTATCCTCCCTCAGGGCAGCTAGAGCTCTCTGTACATTTTCTCTTTTCATCCTGTTATCTGACTACTGTTCTCCCTATTCTGCCCTGACACCCAACTAATATGGCACCTTCCTCTTGCTTTTTTTGTAAAGATTGAAACATTTTCATTCAGTACTTCTGATTTTTTCAGGTTTTCTGTGATTTCCCTCCCATCTCTGCTCAGCCTATGCAGCTCTTTTCCTCCCTACCTAAAATGCCCTTGTCTACCTTCTTGATCGCATCTACTTTGTAAAGTATGTCTTTGCTGGCCTTACTACATTTGTTGCCCTTTTATACTCCTCATACATGCATTGTCTACCTCCCGGTCTTCACCTTTCCACATTTTATAACTTCTATTTCTATTCTATATAAGTTTCTATTTTTGTCCTGTATTTTTGACATATTTGCCTCTCCCTTACGCCCTTGTTCATTGCCTGAGTACTCCATCTGGGTCTCATTCCTACAGCTTGTTTACTCCATCAGTTTGCTCTCAGTCTCCTAACTCATACTTGACAACCTCCCCAAGCATAGCGTAATTCACTCTATTAATGCCCACACCACCGTCTTTGTAATTGACAATACTTTTCAGAATGCTACCTTCAGCTCCCCTGACATCTGTCTGACACCTCTCTGGCTCTGCTTGCTTCCACTTCAGTTCTCTCCTTTTTCATACCATGGCGGGCTACATGCACCATGACATACATCCATGTTTTCAACTTGGGGATTGCTTTGTTTATCTTTTTCTGCATTTTATTTTGTTTTAGCCTTGAACACTACTGAAAGGAAGGAGAAAAATGAAAAGGACATTTTTCCATGGATGGGCCTGTACTGATGTTTTGGCAGTTTAAAAGCACTTCTACAGTAATGTGTATAGCTATATACCTTACCTTGCATTCATTTAGTATAAATGGCCAACTAGCCAACATAGTACCTTTTAACATGATGTTCTATTTTAGGAAGCACATGAGGGGTGGCCTCATGGCCAGCTGTGGGC